>NC_066315.1:12335043-12652986 GCF_022539315.1 Serinus canaria
CCTAACACTGGTTGGATTGCATGGCTCAGTTACATGGCTTTGAATTAACCATACAAATGATAATTGCATTTATAACTTTAAGAAATGATAACTTATCATAACTTACAGCTTAACAAGCTGTACTTAATAAAGAAAAGCTGTGACTTTGCTGCTCTAGTAGAAGGGACACATTTGGGCCATTTGCAAAATAACTTATGTGTTACAATTCTGTGCTAGTTTGGTAATTCAGTGCAAGCAGCTGTCCTCTGGTGGGAAAACATTGATCTGTTCTGTGATGATTCCATGATCTACTCAATCAGCAATGTAAAGTGAGAAATCGGCCCCCAGGTCCATGTCATGTCAGCTGCCTAATGCCATTGATTTACAAGCCCCTGATTCTCATTCCAATGAATATAGCTGCTCTCATCAATATAATAGGCTCACATATTGTTAAAGATGCAATGCTAAATAAAAACAATATTCACAAATATTATAAGAAGTTATTAAGATTTGTGTGGAGGAATCATGTTTGTCTGTGTGAGGCAAAGGCAAGAGTGTGTGTGGCATAAAGGGGTTGAATGTCTGGAGCTACACTGTTTGTTCTTGTTACAATGTGTTGGATGTGTTCTGGTAATCAGTGTTGTCTCATGTGTGAAAACAACATTGTGATGCAGATTGTAGCTGTCAGATGACTCTCAATTATAAAATAGTCTTTGGAGACCAAGAAATGGAACCATGCAGTAAATGACACAATTTATTAATCAAATTTATCATCTCATTCTGCTTTTCCTGAAACTGAGAAGTTACTTGTGAATTCACTGCACTCATTGCTCCTAATTATAATCACGTGAAGAAGCTGGCTTCTGGACACCAGCTGATGCTACTCGTGTTTTACTGAATCATATAAGACACATGACCCTCCTTGTGCAAGCATCAGATCAGGGCATATGTGTTCTTGTGACTGAAAGCAATTAATCTAGTAGTTCTTCTAAGTCAGTGGAGTTTCAGTGATTTTGCATCTCTCAAAAACCTCAAGTAAATTAAATCAAGAATTTGATTTGATTGTAAGGAAAAAAAATCTTTCCTCCTGGTGTTAGAAGGGGCTACGATTTCCATTAATTGTACCTGAACTCCTGTAAATTCAAGGCAAAGCTCTCAAATGGAATGACTCAGTGAGATTAACTGATGTATAGTGATTAGACATGATTTTTAAAGAAATTGTGCAGATCATTCAGGAAGCTAGCAAATGCTAGGTACTTAATGTTTTTGCTTACTATTGGAGAAAATTAGTGATTATGTCCTCAAACTTTACCAAATGCTCTATAAATTATCAGTTTAGACAGTGGTGTTACTCAAGTGGGAATTCTCTACGACACCTCACATTGGAGAGTTTAGAAATTTCTCTTCTTCCTGATTTTATGTAAAGAAATACCTTCTGGTATAGATGAAAACACTTACTGACATGAGGAGATTAATTCACAAACTTATCTATGTCTTTATTAGTTTTTACTGAACAGCGACTGAAAATTATTTTTTCTTTCCACTTGTGTAGTTAACTTAATCACACAGTTCAGTCTTCCCACAGTGGAGTAAGTCTTCCTACATGCATACTGGTTATTTTATTGGGATAAATCCATTCCCCTCACACTCCAGAATAAGACCTCTTTGAGAGTCATGGGATAAAGCATCATCAGATGTATGGGCCTAGCTGACCACAGTTCATAGGCCAATAAATCCTCAGAGTTCTGTAGACACTTTCATTTTATAATTTAGTAGAGAATCATATATTTTGTGGAGAGAATTTTGCTACCCTTTAGTGAATATTTTGTAGGATATTTGCCAAGATTGTCATCTACCATCTGAAAGTAGAGGAAATGCATTAATTTCAGAAGCATTACTCATGATCTCTGGCAGTTCAAGGGATGTTAAATTTAACCCCTCATTATCTTAAGCTAAAAATCTTTCAGCAAACAGTGGAAAAGCTATAAGTTCAGTTTTCAGCTCTGGGAAATGAGCTTTTATGAAAAAGCAAATCAAACCAAAGCAAAATGCCAACCTTTTGTAAAATTTTATGGGAAAAAAAACCCCAAAACAAACACACCACCTCCTCTTTTGAAGAGGTTTTTATTCTATATGAAAGCATATTTTGCAATGGGTCAGGGATTCCCACTTGTGGTTTGTCCTATTTCCCTCTGTTATGATTGCTGTTTTGTTATATCCAACACTCTGGAAAGGGAAGGTGACAAGAATTGCCTAATATCCTTGAAACTCAAAGTATTTTTTCTGCAAATTTATGAAAAAAGAGAAAAGGATGCTAATGACTAATTATTTTAGCTCATTTTGGTCTCCTAAATCATGTATAAGACTAAGTCATAGACAGTGAAAGTTCACAGTAATTAATTTAAAACACAGGTTAAATAGAACATAAACCTCACCCTAAATCCAACTTGTAAGAACCTGTTAAAAATAATGCAATTTGATTAATTAGTCAAGCAGAAGTGTGGAACAAGAAATGTGTTTATGCACCAAACACGATTCTCCAAATTGTCCCAGTGAATCCTAATGGAGGAGCCTAGGATCTGGGGGCAAAATAACTTGAAGCTGTGGTAGCAAAGTACTAACATTTTTGTTAACTTAAGATTTTAAAGTTCTCTGTGATTTCCCTGTGGTTTTTTGTTTGTTTGTTTGTTTGTTTTGGGGGTTTTTTTGATTGTTTGTTTGTTTTCCTAGGAATAAGATTACAAGTAATATATCTATTGAGACCTAATCTTTTCAGCTCACATGTCAACATTGAATTTTATACCACAGTCCTGGACCATGAATTTTGGTGACTGAATTCAATGGCCAAAATCCATTTTTCTACCTTTTGGTAAAAAAGGCTGGCAATACAATACAGACAGTATTACCTTTACTTCTATCATTAAATCAGACCCTTTACTGGAAGGTGCTAGAAAAAAAACAAGTTTTCATAGAAGTAGATGAGGGAAGAAATTTATTATAAATTGCAATGCAGTTACTGAGGACTCATCAGAGACAGATTTTTCCATGTTATTTCTGAGTCTCTTTTGCCTTTAAGAGGCATTTGCATTACAGGATGTGTCCACAAAATGATTTGGCACTTCAATTCATTATTTATCTTTCTAAAATGAAGCTGACCTAAAATCTCTATGCTGCAGAGTGTTGCTGTAGGAATGTTAATATTAATGCTGTTTTTTTAATTCCCACACTGATGGGTTTAAGTAATAAGGCTATTTGAAAATTCTTAAAAACATTATGTTTTCTTTTATCATCTGAATTTTTGGTCACAGCAGTCACTTTAAACCATGCAGAATTAGATGCTTCTACCTGAGGTTTTATTTTGGCCTGTGTGTTGTCTTAGATATGGGACTATAGCTAAATTTTAGCACCACTAAAAAGAGTAGCTCCCCTCTAGAATTGAACTGGTATCTTCAGAGAGAGGGAGTAAAAGAAGCATAGACCCATTTTAAGCCCTCTGTTGTCAGCACATCTGAGAGGAGGCTCCAATTTCTAAATTCTGTTTAGTCCTTATGATGAACTGTTGGTTTCACAGAGGAAAGCTTCTGTTGAATGTTGTGCATGCTCTTGAATTCCTGGGGATATCAGTAGAACTGAAGTGCAAGATATAATTATAGCATATGCTTTTCTTACAGGAGCTGACAAAGGCAAATCAAAATAATGTTACCAGCTTCTTTTTGGATTAATTTTTCTGCTTGTTTAGTGAGTTAAATCAGTTCACTGAGTACTAGATTTTAATCAAAGGCAGAAACATCAGTTTCAGGTTGGTGTTAAGGGGAAAGGATTTGGACTGTCCCTTCTGATATTATCAAGCCATTCCATTATCTTAATTATGCAAGAATTTCAGAGCTTGTCATTGGTTCATGAGTTAAGGTTTGTCTACTGTGTCCTAAGGAAAATGATTCAGCTGAAGCATCTTTAAATGCTTATTGATATCCTTAGTAATCCATGTAAATATTTTAAATGAATTTGTTTTTTCCTGACTACTCAAAAGCATTGGATTACTATGACTACAGGGTGGAAGTAACAGTCTCATTACTAACTTATTGTTCAAGGGGTTGGTTCAAAGAAATTTTGCAAAAAATATTGTATCCTAAATAGACCAACAAATTCAGTTCTTATCTGTATAAAAGGATTGTGTGTTACTTCTCACACCCATGTAATGTAACTTCATCTTTCCTTTTCCTATAATCTCAGCATTTCTTTCATATGTAATTATTTTTCCCCAGCTGTAAAAAAGTGGAGAACAAGCTTAAACCTATGAATTAAGAACGAACATAAACATTTGGGCTTTAGGTTTGGACCTGTGCTTTGGGACTGCCCTTCTCATTCTTTCTTTCCCCATCACTTATTTCCCTCCTGGTGGAATGATGCCCCAGGACTCAGGGGCACAGCTGATCAGCAGTGTGGAACATTCTTCACAGGGAAATGTGGCACTTATGCACTTCTTTCCCTGGAATGAAGCAATGTAGGTGCTGCAAAGTCATGAGTGATGTAAGAGCTGTGATGGCATGAGCACACAAAGGAAGCATGATTGCTCACTCTGCCTTTCTTTTAGAACCAGGAGAATTACAGTAATGTAAGTAAACCCCTAAACTCAGTGGTATTCTATTGTTTCACATCCAGGTTCACACAGATATTAATTCTTGCTGCCCACTGTCCATATATGTCTGTCAGAGAAACCCCAACATTTTATGTACAGGATACAAATATGAGTAGTCTACAGTTTTCATTCCCCATGACAGGAACACTACCCTAGACTTATGAAATATAATAACTTCTAGTTATCATATAATATGGCTCCAGGTGCATGAAAAACAGAGAATTATACAGACATTAAGAAGCAACCATATCCCTGGAGTGCAAAGAAAAATGATATCCCATTTTCATGTGAGGTTTAGATTTTAAATTCTTTCTTGAGATAAAGACATTAATATTTTGATAGTAAAAGGTCATTTTTCAGTAGCACTCACAGATTGCCAGTAAAAGATAATGCTTCCCTAGTGGACAAGCTTTCTTACAATGTGTCTTCCACATGGTAATGAAATCCCCAGAAAGCAATGGCTGCTTCTGTAGTTTGCTAGATAAAGAAAAAAGGGGAAAAAAAGAGGACTTGGGAGAGTACTTTGTGCTGAATATAATGTATCTGATTTATTTCACTCTTTTTTCTGCTTGCAGAATATCTAAAAATCTATTTAAATTTCAGATTTTTATGTATTTGTTTGTTATTTAGAAATGCTCAGTAAGCTCTTACTTAATTTTTGTATTCCTATTGAAATGCCACAACATTATCCAATGGTGACCTAAGTAATACACTGTTGTTTTGTTCTCCTGATTGGATAACTTAGGTACTATAAAAAACATGTATCTGAAAATCTCTTAAAAACATGTAATTGTATGAATACTACCACCAGTTCCAGAACTACAATTAGTGGCTGCAGCACCTTAGTGCTCTTCTTTTTCCCCTGAGAAATGCCTTTTAAAGTTCCCAGGAGATACAGCTGTTTTTCATTGATACAGAGAACTTGGAATCCTCACCCAGCAGTGCTTAGGGAGCTAATTTAATGAGAAATAGCAGCAAAAATAATTGGGAATTTTCTAATGATGCAATTTCACTCCTTGGAAAATTCCTCTTTATTGTAATGGGAACTTCCCACAGCAACACAACAGTTTTGAAGAAATTAAGGGATTGGGAAGGGCTAGGGAAGAGCAAGGCAGATAAAAAGACTCACCCATACCCTGAGAACCAGGTGACTTGGCTGCTCTGTGTGAAATGGGAAAGGCACCTTAGGCTGAGTTTGTGCCTTGTTCAGTATAAAGCTTTATCTCCTGCTGGGAATCCCAAATAATGACTTTAAGTCACCACAGATTGGCAGGGTGTGTCTTTCCTGTCAGGATAAATCCTGCTTTGCATATTTGACTGCTTATTCAGCATATGATTTTCTTGAAACTCAATAATCTGTATCCTGAAGGAATAGTGAAACACCAGACAGATTTTGATTCTGAAAAGGATTTTCTTTACTTGTTCTTATTGGAGCTGGAGATCAAAATTTGCAGCACTTTGGATAAGTCACTCTAGACATCTCTGAACTACAGGGAATCACTCCCTTTCCTCCCCAAGTTAAAATTTGAGTGTCTATTATATAAATTCAATACATATATTTAAAACAAACTGTTTGATTAGAGAGTTAAAATAAAAAAAAAAGGTTGAAGAACTTGAAATAGCAGCACATGCCAGGTATTGAACTATTCATCCACCATCTTCTGTGAGAGATTACTCATTGTTCAGATTCCATAGAATATAACTTTTAAATCAATTTTGATTTTGTACATCACTAAACCCCTATTTGATATGAACATTCACAGACAGCTACAGAGCTAAGAAATAACTAACAAATAGAGAAAGCAAAAAATGATAATAGTTAATAATAGCAGCAACAAAAATAGCAACATCTAAAACAGTAGCTGTAGTTGAAAACATTTCAATAAAGTTCAGTGCTGCAGTATTTTGCTTGAAGATAAAGCCAGGATGGCTGGGGGTTATTACTGAACAAAGAGGGTACTATTATTTAGAATGTGGTGTTTTACACATTTATAGATTTGCCATGTGGATGTTTATGATGATGGTTATTTACAATTATATTGAGCCACTCTAAAACTTCTAGTTTTGATTACTCAATGTAAAAGGAGAGGGATTCTCTAAAAGGAGATTGAGGTTCTTTCAAATAGCTCCAAGTTGGGTTTCATACAGCTACTTCTGTTTGAAATCACAACCTGTACAAGACAACAGCAGCTCTGCTGTTGAGTTCAGCATGCCCAGCATATTGTCTCACATTCTTGGTGCTTTCAGTGCACTTATCAAAGTCAAAGGGGGAAAAGCTTTTCATCTGGGAAAATTAGTGCACCCTTCAAGGACTCATCACTTCCTTCCTTGTACTATTTCCCTGTCCCACTGAGACCACTTATTGCCCCAGCCTTTATATCAGCTTTCCAAAATCAGCAGACCTTTAAGTTTCAGCCCCCATATTAGAAAATCTTGCCTGTGTAATTCTGACACAGCTGATTGTTTTGTTTGCCTTGTTTGCTATTCCAAAATAGTGTCACTTAACTGTAAAACACAACAAAACTCTTCTACAGCTACATTTGTGAAGATTATGTTATAGAATGGTTTGTGTTGGCAAGTGCTTTTAAAGATTACCTAGTTCAACCCCACTGCCATGGGCAAGGACATCTTTCACAACTGCTCTCTATGATATGTTACACTCTGAAATGATATGTTTCCCTCTGGTGCCCTATGGCACCTCTTTGTCTAGAGAACAATTGGTGCTGGAATACAATGCTATTAAGCAGAAGGATTTGGAGGTTGGTTCTGTAATGTTTTACACCATGTGTATTCAGCTGTCTGTGTGATAAATGGGTGAAAAGTGTCTTTGTTCTAACTTGGTAACACCGTGGGGCCACTGTTCAGAGCTGTAAGTGACAGCAGCAGCAAGAGAGCCAAGGGTGGCTGCCTTCTGACCCACATAAACCAAGATAACATCAACAAATATGACAATAGAAACAAAGTCAGGCAATCACTGGGGTTCCTTGTTTGTTCCTCTGATGCAGAGTATATCTTCAGGTAGGAAAAGCAACTGTCACCCAAAAAAAGAGCTGAAAGGCCTGGAAATATACATTCCTCCATGCTTGCAAGAATAAAACACCTTGCAAGATAGAATCTCATCTGCCAAAAGCTACTTTCCCTTGCTATCCTCCTCCTCTCCATCACTCAGCAGGAGGATCTAGAGCACTGCATTTTTGTTTCAGTAAATGGATTGTAATTTAAAAAACAATATTCCAAAAAGAAATCACTAGTACTGCTGCTACTTCTTTCTGGTCAAGATGATATAACTCTGCAACAGAAATGCAGATTTAATTTTAACTTTCAGATCAAATGGAAAACATTTTAAATTCCAGGATGAAATAGGATTTTCAATTATAAATTACTTAATGTTTTCTGAAAACTCTTTTCTTTGTATTTCCTTCCTTTAAAATTTTGTAGGCTTTAATAAGGAAAATATTTTTATTATTATGGCAAAAATAATAACATTAAATAGAATTTCAATATTTCAAGATAAATTTGCAGTTTTAAAAATCTTGAATATGAAATATTGTCTCTGTGTTTTAGAGTGTATATTTTTTTTTCTTCCTTCCCCTGACTGTAATAACTAACTTAATATTATTGTAACTTCACTGCTAACTCTTGGTTTCCTCCACAGACCCTTTGAGAATTCTCACTCATCAGAGAATCCAAAACCAGAGTGAAGGAGTTTTACTTAACAGCCCCAGGATTTAATTTTTGTTCTGAAGTCAAGAAGCTCTGAGGCATCTGTTTAAATTTAAACAGTTAACCCTTGTGTCCCTATTGACTTCAGTGGGAATAGTGGCCATCTGAAAGGTAATATGAATAAGTGCTTTTGTTGGTTCAGGACACTGCTGCCATTCTCACTGGAGTTCAGCACTGAATATATACAACAGAAAATATGTGTGGCACTTGAACCAGAGGGGGGTTTAAAACACTGCACAGCCAGACCCGTGTGCTGTGAGAATAATTCACAATGCTGTATTTTTGATGCCTTCCTCTTGAAGTCAGATAAGTGTTGCAGGGTGGAAAGGTTACACAGCTGCACACAGGCACATGCCAAGAGCTCTTATCTTCTTGTTACCTTACCACATACTGAGCTGATTGGCTTAGAAAATTAAGGATTAGTTTAACAGCACCTTTGAAGAGAAGTGGTATAGATGGTGTAGAACAGTTGCTGGTAGAAAACAAAACATCTCTAGTGAAGTTTAAGACAAACTGAATACTGAAAAAGGTCAGGAGATCTTCAGAGCCCATACAGGGGTTATTTCTAAAGAGCAGCGATAGCACTACTGCCATGAAGGGATCACCAGCTCAGACTACACTGCTGCAGTTCAGTAGGAGCAGATTACTTTTCAAGATGCCTGTTACCTTCATAGAGGAGTGCAATATTTTACTTATCCTGCACAAGAATGAATTCATTTTTTCACTGTAGATAGGTGTCACAAAATCAACAGTTCAGCCAAAACGACTCCCTGCCCACATTCCCATCAGTGGAGAACATGGATAAGAACAGGATGGCTCAGAGGAATATAGCATTAAACTCTCTGTACTGGGGTTGACCAGAGGTTTGTACAACTTTGTAAACTACTGTAAATCTGTCAGTGGCAGAAGATTACAGAAAAAATAATGATTAAACAACTATGCTTATATGATGAGATCAGGAAGCTGACTCGGCTGACATCACTTAGTTTTCAATTGAAACTGTTTCCTGGGCCAGCTGGATAAAGGAATGAGGCTGGAATTACATGCCCAGGGCAGGGGGAAGTGCAGCACTTACATCATCTGCTGTGAATCTGCACTCTAAAAATGAGGGCAAGTACAGCATGTCTTTCAAAGTCACACTGCTCATCTTTGGCTAATCAGTAATGTAGAGATCCTCTGAGGCAAAGGTTGGATTTGGAGTGGATGGTTGATTGACAGTAATGAGACCATTCTCTATGAATTTGATTAGAATCGTAGATTTGTAGAATGCCTTGGGTTGCAAGGAACCTTAGAGGTCATATAGATCCATGGGCCAGGACACCTTTCACTAGACCAGGTGGTTCAAAGCCCACTCTAACCTGGCCTTGACCATCTCCAGGGATGGGGCATCCACAATTTCTCTGGGTAACCTGTTCAATTGCCTCACCACCCTCACAGTGGAGAATTTCTTCATTAAATCCAATCTAGATTTATTGTCTTTCCTTTTGAAGCCATTACCCTTTGTGCTAATATCTCTTTCAACCTGTTTGTACATCTGATGTCCCCAGAATCCTACAGCAGTTCTACAGCCTACCTGTTCCTCCTAAACAAAGTACATTGCTTTGAATAGGAAAAAGGATGTAAATCCTTGCTTCTCTGCCCAGTCACATTATGCAATCAGAACTGAACCCCAAACCTGGTCACTGAGCTATTCTAAAAACAAACAAAAAATAATTTATTAGAAATAAAATTGAAAACTTATTTAAACTGTCTTTAATCCTCAGCCTCTCATTTTATCACGTAGTGCTGTAATTTAAGTTTTTAAAAATTTATCAGTTCCAATACCCTTTCTCCTCCCCTTCTCCCCCCTAGCAATAATCACTAAAGAATGGCAACAAAGAAATTATTTCAGGATTTTTCTCACCGCTGAAAGGAGTTAAGAGTATTATGCTTTCAACTACAATACAAGAAAATTACAGAATAGACTGTTCATTCCATTCTTAGTTTAACAGACAGAAGATATGAAGGCTGTGCCACTCTGCTTGCCCTTTAGCAGCAGAAGAAAATTATTACATCTTTGCATACCTCAAAAGTATGTCCTGACCCTATATTTAATAGGCTCCCTTCCTTGTATCCACAAAGAACACATAGGAGGACTTTATTCATAGAACAAAGTGATCTAAAACCAAATATGCTGTCCCAAGAATCAAAGTCTGTCTCATCACATATGTCAAAGATACCCTCTTATGAAAATTTTTGAATGACTGATATGGCCAAAGAGGTAAAAGTTAATTTTTCAAGAAATTTCAAACTCAATGCTCCCATTGAAAAATCTGGATTGTTGCTATATTTGCCACAGAGATTTGACAAAAGGTAATAAAAGGTCTTTCTAAGGCAAATGGAGATCATATTTATAATCTTTTTGTATCTATGAAATAGAAACATTTTAAAGTCTCTCCACTGGAATTTTATCATCTCAGTTACTCAGCTGCAGTTACTGTAAAAACAAGGATAAGCTTTGCATTATTAATGAATGTGTTCTTTTCCAGACTAAAACAAAACTGTTTCTTTTGGCATATTGTCACTTTGGTTAATCTAAAATAAGAGAAAATCCTGAAAATAGTCTTACTGTTCTAATAGACCTGGTTTTTATTTAGGTTCAGGGCTCTTATCTCTCTGCTGGCTCTTCAACACTCTCTTCACCCTGTTCCAAGTCAAAGCTCCTCTCTGCACACGCGTTTGTTTCCTGCTCCTGGGTTGTTTTTCACTGTTACAAGCAGTAAAGCTGTCACACTGTAGTGAGGGCTGGGGCTCTCAATGTCATTGCTAGAGGACCTCAGTTAGTTCACATGATGTCTGTGAAATTTTGGAATCAATTAGGCCAACACAAGAACAAACATGTGCTACAGGCTTCATTATGGTATGGGGAATAGAACAGAGAGTAACAAACACCAATTAATGACAGCTAGCAGTGCAGATAGTCACAGAAGATTAAGAATGTTCCTAAAAATTATTACAATATATTTACATTTGGATTACTAAAATTAAATATCCAAAGCTTTCTATAACTTCCTTAATAAAAGACTGTTCTTAAAGTTGGCAAGCTGTCATGCCTGCCACCAAGGTCTTCTGGCAATTCAGAATTAGTCTAGTGCAGTCACTTTTGTTTTTTGGGAATTTTTTTCCTCCTCCATCTCTTTCCAGTAGCCTTGTATTGGTCTCCTTCCAGTTTTTTTACAAAAAATTGCCCCATTTTATTGATCCTCTTCTTTTTTGGATACTCCTTCAAACCTCTCCAGGCATAGCCTTATGATCAGGATATTAAAATATCTGAATTGTCAAAGTACAGCTGAAAAGATAACAGATTTCTGTGGCTAAAAAAAATGAACCAGTATAAAGTGCCCATGGAAATTATTTTGGTCAAAATTTGGAAACAAAGTCAGCTTCCATTTCAGTTCAAAACCAATTAAACTAAAGAGAAGATAGGAAGCTGCTGTTTTCCAAACATGTCTGTGTGCCTTTATAGCCTATGACCCTTGGCCACTTTAATGAGGCTCAGGTCAGGTCTGTAATACAAAATTTTGCTGGAGCAGCTCTGTTGATGAGGAGGGTGGTAAAGTGTGATGTGTGATTGACAGGACAGTGCTGGTGAAATCGCTGGTGTAAGCACAGTCATATTGGCAAAACTGAGCTTTTGCTGAGGCTTCCTTTTATTTTGAGGAGCGTAGGGGGAGGAAGAAGGAGAGCAGTGAGGTTAAATGATTCCAATCAAAGCACAACTTTATTAGTATAAAATGCTTTTGCATTAGGAGGCCTTTGCTGCTAAAATACAGCAGCAATCAGAATTAACCAGTCACACTGGCACCCCAGATGTTTATATTGGTGCCAGGGTAGGATGAGTAGGTGTCATACAAAGAGCCTGCATTTACAAAGGGGTCTCTGATACCCCTTTTCTATGTGAAAGCTTAGGTAACAGAAAATAGAGGAGCACACTGCTACTGAAGAGGCATCCCAGATTCTAATCTGGAAATTAAGCACCCCCTCCTTTGGCACCCGGGGATCACAGAAGTCTGTGATCACTGAAGAATCTTTAAAAAGCTGAAAAGTAATAGAAGTGTAAGATCCTAATATGTTCTTGATTGATACATAGAAACCTTCTTAAAGAAATGATGCAATCAGATTGTTTTAATCTGGGCACCAAGTACCCAAAGAAAAGTAGTGGCTCATTTAGAACCATCAGCTCTATTGGGTAATTACTTTAATTAGATAGTTTTTGAAAACTGCACATTAACTACATGACAGATCATAGTTGTTTTGGTCTATTGAGTAATTATTTAATTAGGCCACATTTTAAAAACTGTTTATCTCCCGTATAATGGTTGGAACCAACTCCTTCTGGTTTATTTTGTAATTATTTAATGAGGTCAAAGGTATCCATCGCAAAAATTCCTCTCCAAGCATAGTCCTACTCTGTGCTGCAGGGGAAATGGAATTAAAAAAAAAAATCCAAAGTGTTTTAATAAGAGTTTACTACATGCAGGAAGCAAATGTCTTTCACTGGTAAATTTACAAGAATTGAAGCAAGGAGGACAGAAAGGCTACAGCCTTTGGGCAGAAGGGCCAATGCAAAATCTAAAAATTCATAAGAAGGAAAGCATTAGCCACTTTTGTTGGACCAGCTATGCAAAGGTAAAAGGGGAAAGCAGCCAAGAGTCACCTTTCTTAATCTCACCAAGGGAAAGTGAATCTGGGATACAAGATATTCTGGCAAGGTAAAAATGAATCAGAGTTCTTAATTAAGCAGAGATAAAAGATCAAAGTAGAAGCATGGTCTAAGGAAACTGTTTCTTTGTAAAAAAACCAGCCTGGATTAGCAGGGAATGATGATCCAACATAATTTTTTAACTAGGGAGATCTACATACAAGATATGACCCTGTCAACACTGAAGTCTGTGCCACAGCTTCTAGTCCTTTCAATGAGAGAAAACCTGAATATGTGCCACTTCAAAAATTAATCATGTTTTTCAAGGAGCCTTCTAGCTATGGAAAACACTATTCCAAAGCCTGCTTAAAATACTTAAAAAAATTGTTGTGGTGGTAAATGTATGGATGAATGTGTATTTTGCTAAGATATTTAATAATACTATTTTTAAAAAGATGTTAGAATAGTATGGAAAGACAGCTACATAACCCAAGAGTCTTAGTGTCTTTTTGTACATACAGGAGACTAGGTGCCAAACAACCACAGGTATGTGATTAAATTTATAATTTCATGGATTTCATGGGGTGATGGTGTTTTTAAAGAAACCCAAAAGACAGAAAGGATAGAGAAACTGTGGAAATACAAGACAGCAACAGCATTTACCCACTGCATCCCATTGTGTGGAATGATATTGTTCAGATGCCATTGCATGATTTTTTGCAGGTGGGTAAAGGAGAAAAATTTCAGGCAGAAAAATGTCAAAGTAAAAGGAATGGAATGGCAATAGTGATCATGTTGCTGTAGCTGTTATGTCCAACCTTGCTTTACTGAAATAGCAACAGAATTTCCTATCAAAAGATGAGGCTTATTCATGTAGCTGTAATATGTGAGACCTTTGCCCTTAATCCATCCAGAATTATGGCAATTTAACAAATTGCTACCCATCAGGAACTGTCTGTGTGTACACTCTGAGTGGTGCCTGGCAGGAGGTCTGAATCTGTTCAAGGGAGACTTATTTTATGCTGCATTATCTCAAAACCAGGAAGAGATTTTGAACATTCATAGCAGTTCCATGCTTCCCTAGCAGTGCCATGGGTCTGAGCCAGTCAGCTCCTGAATTACTTGGGAAAACTTACTTGGCTTCTGAAGATGAGTGAGTCACAGAGCTGGGGGGCAGAAGGCTTTTAAATCCACAAGGCATCATGAGCTTATCATACTTGAACTCCCATAAACTATTTTCATCAGCTTGGTCTGTATGGGGACCAAAGTTTATTGTTTGTCTATATCTTCCACAGCTGAAGCCTCAAGGAAAAAAAAAAAAAAAAGAATAGCAACAGAAAGAGAGAAAAAAGGAGGAAATAGGCGAAAGCTCTTGATGCCCAAACTGCTGCTAATCTGGATTTATGTGGAATCTGAGTCATTCATATTTATTCTTCTATCTACTCCACTCTTTGGCTCAGTGGCTACCTAAAAGGAATATAGTTAACAGTTTTAAAAATTCCCCAGACCTCAGTTCCTGAAAGGGTAATGTGTCTGGACAGAAGTCAAAAAATTGCCTTTCTTGGCTTCATCTCGGGCGGTCCTTCAGACATTCTTTCTACTATATTCTCTGATTCTTTCCAGACTATTGTCTCATGCCAGAATTCCCTCTGAGCTTTGTTGGAAAAAACCCTATGTACTTCACTTGACTTTATTTTTCCTTCTTTTGGTTTCTGGGTATTGGGGCAGATTTCTCTTTCCGAGGAAAAATCTGCTTAAGAGTCCAAGACTAGGAAAGTTCAAGGAGTTTCACTCTTTCCCTCACATCATTCTTTGTGTCAGGGTACAGAGGAAGTGAGGCAAGAATGGGGAGAGGAAAAAGGGCTGGATGATGACCTTTAAGATGAGCATTTGAAGTAGCTGGTTCCTTAAAATCTTGAGAATCCCTGAGGTCTGTACCTCCTCAGAGAACCTCAATCCTCAGCTCTCTAATTGAGTGTGTCATGGCAAGACACTCACTCTGATAAAGGCATTTAGAGGTGATGTTGAGTTGGCTGAGCAGTGGGATAAAACAGAGGGGTCCAGGGAGAGGAGGAGTAACCTTGCACAGAAGATAGATTTTGCATCTTCCTAAGTTTTTGTTGCTTAAAGAAACAAGTCACTTGACCTTCTTCCTTCTGAGTCAGTGGCTAAAAAGAAGGGACAAAAGGGCCTAGGTAGGACTTCAGCCAACATAAGCTGAGTCAAACTTAGGGCTCATCTTCCATGCTTTTGGCTGCTTTCTGTTCCTCTCTCTTTGGTATAAATGAGAGTAAATCTGTGTGTACCATAGGTAAATGCCACAGGCCTGAGGTATTATGCCTCCTTTAAAGCATTAAAGCAATATGTAGATGGTAGGAATCTCAAATGTGTTTTTTGCTCTATCTCGAAAAAAAAATGACTTGACATAGTTTATTTTTAACAAAATTTTAGCTACTTTTAACCTCCTTAGTAAAACAATTAATATGAGCTGTATGATATTTTTCTTGGAATCATCCCATTTGAGATTTACACAAGTGAAAAAAATATGCTTGAAAATATGAAGTGGATTCTGTTAATACAAACAAATAACTTTGAGAGCCTCTGTTTATTTGTATGTAAAATTTGAGAAAGGAAGGAAAATACTTTTTGGGCAGTTCTTATGGCAGTCCATCATGTGCCAACTTTCAAATTATGATGCCAACTATATTTTTACAAGTAATTTTTAAATCTTCAATAAATAATATTTTTATTTGTTTATTAACATAAACTGAACTGTAGAACCAAAAGGCTTCTGCAGGGAAGTTCATCAGTCCCTTCAGCCCTGACAGTGTCTGCCAGAGGGAGACCTCGGTTCCAGCACTGCCATGGTTCTCAATTGTGGCAAAACAGGATGATATGCATGAAAATCATCATGGATTTCTGGAGATCACGTCATGTTCTGACAAAAATTGCCTAAATCATGCTTCAGGAAACCCTCCAAAGCTCCTATTTAGTGCTCTGAATTTTATTTCCAGCGTAGCTGATTGCCAGATATTTGTGCATGAATTAAATTTTATTGCCTTATTATACTTGACTGATTTATGTGGAGGCATTTGTGTAATGATGAGCAAACCATTAGAAGGTTTTAAGGCTTTGGTTCACTGAAGGGAAAATTTCTGCAGTTTCAATCTCACTGTTGGTTTGGAGTTCCCAAGAATGGGCTTTCTCATCACATTTTCCCCAGTATTTCCTAGTAACAAACCTGGCTAAAGCAACGCGCTTGCGCTCACTCAAGATTTACAGAGGTTTCTCAGAAGTGCTGTGGTTGTCATTCTGGAGCAGTGGAATTTCCTTTGCTCGTAAAAGGAAATTTTAGGGCCATGACAGCTTGTTTCAATACATTTGTAATGCTGTTTTTCTCTCTGAGGGGTGCAGTGGAGCATTTTTCAAGCTAGGGAAGGAAAAAAGACAGTTGATGGAAGCAGATCTCTCCTGACTCTCCATGTTGGCTTCGTGTTGCCAGGGATTTACAGAGCAGTGGAAATGGCTGATGACATTTTCCTTGGCTCTGGGAGCCTGGAAAATGGACAGAGACATGACAATGGCAGAGGCTGAGGGACCCAAAGCCCAGGCAGATGAAAGGGGACCTGCCAACACACCCCATGGGATGGTGACTCCCCATGGAAGTCAGCTGGGGGCTGCAGAGGCTCCCTGGGGCAGCAGTCAGTGTCTGTCTGGGCCTCAGCCAGGAGCAGGACAGGTCAGTCCTGGGCACTGGAGACAGGGACAGGACAGGATGTCAGATGTGTGGGCAGAAAGCACAGGGGAGCCTGGGGTTCCAGCACAGGGACTGACAGCCCTCAGGGCTAAAAGGGAGTCTTGGGCTATGGCAGTAGCAAGAGGAGTCTGCAGGGCTGGGCAGGCACAGGGACACTCATCAGTCCCTTCAGCCCTGACTGTTTTCCTGAGGGAAACTCTCACCCTGATTTTTAAAGATTTTTTAAGCCTTCTGATGTTGACATTATTGTACTGAACTTTCTCACATGCTTTATGTAAATAAATTGTTTTGCATTCTTTTATGGAGGAGGAGAAATTTGATAGACTGTCAGTTTGTCCAGTGTCATTGGAGAGTGGCAGTGTCACCCTCCAATCCACTGTCACTTTTGGAAAACTTTTAACGTTAGAGTCAGAAAATAAACTTTCCCTTTTCTCTTCACCTTGAGAACAGCAGTGTGCACTTGTGTTCTTTTGTGTCCTACAGTGACAGCAAACCTTGGGACCAGCACTGCTGCAAAGCTGCAAACTGAGCAGGTGCTGTGTAGGGGTTGTGCAGCTACAGCAAAACCCTCAAAACAAATACCCTAGAAGGTGGGCAGAGGCAGAACTGCAGCTCATCCCACAGGTTGGATCCTGCAGATCACCCCAGTGGCTGCTCCTTGGGATGGACTCAGTGTGCTGAACTGGCACGGCGACACTGGCAGAGCTCAGCTGGAGGATGGACACACGGTCCCTTGTCCCCAAGAGACCGAGGAGTCAAGATGGGATCTGGGCACAAGCACAAGCCCCTGGAAAGCACCTGAGGCTGAAAAGGAAGGTGGTCTTGGAGTGTTAGGGTCTGTTGGGTGTGCCAACCCCTTGTAGTGCATCTTTTCTGGATCACTTTCTTGTACTTCACTGCCTACATTCCATCCAACTTCCATTTCAGGCACCAAGTAGGCGCTCTGGAACTCATCTTTCAGTCCTCTCTCCATAAAAGAGCTCCAAAAAAAGGCAGTGACAATACACAAAACCCACCAACCTGCTGGGAAGTGGTGCTCAATATGTGTTTCTGTGTGTTTGGCTATTTTGAGCACAAAACCAAACTTTTGTTTGGTGTTTTCTCAATTGTTCCCACTCATATAAAAGTGACAAAATGAATGCTGACTGAAAGGAACCTCAGACTATGATTGAAGAATCTCTAATGTCAGAAAGTTATTATTTTGGGGCTCTGATGAAGAGGACAAAAATGTTCTCTTTTCTCCTGCCAATGTGTCAAGTCATTTAGGAAGCTTCTCCAAACAGCTCTGGTTTTTTAAACGGGAAATTCAAGACAGCACAAATTTTTTTAAAAGTTTTCCTCAATATTAGTGTAAATGTATGTATACTCTATAAAGTATGGTTAGTTTGGCTTCTCTTCTGAAGATCTGAAGATATCTGAACTGGATTTGCTCAGGTTAACTCCAGAGCTCTAGCTGGGTGAGGGAACGCTGTCAGTAGCTGAAGATCAAAATCAGCCACACAGAATTTGTGCTCTCTTGACTACAAAGTGCCCTGAGGATTTCATGGACTTTGCCAAAACACAGACCTCTGATGTAGTGCCTTAGTACACCTCAGTCTTAGTACACCTCACAAACTCATATCACTCAGGGAATGGAAACCTTAGATTTAAAGCCTAGATATAAGCAAAGATATTATCCGGTCCTCCTTCCTCCATATAGAAAGAAATGCAATTACTTCTATGTTAAAAATGTGATTCTCCCATAGAACACCAGATTCTTATAGATTTTAGTTATTATTTACAATATTTACCTGAATTCTCAAAAGTCTCATGTTATGTATCCATCCATGAGAGGTAGGGGGGCTGCATGACATGCAGATGTCATCCAGCATCTCTGGTAGCCAGAGCATTCAAATTTTGTTACTTTCTGCCAGTCCTCTGAGTTATTTGTCACATGAAATATATAAAGAAAATGCCAATACTCAGTATCATACCATATTTTGTTTTCTACTCTAAATATCTTTCTTTCAGATGGCAGTTCAGATTGCAAAAGGTTTGATCTTGCAAAAGTTTTGATATTGTATACTAGTGATTTGTTTTGTATTTAAACTTTCATTTTATTAGGCATGTAGCTGTATCTCCTGCTAGCCAAAATTTAAGAAGAAAAATTCCATCCCTGATACACTGGAGTTTAATTTTTCCTTTTCTTTTTTTTTTCCTTCTTCTTCTTTTTTGTTTTTTTTTCCTAATTTCTCCCTGCACCTATGGCCTTCTAACAGTATGGAGTGTTAAGACCAATACTTAATCTCACTCTTTTGTCTCAGAAGGAGCAGGGGGGTTCTAAACAGCTAACTTTTCTCAAATTCAGATGTTTAAAAATCCCACAGCACCCCCCAGCCTATTAGCCTTGCCAAGGGCGTTGATTTTTTCACATATTAATATAGCATGTTGTGGTATTTGCTTTTGATGCATGATATACAAAGGATCTGTTGAGTATCTTAGTTTGATTTTAAGATAGTCACATTTATTTCTTGTTTGGATATCCATAACTTCAAAATAAGAGAAGTGCTTGAGGGAATTTCTGCAGTCTTCTCTTTCACAAAGGGGAAGTAGGGGCAAGAAGAAAGATACAGAAAAAAAACCTTCTTTTTCCCCCTTGGCTCACACAAGTTTAGCTGAAGGCTTTAATTGTTCCTAAGCAATTAAGCTGTGGTTTTATTGCCTGGGCCCAGACCTTACATTTAGTTTTCTCTTATCAGACATATACAATTTCAAATCCTAACTTGTAAGAATGGCCTTGTTTACATGCTTGTCTAACTTGTTTGACTGCCTCCAAAGCTGAGCTCTGTTGATGGGTTTTAGGTTCTATGTCCCTTAGGGGTGTGAAGATGTGACCCAGTGCTACAGTTTGTCTGAACGTGACTGAAAACTCAAACTAATGATCATTCTCTTTTACAAAAGAAAATCAGAAGGAATGTAAACAAAAGCAAAGAATATTCATTCATAAACAGTGGAGAATGCTTATCAAAAGTTTATCATGGTCCAAAAATAGACCTGTCTGTTCTTTCATGTATGTGAACATTTTCACCAGCTTCACAACATGTTTGGAAATAATCAGGGTCCAGTCACCAACCTGAAGCTTTTCTCTTCAGAATATTGTGTAAATTCATGTATTAGTCTTTTCCTCACAAAATGGGAACGTGCTTGAATCATAATTGTTTATATAATTACTTCCCTCTAGGAAACAGACTCTTTAATGTTAACCTTAATAAAGTGATTACTGGATTGTTTGCAGTACAAATTAGACATGAGTATGAATTGTCCAGTCTAGACTGATTTTCTTTACTCTGGTCAAAGATACGGTGTCTGTGATGATGCCCTTATCATTCTCAATGAAGGTGTTCAACTTTTTGCAGAATAAATCTGCCCAAATATGTTAAAGTAACATCTGCTAAAAGGAAAGAAAAATATGCTTAACACTGTATAAAATTACTGAAGAATAATTTTCCCAGAATAATTTTGCTCATATACTTTGCAGATTCTGAGAATTTAGCTGATGGAACTGGAAATCAGGCCGGACCACTGAATATCCTATTTGACCACATGCATATCATTTTGCCTACTTACTCCTAACTGGAAAATGAGAAATCATGTGGGTTTTGTGCTCATTTTCATGTCATATTTTTATTTGAAGGTTTAAGGGAGAGAATAAGTAATTTCCCCTGGGATTTTGTTCTGGTAATGCATCCTTCTCACTCTCAAAATCTGCTTCCTGTTGTTTTGAAGAGAGTTGACTTTCCTTCCAGTCATTATTTTTTGCTATTCCTTAAGTGACAGAGCCAAATTTTCACTATTAAAATATGCCATTCAAGTCACCTTTAAATCTTCTGTCTGATCAATCAATCAATCAGGTAGAGGTCTGCAATACCTGAATTTTAGGATATTTTATCCATAACTTGAGGTTTTATTGTGTATCAGTCATATGCATCCAACATAAGCACAAAGCACCTTTATGCTTTTCAGTAATCAAACTGCATCCAGGTTTTGCACTCACATTATAAATGGTCACTTAAAATTGTGAAGTATGCCACCAAAAAAGGGTGCCACCAAAAATAGCAGCACTTAAACCAAGAAACTATGTCATAACATTTTTCATTTATGAATTCTTCTGAAATCACTGGAAATCGTTACTATGTACCTTGACCTTGAGATGTCTTCTCTATTGATACTCTTTGCTTTTTCTATTTTCCAAATGAAAGCTTTGAGATAACCTACAGTGCATACCAAACACAGATCTTTAAATGAGAAAAGATTTTTTTGCATTTTCTGGTTATCTAATGATCATTTGATCATCTTTTACATGGTTCGGCAGGTATTTTCATGTTTTGTTTTTTTCCCTTTGGTAGAAACGACTCCAGGAGGAAACATCCCTGGCAACTAGGAGATGCATATTTGGGAACAACATGGTATTTATTAATATTATATGGATATATATATATATATATATATATATATATATATATATATATATATATATATATATATGTAGTGTGTGTGTACATATATACATACATACATACATATATATATACATATACATACACAATTTTTTTTCCATTTTCTTTCTTCATTGCTATTGATGATATTTAACACACAAAGAAATTGCATTTTCTTCAACCACCATTGACTATTGAAATTGGACTAAATGTAACTTAATAGGAGTGACAATTTCTATCGGTGCAAGCAGAGGACTACATGTGTTCAATCATGCTTGGAGTTTTCTTGCATTGTGTCTTGCAGAGAGCTCACAGGGTTCATTTTGCACTGAGGGACAGAATTCCTGCCAAAACCACCCCTTAAGCAGACCCATTTGTCACTCAGGTACCACAAACCTGCTGCATTTTGGGACAGTGGTTGCACCAGAGCCTGCAGGATGACCTGGGGGCCACCTGGAGATCTGGGTGAAGTTTAATTGTGTATCTGAAAATTTGGATTTATCATTTAAAGGCTGTGAAGATCTCAGAGAGGTTGCTTGGCTGGAGTCAATGGATTCCTTAGAAAGAAAATGGAGTAAATTTGTCATCAATTGAGGCCAGATTTGACACTGTGAATTCCAAGCAGTTGTATCAGTTTTCCCAAGACAAGTATCTGCTTTCCATTCCCCTCATTCCTACTGATTTACTGAGTTATTCTGCATGTCTGTGTGTCTTTTTTTTTTTTTTTTTTTGAAAGTCTTTTAAAATATCACTAAATACCATCGTGTATTTAAAGACAGGATTATGGGCAGATCCTGAAGTATGCAACCTACCAGATTTTGCCTGACTGCCATGCAATTTCTCTGACTTATGCTGAATATTTGAATTTCTATTTACTAAATAATACATGTTGTTAGAAATCTTCCCTTTTTAACTCCTACCCATGGTATTTCTTTACCCTTGAGTTTCCTTGGTGTATTTGCTTTGAGGGTGCAGTTTATTCTCCCAGAATAGTGAAGATTCTGACTTCTGTCAGACTTTCACTTCACCTACCTGTAACAGGGGATTTTCATTCACTACTTTCAGTGTTTAATGGCTATAGAGACAATCATACCTCCTGCTGAGATGCTGTCCATCTCAGCTTCTAAGGTATTGTGACTAATGGGACTGAAAAGTGATGCTCATCATATAACAGCAGTTTGAATGGGCATCAAGAGCTCTGCAATGTGAGCAGACACAAACTTTGAATAAAAAAGACAGGTCTTTCAGCATGGACCCTTGGTTTCCCTAAATGTTCAATATCAATCTTTTTTATCCTAGTTCTGTTTCCCTGCTGAATTCCCACTTGAGAAAGTGTGTTGAAACTGCTAGGAGACTGCAGATTGCACCAGGGTCTTCCAGGTTAAAAGCAGAGTGCTCAGGAGCTCTAATTCTACTTTCTTCTATTCTCATAGTGGAAAATATAGATTATAAAGGTGTTGATGTCTTAGTATTTTACTAAGACATTATTAAATTAAAAATTCCACTTTTTACTGGCTCAAGTTTGTGTATTTTCATTGACTTGAACAGTTCCACTGATGACAGTGAAGATGCATTCTAACAGCAAATTTAATTGGAGGTTTTAAAAACATATGTGGTTTTCAGTTCAATGAAAATATGAAGGAGAGAGAAACACTAGATATCCTGTGGTAAATCAGTTTATTTAATGATAATTTCTGTTCTCTTTAGCAGCATGGCTTGTGTCAGCCTTCACAGTGTTTGTGCAGCCATCTGAGAGAGCAAAAATTCAGCTTTCTTGCTCCTGGGGCAGCATCATTGGTATGCTGGAGCTGACAGCTCAGCTGCAGATTGTGTTCAGGACAATGTCACTAAACACACTGAGCATCTTCCCTTTTCATTAATGGGTCTAAAACAACCTGGAAGCACTGTTGACAAAGCTTATTGCAAATATGTTCCAGAGATGAGAGCAGGCATTAGTACTGCTGGAAGTGAGCAGAGCAGAGGATATCTCTAACTGTATTACCTGCCTCTACTACTGTTCTGTTCAAACACTTCATGGACTTTCACATAATTTACCCTCAAAAAGCTCTGCAGTGGCAGCTGTGCCTTTATCTCTGGTCTACATTGGAGGAAGTTAGAGTATAGCCAAACAACTTGCCTAAAGTCATACAGGAAGCATATAGCAAATAGAGAAGTTAAATGCTAGAGTAGTTCACTGTTTTTTAGACCTCTCTTCCTCATTAAATAATTCTTGATTTTGTAGATGTAAATGAATTTACTGTGAAATGCAGTGTAGAACACAAATACTAATGCTTTTACATTACCAATCATAACATAGTAGATGTATCTGAGCAATTGTTTAGTGCAAGCTGGAATTCAGCAGGAATCATAGCAAGATTTTCCTTGGAAATGCATGTAGGCTGCATAAAAATTGAATTTATTTGTGTGTAAATGATTCCCAGCAATATTGCCCACAAGTGTCAGAAAACTGGCTTGGTATGGAGCAGCAAACCCACTACAAGTGAGTACATTTGAAATGAGTGGGTAATGGAAATCTTTTGCTCTTGGTTCACATTGTGCCACCACAGAAGTGTAGTCACTGAGTCTTGTCTGTGAAGAACTAAGAGATGTGATGTGGATGGTGGAAAACATTTTGGTATTTACAATTTGTTATTGCATACCAGAGCAACTGTGAGATAGTGAGATTAAGAGTAACCACTTGCCAGATAACATCGTACCAAGCATCTTTACTGGGGTTGCACATCTTAGTGCTTATCTCAGAACTATCCAGGGAGCTCTCCAGGGGACTTGCTTCACAAAATTTCCTCTTCCCTACATTTAGAGTGATTCAGAGGCAGAAAAGGGGGGGAGTCTCTGGTTATAGGCTTGCCACAAGGCATCCTAATGAAAGATTAGTGAGACAGGCTGGATGAGACTAGAATAATTTTATATAATCATATACAGAGAATCTGTTGCCATCCTATAGAACAAAACCCTCCAAGTTGCTTTGAAAAGCCATGTGATTTCCATTAGATCCAGCCATGTGATTCTTCTCAGGTTTCTATTAATGGCCCCATCTATCACAATCTAGTGTGATGTACAGTTCATCACCATTTCAGTTTATTTCAGTGAGCAGAGAGTTTGTTATGGTGGAGTGTTGCTGGAGGGTACACTAGATGGCATTCTTGATAACTGTGCATTCCTCTATACTCTTACTGATGTTCAAATATGGTTTAGGGATTCCTGGAATAATTTCAGCGAGTGTGCTAAATTCCCCATCTGTGGCAGATGCTTAAATGCTACACATATAGTTCTGGCTGTATGTCACTTTCCTGGAAGCAGAGGAGTGGATAACTGGTGTTTAGGCTTTGACAGCTTGTTAACCAGTCGTCATGGAACTGCTGGGTTACCTGTTCAGGAGTCAGGAGTCTCTGCAGTGCAAATCAGGCTGCCTCTGCTGACTTCAAAAGGACCAAGCTGCTTTATGTTAGCTTTGGATCTGCCCCAGTGCCTTTAAAACTTGTACCCCTTGAAAGCTCTCCTGTGCAGAAGCCTAGGGCACACAATTATGATGACCTTCTTCATGATCTTATTGTAGCATTCATCTTCTTTTCCCTTGTAATACTTGGCACCAACAAGTTGCATTTAATATTAGATAAAAACTAGCTTGAGGCAAACCCATTTCTGTTTACATTTTAAACTGCAGAGCATTCTTTGGGGATCTGTAAAAATAAAAGCCAACAGGCCTGATGTCCATCTTTTCAAGGCCCTTATCTGTACCATATAAATTAGCATAATCAGTATTTAGAGTTCTTGAAGGAGATAAATCTGTTGTATTTACATTTTTGTTAGCAATCCAGGAAACTTCATATAAGATTTGTTATCAATAAATATTTATGAATTCAAGATAATGTTTCTATCTGACACATATGTAGCAGTGGGAGGATTTTATGCTGCATTAATGTAAAAGAATGAAATGTGATCAAAATGTATGTGTTGGTTTGATTCAAAATATCTCAGAAGGAAGTAATCCATCACTCAAGAATTATAACTCACTAGAGGGATATTTATCAATCATTCTAACTGAAAAGAAAATCAAAGTGCAGACTCAACCTAAATATTCATCATTACTCTGGCTTTTAAGGTTTCAGATAGGATTTCCTGGTCAGTGGTAGTTTTTTTGTGAATAAACCACTACAAGGCACAAGTAAAAGAGGCTGTTGATGAAAGCAGCTTCTTGTGTCTGTTCTTTATAGCCATCAGACTATGATCATCAAGCATCATCTGAAGTTTTGAATCACTGAGCTGAAAGAGATCTTAAACCTTCATCTAGTGCACATGCATGCTCTAAAACAGGATGTAGTGTTTTCAATCTGTGATATCACTTCTTTGGACCAGCATTTGGTCATCACTGTTTACATAGCATTTTGAACATATGGTAAAACTAGCAAAATAAACAATCTAATCCAGTGAGGTATGTAAATATTAAATATCTTGAACATTAACTTGAACATTCATCTGAGCAAAGTGGGAAAGGAATGCAGAATGTTGCAACAGTATGTGTTTTTCATTAAAATATTTGCTTTATATGCTGTAAAACTATTTTGGTGTTAATAAACTGTTTGCAATCCTTTAAATTTGTGTTCCTCCTAAATTTACCAAGTCTGATATTTGATTATCTCTGTTATTAATTTTCCATTTGCCCCTAGTTAAATGCACTCTTAAAGTGAGGTCAGTCACACTGTGAAGTGTAACTAGTTCAGCCAAGCACCTTGGTGAGCACTGAAAATTAGTCACAAATTGACAAATAATGTCACCTGGAGTTCTATTTGTGTAATCTTTTGTCTTAATACAGGGCTAAACCTTTCCCTGTTCTTCCTTTTGGCTGTGGATTTTAGACTTCAGAGTAAGCTGAAGGGGAAAACACATGAAAACTTAGACAAAGCTGCCCAGATCGTTCTAATGCCATCTTATACTGAGTGATCTGTTTTAACAGAAAAGGGTTTATCCAGCAAATTTAACTAGTTTTGAAATACATACAAATATGCTCTGAATGTTCTGGTGTGTGCAGCCTTTGAAGTTACTCATCCAATGACACACTTCAGTCAAAGGTTGCTGGTGAGTTGATCACATGTGCCTGTGGGCATCCTGTCTGTGTGCCATGCTCAGCACAACCCTGTTGCAGTAATAAGCAGCAGTTCCAAATACAAAAATATTGGCTGTTGTTCAGACTTTTTCACTATATGTATTTTGTTCTACATGTCTAAGCCTTTGGTCATCTCTTTCATATGTGACACCATTTCTGTTTCCTTGTTGGATAAATTCCCATGCCAACATCAGCTCCCAAGACAAGCTCATGAACTGGTACAGCACGAACACTTGCACATACACAGTCCATGAGTCAGCCCTTATTGACATGCTAAGCAAACAAATATTGGCAGAAAGATAAAAGCAATAGAAAGTACTATCAAACTGAATTTACTGGTTTTGTTATGAATAAACAAACATTTTTTCATGGCCTTTTCCAGTTTCAATGTCATTTATTTAAAACTTCTTTCTGTAACATCTCTTTCAAAACAAAAAATCTGTAGATCTATAGTTATTTCATCCTCTAGAAGATCATAGAGTCATTGCAATCACCCAAAGGTGAATGTCAGGCTATTAACAAACCTCTGACTAGGTGAGCCTTAAGTGATTTAAGGCTTCCTAATGAGATTTCACACAGCTCTGTAGAGTGTGTCACTGCATGGAGTTGAGCCACGTGTAATTTTTAAAAAGCAATTATAAGAATTCTTTATTAGACTGCAATGTTCCCTGTAAAAGAGGAGGAGCTGCCTCAGTGCTGTCAAGAAATTTCTGCATGATTCTTTTATTAAATGCATTAAAAAGGTACAAGTATGCATATATGTTTATATACAAACAGATGAATATATACATATATGTATATATATGTATTTATGCGAAGATACATATCTCTACATATATGCATCTCTTTATGCACCTAAATATATAAATTTACATACTTGCACACTTTTGGCATTTTTATGCATTATAGAACTTTAAATCCACAGAGAAGAAATCAATCCAGCCATAGTCTGAACACAGGGGATTTTGAATTTTTTTTAAAAAACTATGATGTGAAGGTAATTTTGATAGAAGTACAAAAGAGGTCAATTTTGGATTCCTTTCTGTGCCAGGAAAGGCTAATGCCTAATTATGTTATGTTTTTTGTGTCTCTTTAAAATAAAATCTCATTGGAACAGAAAAAGGTTCAAACAAATGTTACTTTATTCAGTGAAAATAATGGTTTTCACAGTTCATTTGCTGTTGGTTTACTCCATACAGCTGTGCAAGGGAATCAGGTCTGCAGGTCATTATACAATCTTGATGTTCCTAGCTGAATCATCTGAAGAGATTGATTGAAAACATACTTCACCTTTGATGTGGGTTTTTTCCCTGTGAGTTTGACTTCATATTTAGTTCATTATGGTATGCCTGGAATGCTGAGTCTCTTTGACATTCATACACCCATGAGGGCAGCAAAAGGTCTAGCTTGCACTAATAGATGCAAATTATATCTAACATCCTATACTTAAATAAATCTCAAACTACTGTCTTAAACTGATAAAGTCCAAGAAATATAAATAGAAAGCAAATTTGGATCATATTGACATGAAAAATACCCTAGCACAAAGATTTAGGTGTTGATTTTTGACCTCAACTTTGCATTTTATGTTGTTCCTGGATGAAGTCAAAAGCTTAATGTTAGGCTTTATTGTATTCATTAGCAATCTTTCATCTTGTACTGGCCTTGCATGTCAAGCAAAGCCACATTAAAATGTGTGTTATGTCACTAAGAGATGATGTAAATATTGTCTTTACCTCTTTTCACATTGAAGGCTGGTTAATCCTTTCAATTTTCTTTTGTGGATAAATACACCACCCAAGAGCCAGAGGGATGAGACTAAATCACATAATCTCTGACCAAAAAGTAGCAGAAGCATCAAGCCTGTGTGTTTCTGAGGAAGACAGACAGGGTGCAGATATCAAAGCTGGCAAGAGACCATGCTGAAATTTCTCATCCTTGGAGCAGGCTGCCCAGAGAGGTGGTGGATGTCCCATCCCTGGAAGTTTTCAAAGCCAGGTTGGAAGGGTCCTTGAGCAACCAGATGTAGTGGATGGCATCCCTACCCATGGCAGGGCAGCTGGAAACAGATGATCTTTGAGGCCCCTTCCAACCCAATTCATTCTGTGATATTTCAGACCAGAAGTGATTTCTCATGTCTGACAGTGGTGCATCAGCTATTACCTCATCTCTCTCTATATTGTATAATTGAGCACAGGTTGTGTTTGTGAGCTCCACATGGGAACGTGTTTGAAAGAGTCTGGATAATTCAAGATAGAAATGACAAGAAATACTGAATTTCTGTGTTCATACCTTCTATGTAAAATATATCTTGGGTTTTCCACGAGGGACACTGACATGTAAAATGCTTGCTCTCATCACAGAGATCAGGTTATGGATGACAATTTTTGAAAATTTGTGTTCAACCTGAAGCAGATACCAGTCACAGCCACTTTGTAAATGGCTTCTGGATAAGGCAGAGCCTGAGTTTGAGTCTCTTTTCATCTTCCAGGAATAGTTCAATCCCTCCTAGCTTGTCCTCAGGCAAACGCAAGACCCACAGAGCTCCAGGTAACATTGGCAGGTGGGGGAGGAAAGCTAAATTCCACATGCTTGTTGAAACTTGTTTTGTCACTTTTCAGAAAAGAATGCAGGGTTCAGGGAATTTTAAACAGAAAGCGCAGTTGGTTAGTTACTAAATAGCCAAGTCAACGAGGATGTGTCATTCTCAGAGGAGTCATGCTGACTTTTCTGGTTTCTTTCTGGCCCAAAGGACCTTAGTTATTTTATGCATTGCCTATTACCCCTGACCACTGACCTAAGAAGAAAGAAATCCCCTTGGCAGGGGGAGGAATTAACTTTCATCTCTCGCTTCCTGGGGAAGCCCCGATGTTTTAAATCAATGGTTTAATTGCAGTGTCCTCTTCACAAATGCAGTAGCTGTGACAGCTCTCCATGTTTGCTGGGGATCTGATCAGGTCTGTGTGCATAAACTCAACCCTGATAATGCTTAGCAAGTCAGGAAGACCCTGAGGGGAATTCAGTGCAGGAAGGCAGCTGGGTCTTCAGTGAGAACTTTTCAGGGCAGTGATCAACAGTGCAGTGTTCAACCATGCCAGAACATGAGCTATTCTGCAGTTGTGCACAAGTTAAGCTCTTTGGAAACTTTAAGGTCACAAAATGCAACAACTTGGAAGACTAGGTGCCTTTTATGCTTATGTGGCATTTGAAAAGGGGCTTTCAGGAGCTCTATTTTGGATGTAGTTACCAACATGTCAGCCTTTCCCCAGGCAGGTGCTTAGATCCTTTTCTTTTTGCTTATTTTTGGGTTTGTATTCAACCTTAAATCCTAGGCCAGATAAGATCTTGCCCCTGAGCAAGACTTGTGTGATCTTGTACCCAGTGAGGTGAGCTTGAGTATGAAAAGGGCCCTCTAGTTACCTGCCAGTTCTCTGAAGAGCTGGCTGGTGATCAGCATATCAGCTTTACAGCTGTTTAACCACCAGAAGATTTGAACAGAGGGTTTCTTTTTGTCTTCTGAATATGTGTAATGCATTAAAAAAAAAGGCTGTGTGTGATGCAAGCTCTCTATCAGTAGGTCAATGTGATGAGGAGTATAATATTTAAACCAGATTCTCTGAATCAGGTCTTATTTCCAGCTGCAGGTAAAATCTTATCCTCATATGGTTATTGATCCAGAGGAGGCCAGAACTTCTTCTTGTAGTAATGCAGGACATAAATATTTAGCTAACATATAGAGCACTTCATAAAAGGTTCACTGAGGTTCAGATGGACTCTTCATAAGTAAGAAAAGTATTTATTATTTGATTCTAGAGCTCATATTTTCATAGCAACTACTATTATCTTACATGCTCATCTCTGAAGATCTTGTTTTCTCCAAAAGCAGGAAATTATTCTGATAATAAAAAAGTGTGTATTTATGCAAATAGTACCTAGAAAACCACTTCCTCTGTAAAAACAGCATAAATTATAGGGCAGAAGCCATTTAGGCATCTTAAGTATTGGTTAAGAATTAGGCATGAATTAGTACAATAATAAAATATCTTTTTATCAGATATTTTCTATCAATTCAAGAAGTTGCATGTGTTGTTCCCTGGAGAAAAGCACCTGCTTGTGGCTGGAGAGCACACTTTTCAGGGAAATGAGAAGTTCATTAACTAGTGCATTTTTGTCCTGCTGCAGACACAAGTGGGGAACCTGCTTCTACCTGTGGCAGGACTGCTGCTGATGCTAGACAGAAGATGGAAATTCTCATGTGATTCAAGATCTCCTGCCTCAGATGTAGAGATACCTGACAGGAGAAAATGTGTGAGGTGCAGTTAGCCACACTTCTTCCCATTTCAATGTATTGACCAAGATACTGGGAAGAATCTGAGGTCCTGGTACAGAAAAGTCTCGTGAGCTTTGCTTTTGCAGGTACCTCAGCTTTCAGCCTTTGTGAAAGTGCAGCAGAGGAGACACTGCCCAGTCTGGAGAAGAGAGTTTTCTGTCCCACCAGGAATCTGCTCAATAGCTCGTGGGATATACAAAACAGCTGGTACAGTCAAAATTGGTATGTTTTCAGGAAATAGAAGTACCTGGAGGAGCAGTTCTTGTGTTCCTGATATAACACTGTTCTGTCATTCTCACTGCATTAGGAGCACAGGTTTTTTTCCAGACCTTAATGCAAGCTTCCAACATACTGTGGGCAATGAAGTGTAGCCATGATGAAATCCAGCAGCATATTCCAGCAAGCATAATAACTAAGCATAGACAAATTAGAATAAACTGTTAACAACTCTCTGCAGATGTCCCTACTTTGCCTTATACAATAACTTCCCATTTTTGCGCCCTCTTCAAAAGAGGTGGGTTTGTTTACAGCACTTTAACCAAATACTTTGCTTTACACTGAGCACTTCCCATTATGGCCAGTATTCAAACACAGAAAGGGGCAAGATCTTTGTGCTTACTCTGCCAATGTTGGTGTAGTTTTGGTTGGCTTTGTTTAAAATTCATTGTAATAAATTACATTTTTTGAGAATTTTGATTTGATTCACTAATTCCTCACTCTTAAGAGGATTATTTTTTTAGTGTGATTTTTTGCTACAGATGGCAAAAACTATTTGACTTGTTAAAACTCATAGTTCCTGGGAGGCACTTCCAATCTACTGTATGAGGCATTTCTGAACCAGATTGCATCCACACAATTTAATTTAATAGCTCCTGATATATTTAGTCTTCATGAATTTCCTGAATCCCATTTTAAACCTAAATATATACATATATTTAGGGAGTGTGTAAGCTGCTTGTAGTAATGAATTTAAATAATTATACTTTGATCTATCTATCAGAGCTGAGTACAGGGTAAGACCCCAAGTTTCTCATGTTTGTTACATGAGTTTTAACAAGACCACATTGGAACCATTCTAGAATATCTGGTAGGACTGGCAGTGGTTTAGCCATATAAAAACCTAGGAAAAATTTTAGAATAGTTATACAACTTCTGCATGAAATGTCAAAGGTTATAAAGAAGTGATTTTGAGATTTAATGAACTTCAGCCTCTTTAGTCTATTTGCAATCATGGACAAAATTTGTGCATGTACTACTCACCTTTGGTGTTTGGCCACCTGCACTACCTTACAAAAGGCATAAACCTGTCAGTGTTTTATACTCTGTCATGTAAACTTCACTCAATTTCTTCAATTCAAAACCTGTCAGAAGTAAAGGGATTACTTTACAAGTTCATCGGTGATAAAAAATAACTGAACTCTCAAAGCCTTACCTAATTGGAAATAATTAATATTTCTAAGTGTATTAACAGTAGAGTGTGCTTTAAAAAACAATTAATGGCTTTTCTGAGCTACTAATCTTCCTCCAAATCATTAGTTCTGATGGTACTCTTCCTTCTCTTTCCTCAGCTTTAAAAATCCCACACAGTTTTTTTTCAGTAACCCTTACCACAACTACACAGCACAGTTCACCAGCATTCCCCATCATGAGGTTTTACCTTCAAGTGTATGAAAATAAACAGATGGAGCACTAGAAAAAGTAGAACAGAGCATAGTTCTCACCTGATGACAGTGGTCTATCTCTGATTTTTTGGGATTCTTATGAATTCTGCCTTTGCAAAGCCTAAAAACAGATGAACTTCTCCATCTTACTGGCTTGAAGAGAGTTGAAATAGATAATTATTTTATCTGTGCCTGCTTACAGCTATCAAAAAGGGATATTCTCTATTCCTTCAATGAGAGCAATACTGGAGTTTAAAAAAATAACCTTTCTTTTTAGACAAAGTAATTTAAAGAAACACTTGCATAATAGTTAGGTCAGGGGAAATAATTTGGATTGAAAGCAACATTTCAAAGGCAGCCAAATAGCTCATCTTTCATCAGCTTTTAGGGCCCACAATGTAAACCAGAAAATATTCGCTCCACTTAACAGTAGTATTTTAGTAATCATAACATTACCAAGATTTTAAAGAAAGAGCTATTGATTTCTTCCTCTGAAACTTTTAGAGAAAGTCACATGCTATAGGAATGGTTCCAGAGTAGATACAGGCTCAGCAGAAAAATTATAGGATCATTTGATTTCCCTTGTTTCCTTAGGAGTGCTTCTCGTAAAAATCACGGCTCAGTCAGAGATGGACAGTCCAGAGAAGAATCATTTAATAAAAAGTCACCCTCAAGGATCAGAAACATTCTGATATATTGGTGTTTTCCTAAATACTCTCACCAATGCCTGCAGCTAATTTTTTTAATAGGATTTTTTTATAAAGAAAGATTAAAATCTTTGTTTGTCAAGAGTGGCTATGGTCAGTTGTGTGAAGCTAAATAAATCCTCTCTAGTTCATTTACTATATGGCACCCATATAATGGTACTCATATAATGGTAGGCAATCTTTAAAATGACATTTAGAATACATAAATTAATAAATACATTCAAGTAGACCCCATAAGTGAAAAGATGTTACAGCCTTTTTTTTAGTGTAATGTGATCCAGCTGAGATAGATTTAAATTATGGGTTATAGACAACATGGCACCCTGTTCCATCCAGAAATGCAAAAATTACCTTCTTGTGTATTTCTTATTTTCTTTGTCATTATTAACTTGACCAGAAAGATGATCCAAATTAAGCAAATCCTGAACCCATTTCTGTGTGTGAAAGTGTTGATTAACTGCCCAGACTCAGAGACCTTGTTGGTTCGAGCAGCAGATATTGAATTGAACAGGTTTGAAAATTAACCTTATCTCTGGCATTTCAGTTCAAATTTATGCCATGTTTTTTTTATCAGTGTAGAATGAAGAATGATGTGTAAGGTAGAACTTTCATGTAAAGTAAGGCAGATCTGAACTCGCATTTTGTTGACATGACGCATAATATTCTATGTGTGATGAAGATTTAATTGCATTTTAATGATCAAATGGAAAGAGTTTTCTGATCAAAAAACAATTCTCAGAAATGCTCCTCCAAAGGGATGTATCCTGTGCATGCCAGGACAGGTTTTTCTCATGACAGACATTTTTTTCCTCTGGTAACAATAATTTTTTTTTTCACTAGGGTTCCTGGATGTCAGATGAGGTTGTAGGATGGTTAAAGGAGGATGAACACAGAGTAAGAAGTTCAAAGGGATATGCCCATGATTTCCTGTTTCTATTCCTATAGTGCTTTTGTAAAGTCAAAAGTAAGATAAAATTCTTTTGGTAACAAAATGTGTATTCTTTCCAGTTAAACTGTTCCACAGATAAGTTATTACTTGTGAACAGCACTTAAAGAGACAGAAACTACATTAGCTCCATGTCCTCAAACTAGCTGTACACACAGATGAGTAGCATTTATTTGAATGCAGAGCAGTGAATATTGAACTGTTTGGATTTTTCTGAGCTCTTCCAAGCTCCCACAGCAATGCCAGGGTGCAGGAGTATGAGCATCACTTCCCTGGAAGCCACCAAGCAATTTAGAAGCAAAGAATATGTAGGCAGTGTGAGTTATTACCTGCACTAAAGTTCTGTTTGGAGCTTTCAAATAAATTTTCCTGACAATGCTTAGTGGGGCTAATGTCTCTTTTTAAAAAAACACAGTGATGTAAGCTAATGATTTTAATAGTATTTTAAATGTAAGTGCCAACATTTTGAATCTAATCCTTTCTTTTTTGTGAAAATAACATTTTAACAGTAAACTTATTTAAGACAGAAGACAAAATTATATAACAGATTTTTTTGTGTGTGTGTGAGTGGTATTGACACTACTCATATCTGAGTACTACTAAATTGTGTACAAAGACACTCAATATACATACTCAGTCTTTTTCATCTTTCAAACCACTATGCAGAATTGCATAGCAAATTTGAACTAATGTAGTTCTTCATCTTCTTTAGACCATCTTTGGACTGAAGATATTCATTGGACTGTAAAAGAAAGAAGTCATTGGTTAATAAGAAATTCAATATTATTCTAAAAGGTAATGGAGGCTTGTCTATGGACATAAGGATCCATGCAACACTTCTGTCAATATGACTGGCATTATAGCCACTCATTTGCTTTTCATCAAGAAAACTCATGAAAATATTACTTAAACTATTTGTAAAATAAAATCCATTGTCAAGATAAAAATAAAAAAAAAATATAGGAGTATATAGCTTCCTTAATGCATTTATAAAATAGTAGGTGCTCAATTTCAAGTACTATTTACTTCCCAGCTCTTCAAAGTATACACCTTTTACTCAAAGAATTTAACTGGGATCAAGCAGATAAGCTTTGCCTAACAACTGAAAGTGTTAGTCAAGGTTTCTTCCTCAGTAAGTTTTTTAATTCTTATTTCCCTTGTAAGTCAAGGTGCATTGGCTTTGAGCTTTACAAATATTCTTTGTTCCTGTGCAGTTCTCAGCATGAAAAATGTTTATAAGATAGGAATAAATAAAACTCTTCAGATTCAGCTATTTTAACACTTATAAAATATTAGAAAGTAATATTAGGAGATGCATAGCAAACAGTAGGAAGAACTGAGCTGAGATGAGCAAGTGTTTTATTTTTGTCATGGTGCATTCTTTTAGTCTTTGTTTTAATATAACAGTGTCACAATAGAAGAAAATGCTAAAAATGAGCAAGTGCAATTGCTTCATGGATATGTTTAGTTTACACAGTCATAATCCTAAAAAGAGAGAAATGCCAGTGCCACAGCTGTGGTTTCACAAACTTTTGGTTATTTCAGTAAGTGAAAAAGAACCACATGAAACACTGTCAGATTACTAAGAGATCCATATTTCTAATAAAAGAAGGAACAATTATAATTTGTAGCTGCCTCAAAAGATTGCAAGAAAAGGTATTGATAGCAATACGTATTGAAATCTGGGATAGATAACAGAAGCTGAAGGTGGCATTACAGCTGCAGGCACTTTTGTGTGCTTTGGAATGACTCTAAAAAGGTTATTGGTAGAAAGGAGAAACCAGGGAGCTAATGCTCATCTTGTCTCTGGAACTAATCTTTTTCTTCTGCATTCCGAAAAACCCCTCACAGGCAAAACATCACCTCTAACCTTGTTTTCTGTTCTGTGTTTTTTATTAACCTTTCTTTTCCAAGTCTACAGTTTTCACTCGAGTTCAGTCCTGATAGCAATCTAAGTTGACTGATTACTATTTTTTACAATGAGTAAGGTGTTACCATGATATTATTTCAGCAAAAAGGCCATGTTTAGTTGCCATGACAAATAAACAATAATAACTGCAGTCTTTACTTGTCTATCACAGCTGTCAATCCAGCTTCTGCTTCTTAGTGCCAAATTTACTTTTTCTTTTTTTTGTTGTTAGTCGATATTGCTTCATTCAGATAATGCAGCTGAGCTTGTTCTGAAGCAGGAAACAAGCAGCTGTGGGGCTGCTCTAGCTGGATACAAGTCTAGGCATCCATGGCACAGGTCAGTGGTGGTCAAGTGCTGGACTCAAGGAGCCAAATGAGTTAATCTTTGTCTGAGATGACAGCTGAGATGACAGATAAATATATGTTAAGCTCTGTGTTCCAGTGACCTTTGGGAGGCAGACAATATTTTCTGTTGAAATTCTAGATCACCATGAATATCCTTGGGCTTCCAATTTTTTGATCCTTCTGGTATCAATTTAGGGTACAACCAATGATTTGTCTGGGAAAAAGAAAAAGCAAGAATAAAACAAAATCTGTGCAGACATCTGACTTGTTTATTCTTTGAAGGGCGCTTTTGAAAAGGACATGATTTTCATTGAAAAAAAAAAGCAAGCTTTTGAAACCTTGGGTTTCCTTAGATTATCAGTGTTGTGGGTTTGGGATTACCTCCCAGTTACCATGTGGGACATATAGTTTAGTAACTCTGGGTTGGGTAAGAGCTTATGGCACAGAAAAATGCAGCCCTGCCTCTGATCTGCAGCTTCCACGCAGGAAAAACCATGACTGTGTTCATAGGCCAAATGCAGCCATTTCTCACATGGTGTTGATAAAACAAACATGGTTTGTGCACATCTCTGGTCTTTGTGCTTCCACTTTTTGGGACTGCACCTGATTAAAGAAATGTTCTAATCAATGAAACATCGCTGACAAGCAAAACCAGCTCACTTAATGTCTTGGAGCATCTGACAGATGGTGACTGCTGGTGTTGTCCTTGGTAATAAACTGCTCCTTTATGCAGTATATTTAGCCAATAGAAACTGTCTCCCAAGTTGTAGACCATGATTTCATGATTTTTTTTTTTTTTTTTTTTTTTTGCTGCTTGTTTACTTGTTTTTTCTATTGAGCCTTATCACCAAAATCCTGATAAAGCACAATTCAGGGATTCTACAGCTGAGACACAAAGTTTGCTGTTGTGTTGGCATTTAGGTTCACACCTGTCACTATTAGAAGGTTATTTCAAGAAACAGATTGAATAATCAGTTACAGGTATCACAAACAGTAGCATGACTTTTTACTTTTCAATACGTTTTCCTAACTGGCCTATACCAAATTGTTCACATCCTCAATTAGCAAGCTGGGATTAAAATAATTAGTTCATCAACCAGGTACTGAGGGGACAGAAGAATAAAAAGCTGAAGCATGAAAGGAAAATGCCTAAAATTTATCCAGAAGTGAATAGAAAGTTTTCTTCCATCAATGTGGGACTGCTTTAATTCTTTCTGACCCAGATCCCCAAAATTTTACATTTCCATGTCCCTTCCCTGGGGCAAGTACTTTACAGGGGTGTTAGATCTGTAGAAGGCCATCTCTTATTACCCTGTAATGACTTCTGAAGGCCTCTTGCCCCCATATTCCATTGAATAGTTCTCATTGATGTTCAGGGTAGAAGGAACATGTGAAGGAATGAATGAAGAAACAGTCCCAAAAAGTTAATTTCATTTTTATTCTGACAGTCTTCTCTTACTACTGGAAAACCCTTCCACCCTTGCTTTGCCTGACAGCTTCCATGCTCAAAGTTTTTTCTTCTCTGTGTTTTCATGGATGGCCCTTTTACTTCCTTGTTTTGTTCTTTCATTCTCATCATCTCCTTTTAACAGCACATCCCTTGGTTACTTCACCTCTAGTGCTGCTCTTTTTGCAATCCTGGGCCTGACACAGCAGTAGCCCTTTATCACTCACTCCCCTTATAATCTGGCTTTATATCTTTACACATCAGGCTTTCCAAGAGGGACTATCTGCTGGTTTCTGGTGATTTATCAGAACATAGCACTGCATCCTAGATCCTTGATTGACATTTCAGTGTTTCTGTGATAAAAATCAGAATTAAAAAATAAAAATTACAGTTAGGTTCATTTAACTGTAACCACAATGAAAGAACTTGGAAAGTACCCTAAGCAACTTGTCTTGAACTATCAGAAAAGAGAAGTGAACACTGCCTCTATTGTTAAAAACAATAAACATCTTGAAAAGGCAGTTCACCAGCAGTGCTCATCCCAGAAAACATGAAAACTATGAGAGAGAGAGAGAATGTTTTCCTGAATTCCAGTGAGCCATTTTATCAGATTTGCCTTCACCATGGCCAGGGATTCACATTAAAGATAAACAAGAAATTTTATTCAATAACAGTCAAGTTGTAACAGGGTCAGACATACAACAGAAGAGCATGTCACAGCTGCTGACTTCTCAGTCTAAACAAAAACAAATTAACTTCCTGGCCTCTTTTCTTACAGAGGGAAGATGCCACAGCCCAAAATTTGAAAGGCTACCTTTTCTTGACCACTGCAAAATGCAGTCATACTCCTTACAGAAAAGAGTTTCAATACCTGACAACAGGCAGATTTTAATTCTCAGCTTACTTAATTCTTTTCTTGAGCTATCTCTTCCTTACAACAACAAAACCAGGGATTTGGGTATTTTTTATCCCTTTCACTCAAAAAGAAACAAGTTAAAAGAGCAAAGAAATCCATGCTTTTAGAAAACAAAAGAATTCTGTCCTGTTCAGATTAAGCTAAAATGTTTTTAACAGAACAAGCAAAGAAAAATCCTTTCATCTATGTTAATATAAAAGAGTGATTTTAGAAGTCTTTTCCCGCCATTTCTTTAAAGGAGAAAAAGTGACCATTTATTATTTTCCTACAAACATGAAATTACTGTAATCATTTTTTTTAATTTTCTGACAGCATCTTTTAGGTAAAGGATTATGACTTACAGTTCAACTAGTTCTCTCCATAAGGAAGAGCTGAAGGCAGCATTGTGGAAGAGGCTGGAATGCCTGTGGGTATGATTTCACTGTGTATGCTGTTGTGCAATAGGGAGTTTTCCTGAGAGTATATTTTCAGTCAATATATTTTATAATTCTATAAAATGTATCAGAATCAATATGTTGAACAGAATTTTGCTAATTTATCAATTTATAAATTTAGGGTAATTTATTATATTTTGAATATCCTTGGCCAGACCCTAAACCTCTTTCTCTCCAGAAACATGACACACAGACATCACAGGGGAAAAATTAAAGAGTACCCAGCTGTCTTTGTTAAAACCAATATGCATTGTATTGTTCTGGTTTGTTGATTTGGAGGGTTTTTTTTTTCATCTCTATGAGGAAATAATCTTAACAGCACCTTCTCAAAACGGATTTTCAGTTCAATATTTTATGATAAAGCTCTCTTTTCTCCTTCCCCTAGAGTAAGAAATGAAGAGCCAGTTGAGGGACCATATGGCTTAGAAGTTCTCATTTATTTAGTGAGATGATACCACAGACAGGAAATCAACGTATAGGAATTTCACAACCACATTTCCATCTGTTTTATGTGGGTGATGCCATCAAAGAAGCTGACAAGTCTTAGCAATCCTCCAGCATATGTCTGCTCTTGGTAGTGCTGCAGGTCCAAAGTCCATTCTCACACCTGCCTCAAGCAGCAGCAGGAGCCAGAATTGGAGATGATCTCTGTGGAAGGCCTATGGCTACACAGCATGGTTAGCTCTGAACTGTGATATTTCTGGTTTTAGTTGTGTTTGATAAGATATGCCATCATTTGTCATGGCAGTTCTGGTGTAATTACTACCAGCTGAAATAAATTTCAGTATACAAAGATCAAAACAAGACTTTTTTATAACGTGCTGGCAGGCTATAAATCTGCTCATCAGGTGCAGGATCTACTGAGAGCTGATAGTTAGTGGAGAGCATAAAGGCCCCTTCTGAAATCAGACATGAAATCTCACAATCCCAGTGTGCTTTGAAGTTGTTCCCACTCTCCGTGTCTGGAGGGTCTAAAAGGAAACCAAAGTTGGATTTGTGTGCCATTCAAAAGGAGAGATCAATTGAAACATTTAGGAATACTATAAGTGTCATTTACATGGCATGGAGAGTCTTGTAACTATGCTAGTTTTGATGATTTTCTCTCAAATAAAAGAAGTTCAAGCTGCTCATTCTAGCTGTTTTTCTCAAAAGACTGGTGAATTGGTCAGTCATAAATTCAGCCTCTAAAGATGAATTTAATCAAGAGAAGAGAATTTTCATTCTTGTATAAATAATCAACTGAATGTTGCAATTTGCATTGTGCTTGTGCTTTCACTTGCAGGTCTTAATTAGGATCACTATTGCATCTTGTAGAGAGCTAGACTATTAGTATTGTTGGTAGCTTGCCACCATATTTGGCAGCCCAACAAAACTGCAAAAGCTGAAAAATAAGCCTATTTAAAAAGTCAGTAAAGCCAACATCCTTTCTGAAAGCTTTAATCTAGGTTTCCATATGCTGTACCTTTGCTGAGGCTAAAAATTATCAAACTGCTGCTCTGCTTCCATCTATCAGAGAATTTTTTCTGAATACCATTTCAGAAGAAATTATCTCTCTTTTGCTATCAGTCTGGATCTTGATTATCATTTTCAGATTCTTATGCCTTTCATGTAAACACTCTTGAGAAGGCTTCTTAGGTCTAAAGAGAATTCTTTTATTGCTTGTAATGACATTTAGACTGCATGATGGATACATATCCTTAAATGAAAATGGAAGGTAACCTCCTATTTTTGTTGTACTTCATACCTTCTTCCTTCACAAGATTAACTTTATTGGCAAATTTGGAATTCAATAATCCTAAAGAACAGATCTTTAAAATCAGACAGGCCATAGAACACAAAAGAGGAAAGCCTGGAGAAGGACAATGACAGTTTTATTTTTGTCACTGCTGTGAATCTCTTTTTAGAACAGAGGTCCTTCCATTTCCTTTCCTATCCCTTTAGGAGCTTTGTCCATTTAAAGTGTAAACTCCCCAGAGTGATTAGCTCATTCTATAAGTTTGTATCATATCTAATAAAAGGGCCTTCAGTATTTCTTGGGAGTTTGATAGAATATCAATAAAAGCAACAAATAATAATCATTATAACCTAACAGAAAATGTTTAGCTACTCATTAAGCCAATCAACAAAGGTATCAATTACTGATTAAGCACTATTAAAATGTGAGCTTCAGATAGAAATGTCAGAAGTTAGAGATACAGGGAATCATACAGTTACAAAGGGAACAAAACTGTCCTATCTTTGTTTGCTAAGACAGACCATCTCTATCTCCTGATCCATAACAGTGACACTGTAAAGGGCATTTCCTTTCCCTGTATTTCAGGTTAGAAGAGCATTGTGAAGTAGCCAATAGAAAGCAGTAGCTTAGGTGATTTGGCTGCCCAATTTGGGTAAAATTTTTTGGAGTTTTCACCTGACAAAACTGAATAAGTTGAAGAATCCCCTGTGTTATTCCCAGGTTTGAATATCAGCCCTGCATCTAACAGCAGTAGAAACCCTAAATGGGAAGTTTATGGTACAATGTTAAATGTCTGTTTAAACCCCTGCTACAGATGAAATCTAGGGGAAAATGGAGGCAATATAGTATTTACCAGAAACAATTTTTTCTTTTGTATGGTTCTGTACTTATTTAATCTTAAGTGATATCTTCTCAGGCAGCTGAAATGTGCAGTGGTTTCATTCCCAGAAGCAAGCAAATTTTTCCTTATTCAAGTGATTTGATACAGTACATTACTAACACAGCAAAATTCACAGCAGTAAGAAATAAATTCACTTTGTCTAAAAATGCTTTCACAGTATCTTATTGATGCCAGTGTTTGCAGCCACTCTTCACTGGGAAAATTCTCCTCTCCTCTCCTCTCCTCTCCTCTCCTCTCCTCCCTCCCTCTCCTCTCCTCTCCTCTCCTCCTCTCCCTCTCCTCTCCTCTCCTCTCCTCTCCTCCTCTCCTCTCCTCCCTCCTCTCCTCTCCTCCCTTCCTCTCCCCCTCCTCTCCTCTCCTCCCCTCCTCTCCTCTCCTCGCCCTCCTCTCCCTCCTCCTCTCCCTCTCCTCTCCTCTCCCTCCTCTCCTCTCCTCTCACTCGCTCCTCTCCTCTCCTCTCCTCTCCTCTCCTCGATCCTCTCCTGCTCCTCGCCTCCTCTCCTCTCCTCCCTCTCCTCTCCTCTCCTCTCCTCTCCTCTCCTCTCCTCTCCTCTCATCTCCTCCACATAAAGTATTTTTTTCATTTGATTTATTTAAGAAAACTATTTTTTTTCTTCTGTTTTATACACTTAAAGATAGAGGAGAAACATTAAAAAGAGAAACAAAAAAGTTTTTATGGATAACTAGCTATTAAAAATATGGTTGCAGAAGAAGAATTCTTAGCCTTATAGTCTTACTAAATGACATTTTCGATAAGAAAATCCTTCATCTATAAGCTGGTATTTAATTACCTGAGATTGTTATTTATTACCTTGGGCACTCTGGTTCTATACTGATTATTCTTTTTTTGTGGTACAAAACATAAGGATTCATGTATGCAGATTTTTATTTCTTTTAGTATTTGTAATCCATAATATAAGAAGGTAATTACAAGGAAAAAAAAGATAAATCAAAAGAACACTCAGAACTACTTAATTTGGAAGCAAAAAAGAAATTTCTTATCCACCTGCAGAAACACTGGCATTTTTATCCTTACTGTTTTCTACATATTTAAATAGATGCATATTAATATAAATAAAATGAACAGTATACAAAAATTTCAGTAATAGTCTACACCAAAACAAAGCCTACCTCTATTGTTTATTATAACCTCATAAAAGGAAGAAATTGCTCCTCATTGGTTTAGTTATTCCCAGGTAACACCATTCTGAGATGTCTGCCATGGAAGCACAAGGAGCAGAGGAGCAGGACAAGCTCATTTCTCTGCAGGTGCAGGTGACCTCCTGCACTGCCATGGGACTTTCCATGAGTGCTCTGTGTGCTGCTGTGAAGGATCAGTCACTGGTGCTGGGTCCCCCACCCTCTTAGGAACAATTTTTATGCACCAGTTGGCTAAATGACCTCCATGCTGGCAGGAAAAAGCAAAAAGTGTTGATATTCCTGTGGTCTGACAGCCCAGAGAGCTGGAGAGGGGCCTGGAGGCACCAGTGGGTTCTTGTTCCTCCACGTGGGTTTGGGTCCTGAATTAGACCCACCACAGTAACATCAAAGCAGGAATTCCAGTTACTGCTAGAGATGATAAGAAAGGAAACAGAGATGGCAGGCTAAGGCAAAATCCTTACAAGCAAGGACCATGAGTAAAGAGCAAGAGAAATATTTTTGCTGGAATTTCAGACAGGCTTTCCAGAAATGAATGAAGAATAAATTCTTTTTTATGTGATGGATATTTTGTAGTTGGACACTTAATTATAGCAAACATTACATATTTTTATTACATAAAAATAGTCAGCAAACCTTGAGTGAGTAATACCAATATTACATATAATTGGAGAACACTATATGTAAGTAGTATCCACACACACCAGGAAAAATAAAAAAAAAAAAAAGAAAAAGAAAAAGTAGGACAAGAATACTGAATTTTGTAAAAGGAAAAAAAAATGTTTCAGTCCTACAGGATGAAGTTTAGGTATATTGTTTCATTTCAGTACAAGAAGAAGCAAATTGATACTTCTGCACAACCTCCAGAGGCTCCTTCTGAAGGCAGCAAGTGTGTGATTTTGTGTTGCTCTCTGTGAGCAACCAGTTGTCTTTCATGCATGCTCCAACAGAAGTCCATCTTGGTGACTTGCAATCAATTGGGAATTTGCTTTGAAGATGATGATGGTGATTTTTAATATAGAAATTTATTACTGGAAATTTCCTGTATTTCTGATGTTACTCCATTCCACAAAGTTAGGCTGAGCAGTATTTTCTATGTATCAAATGTGAAAGTCATAAATACAAAAATTCTTACCAATTTTATGCTTTCATGGATATATAGTAAGCATTTTCTAATACCTACTATAGACACAAGAAAAACCTGCAATATTCAAGATAATAAAATTAAATTACTGTAGTTCCATTAGCTTAAAAGAACAAATTGAAGAAATAGGAAAAGTTGCATCTTATTGACTTTTCAACCTGAAATCGTCATACGCTGATTACTGTTGGAAGGGGAGCAGGTGGTCATTTAAAAGTCAAAAGACAGAATAGAAAACATAATCTGATTACTTCCAGTGCCAATATCATAAGGTCACTGTCAGGCTTTTTGCTGTCTGACTGATGACTTCTGCTTTTCCAAAGCTGGCAATAATCCAGGTGGTGCCTGAGCTGCTGCAGCCCGTCCACAGATGTTTCATTAAAGAAGCAGGATATTAATAGTGTCCCAGTAATTCCACATCAACTTCTCTGAACTGAGATTGTGAAGCAGACCCTGTCCCTCACACACCAGCTGGCTCTGGTCCTGCTGGTCTCTGCCCATCTGCTTTTGCCATGTGCTGACCACTACGCTTGATATTTTTCCTTTCTAGATCAGTGGCCAGGGTGGCATGTATAAGTAGGTTTAACATTGCTGTGGACCAAGTCATCTTCTAATATTTACACATAAAAGCAGAATTTAGAACATCAGACATTCAAATAAAGATTAATACCATACTGGTAGAAACAAATATGGACTGTTATACAACTGAAATACCATCTTAAGATTTTCCTGCTGTGAGACAGAACCACAAAAATAAATGTTCATCTTGCAAAATTTGGACTCTGCGGATCCCAGAATTATGAAATTATTGTAATTATATCCCAAACATACTTATAGCAAATCTCTCTAACTGTGCAATTAGAACTTCAACTGATCCAATTATGTGATGTAATGGTGTAGAGTAATTATGCATAATGACACAATTATAATTTGTGATTATATCATAAAAAGGATTCTGAAACTTTCAGAAGGAATATTGGGCACAAACTGTCATTCTTTGTTTTAAGCTGAAAGGACTCATCTGTTTCAGACATCTCTTCCAAAATATTTATGTCATGTTGCAAGTAAATGCTATATTAGCTAGGGGGAAAAAAAAATAAAAAATGGATGAGTCAGAGATTTAGTTGTTTAAAAATGATTTCTAGGGACAGAGCAATGTGGCATTCACTGCAGCGATGTCTAGAGCCATTTAAAATGCACTTTTAAAAAGTTATGAAAGGAAATTTTTTACTGTGTCTGTAAGAAATTCTGACTGAGTGGTCTGTCTTGACACTTTTCATCTCAGAACCTGAGCATCCTTCCTAGTAGTTACTGAGAGCATCCCTATAAAGCAAAGCTATATAAAAACCAGATAACAATGAAACTTCAAGAATTTATATAAGAATATTTTTATAACAGGAAAATACATTTTATGGCAGGTTCATATCTCATTATTATTTTTCAAAAGAGATTTTCTCCAGCAGAGACCAAACAATACACATCCACTGCAGAGATGTAGAAGGTGGAATAGCTCTCTGGAGACATCTGCCAGCTCTTATATTCCTCACTGAGTCCAAAGCCACAGCTGATCAAAGGAGTTCTGTCTTCCCTACCTAAGCAATGGGAGTGAAGCCAAGTGGCTCACAGCAGCACCACGCCATGGAGCATGGGGAGGCCTGGGAAACACTGAGGACAGATCCAGTTATTCTTGTTCTAATATTGGGAAACATCCCAAAGTGATTTCCTTTGGAGACTATCTTTGGAGGCCTCCCTATAGCTTACACTAATGTATTTTTAAATTAGAGAACTGGGGACAATGACCACTGAAGAAGTGGATTATAATACCAGACCAGCAAAATCTTACAAATATAAATCTTATTACTGACACAGTTCAACGTTTGAACAGCTTTTCCAAAACCTGTTCCAAATCATCATCCAACATGTTATTTGCAAACAGTAGGAAAATCTGATTCTAAAGGTAATTCTAAGAAAACATTTGTCACTATGGATGGGATCACTGACTGAATTCTGGACATCTGCTTTGAGTTAACAGTATAGGTGTAACACTGTTGTGGTGTAATTGTGACTAGAGTAAATTCTTACCTCTCTGAAGTAGATTTGTAAAATAACTCAGATGACTAAAACTAGAAATATCTGTTCTCTGTTTATACACAATAAATTATTTCATTATGCCCAATGACAATGGTGTTGCTTTCTTTTTGTACACAGATATTAGGAAAAGTACTGGAAAATTTATTATATAAACTGTATGTACCCCTGAAAAAGATGGGTATCAGCTTTTGCAACTCTGAGTAGAATGTCTCATGAGTGATTAATCTATGTTTATGTCTGAATTATCTCAACTCTGATGCTACGGAAGGCCTTTCATTTTGAAAGATGGTTGAAGGTACAAACATTGTCTCAGACATTAATATCTGTGCTGCCCTCAAAGTGTTGATCTGAGCATTACTTCTCCTTAACTGAGTTTCAGTCAAGTTGCTGTATTGGTCTAATAGTTCCAGCAGACAGGGTTTTGAAAAGAGAGATAATGTCCTTTATTACACCAAATGATATAGCCAGGAAGAAAAAACTCTTTGAGGCTTACAGGTTGGCAAACAGACACTGTGCAGAAAATCTTACCTTAATGTTTTGAATACATTTTTCCACTAAAGAAGATTTCACCCCTGTTAGTTCTGTTTTTCCTAGAGTTTCTTTAATATAGAACATATTTTTGCCTTTCCAAGAAATCCTGACATTTTTATTTCTGAACTGGATAAATGAATCTGTAGAGAAAAGCCTGCAACATATAAAATCTAAAGAATAAAAATAATTTAAGTATTTACCAGGGCATTGAGCAATATGTAGCTAACAAAGGAAGGATGAGTAAGATTTGAAGACTGAGGTATAGGAATCTAAGATGGAGGTGTACTTACCTTGAAATAGATCAGGACATACTTTTCTTATTCTTTGAAGCTTTTTTAAAATTTCTGTAATTATCCTTGTAATTAAAAAGGTCAAATTGAGAAGTCAAGAATCCAAGTCACAACCCCAGGAAAATACAGTCACTTGAGATGCAGAAAACTCAGGTTTTCCAGACCAAGCAGCTAGGACTGTTATGCATGATTCTGTGTTTGAATAAATGTGACATTTTATATTAAAGCAGAGAAACCTCATTGAAAATTTTATCTTTTGGCAATTAAAAGGTTTCTAAAAGGATTTCCAGAGCAGGTTTCCTTTCTTTTAACAGATAGTAGAAAGAAATAAATTAATAAAAAAGTAGGATTCATTCACTGTGGCAAAGAATAAGAAGGAGAAAGACTTAAGGAACAAGAAGACCCATTCTGAATTCTTTCAAAAGGGAAAAGGTGTGAAGACATCCACATAGGAATGGCTAATAAAAGGGAACAAAGGAGGGGAATGCAGAAGGGGTAGTGCTTATAGACAGCTCTCAGTTTCTCAGGCAGCAGCTACTGACAGATCCTGGCGCAGTCTCACAGACAGTGGCTATGGAAGGAATAACACAATTCACAATGAAAATATGCCAAAGAAGACTGAAAAGGGGGAAAAACGGATTCTGATGATGAAAAAAACCCAACAATGGTATGAATATTGTCAAGTCTTGGTCATGAGAAACTTCTACTCTTACATGTAACTTCATTAGTACATAAGGAACAAAACGTGTTAGATGGCATTGAATTTCCTTACTGCTTCTTTTCTTAATGAGCACATCTGACAAATTAATGTACATTTGGTGCATATATAGAGTGCACTAGCACTGACAGCTTTAATTAAATAATCAGTTGTTATGGATTATGTAGCAATTTAAGATTATTACTTAGAAGATTTTCTTCATTATCTACAGCTTTGATACCTAGATAAAGGACACAGAGACATTCTACTGGATGGTTTCCAAAGAAATTGCAAGAACTTTGCAAGTATTAAGTGCTGAATCCAAAGCAAATATTTAGTAAGCTGACCTTTTTAATCTTTCATATTTTTACTGCTAATAAAAGTCAGGCAAAAAGATTTGAATTTAGATATCCTGAGGAAATTTACCAAGATTTGCAATTTCAGCAATTCCAGGATCTCATTTTGTTCTTTTATACTGAGAGTAGTGGGTTGGAATAGTCACACTGTATCTTCCTGATGCAGATTTGGCATCAAACCATCTTTTTCAGGGAGTCACATTCTGAACAAAAGGTAGGAGACCGCCACAGAAGTATTATCTGATAAAGTGCTTGGAAGAATAATTACAGTTGATTAAGTTGGAAGCATTATTAAAAGGTCACTTTTCCTGGAAATTGACTGTCCGAGCTTATCCTAAAATTTTGGTTGAAGTATTTCCATCATTCAAGGTCATAAACACTCTCAAATACATTCTCCTAGTTACTTAGAGGCTTTTAAAATATTCAAGTCAATGATATTACTGTAAAGCCAGGAATAAATTTTCAGCTTGCATTGAAAAGCCTATTCCTAAAAATAGGTTAGTGGTACTTAAGGACAAATGCTCTCACAAAAGCATACATGATCTGGATGAGGAGCTAAATGGTCAGTGCTGATGAACAAATAATGAGAATATTTGGTCAGCTTTGCCAGCTGCAGATGTAGATGTGTAGAAATCTCTGGCCTGAGGACCTAAAAGGCTGGGCACTCTTTGTGGCTTATACCTCTTAATGGATGAGGATGACAATAGTCAGGAGCTCCCCAAGAAACTAACCTGAGACAAAGATTCTCTCGTGGTAAAAAAGTTTGTGCTGTCTTTTCTGGATAAATAAAAGAGACTGTGTATCAGACCATGTCTACATGATTATTAAGTGGTATTTTGAGGAGCATTTATTCAAAATATGTAAAGGTGACATATATACATATGCATACATACATATATAGTATATATATAATGATATATATTTTATAAAAATATTTTATATTTTATAAAAAAAATATATATAATGATATACATTCTTGATGAAAAATTCACCATGAGCCATCAGCATGTAGTTGCAGCCTAGAAAACCAGTGGAATCCTGGGCTGAGCCAAAAGCAGTGTGGCCAGCAGGTCAAAGGGGGTGATTCTCCCCATCTTTTCTGCTCTCGTGGGACCCCACCAGAGTATGGAGTTCTGATGCCACCCAACATAAGAAAGATTGGAAGTGTTGGAGCAAGCCCACTGGCAATCCCAACATTGAAAATAGGACTGAAGCACCTCCCCTGTGAGGTCAGGCTGAAAAATTGGGGCTTTTCATCCTGGAGAAGTTTAGATGGCAACGTGCCAGTCCCTGAAGGGGATCTACTGGGAACCCAAAGAGGGACTCTTTGTCAGGATGATTGGATAAGGCCTTGAGCAACCTGGTCTAGTGGGAAGTGTCTCTGCACATGGCAGGGGGAAGTGGGAGCAGTTGATCTTTAGGGTCTATTCCAACCCCTTAACACTCTACAATTCAATGATGTAGTGACTATAATCAATATATTCAGTGTATAGTTACCTGGCTGCTTTTGTAGGAACAAATCCATGTGCTATTTGTTAAAATAGTCCTTGACCTATGGCTGATTATTCAGACTTAATGTGTTTCTAGGAAATTAACCTATGGCTGATTATTCAGACTTAATGTGTTTCTAACTCTGCCCATTTCATAACTTGTGATCAGGAAATCACCTTCATGGCCAGCCAGCCAATGTAATCTGCCATTTCACATTTAGTAAGAGGTTTGAATAAAGAGAGGATTTGAACAATTTAGTCTAATATCCTAGACAGAAACCAATAGAAATAACACTCAAAATATCTTCTTGCAAATGGCAGAATGTTTTAATAAGTTACTGTTAAGTAAGTTTCTTTTGTTTGTGTTTTGTTTCTTTTGTTTGGGAGAAAGATGAGGCTGCAGAATGGAAATGGTAGAAGATAGAGTTTTCTGAAAATTCAGGGCTCTGGACTGAGAAACACCTGAACTCTGAGAACATTTCTCTTAAAGAGATGTGAATCATGCCTTAAAAAGTCATGCTTCATTCCACTGAATATAGAAGGAATTTAGGAATCTGGTCCAGTTCTAGATGTTTACAGTACAGCTGTCTCTGTTTTTTTAGTCTGTCCTGCAGCCTGTGTGACTGGGAGATGGAACTGTGTTATTGGAAGCAGTCAGCTGTAACTGTGGAGGAGTCTGAGTCTGAAGCAATGTAATCTCTTTTACAGAAAATCCTGGATTGTAATCCCCTGTCTTATTTCTCAGCTATGAGATAAATAGTTATCCATGACTATCCATTTCAAGTAAAGCAAAGCTCCTTCTTCAGAGGAGCTCACCTGATTGTAAATTTAACAAGACTTTAAATTAAATCTGAATGAAGTACATTATTTATAGAATAGCAACTAAAGTAATAATAATGTAGTTCATTTTAAAAATAAACCTACATACTCACAAAATAACCAAACTGAAGGCTGTGGTGTATAGTCACACAATGTCTGAAAATTGCACGACTTTTGGGGAACCCTCTGTCTGCTGCTGGAAGGAAAAACTTGATATGAATGATGTGCATCTGAAACTTTCAGAATTAGAAGAGTTCTCAGCTGGTGGCTTTACACTTACACTTAGGGCATTAAGAGGGATTTTTTTAAATTGACTTGCTGATATTTTTCTCAGAAAGATGCATACAGATTACACTGTAAAATGGGTAATCACAACTAGAAAAATGAGCAACAGCTAACAGTTGTTTAGTCCTTTCAACATCTGTTGCACTACTGGGAATATTTTCTTGTTGGTATTTGAACATTTACTAACAAGTGAACAAATCTGATTTCCTTGTTTTTATTATCAAAGAGAAAAAATATAAGAAAATTAACTGTGAGCTTCTTTATTAAATTTAAAGCCAAACTTATTAGCCAAAAAATGTTAATTTGTTTCTAACATTTTTATGAAAACATGGAAAAAAGGAAATAAATGCCTTCTGGATACAATCAAGGATCTATTTACCTTGTTTGCAAGTGGCACCTTGGAAGACTGAGTGACTAGTCTTCTCTCTTTGCTGGTTTCATGATTATTCCTGAATCCTTGATTATTTAAAAAGTCATAATTGAGTTTCACAATCCCTCATGTTATAAGCAAATGTTGTCAATCTCCTATGTTTAATAGATGAATAAGAACAATAAGTACTAATATGTTGACATTCAAGACATCACTTAAATATCTCATTTGAAAAATTCATTGTTTTGATAAACTTGTATTAACTGAAGACAGTTAAAAAAAAATAAAGTTATGATATCTGTAGATCAGTTTTGAACAAAAAGACTGATAGAGGAATCTATTACTCTTTCCTTATTATCCTAAGTATTTCAAATATTTTTTCCTCTAATTATTTTTCCCGTTTTCTTCCATAACATCCATAGTTTTTGTCATATCAAGGTGGTTTTATTTAGTTAACCTTTTATTTCAAATGTAAATTATTTCTTTTAATTAATTTCCTGGGAACTGATGCTAATTTTCATGAATATTCTCCAAGATTAATTTAAATTATCAGATCAGTACTTAGAGGACAGCTAGTTACGGAAAACAAAACACAGTTATTTTACTAATTCATCCTCTAACTGCTGTGAGTAATTTATGAGTGCATGCTTTCAGGATAGAACCACATTGTATCACTTAGAGAAATTATGCACTGGCATGAATAAAATGGTAACAATTATCATTCTGATAACATCTCTATTTCTAATTAGGCTCTAATTACCCTTAAAGCATTCTTAGTAATTTCTAAGGGTTTTTTTATTATTATTACTCCTATTCTTTTGTATTATGATAAAAATCTCTCATTTGTAACACAAGGTTGACTATATTTAAGCAAAATTGAATTTCTTATGGAGATCCTTATTCTTGAAATCCTGATACTACACAGGAGTGAAACAATATAAAATTAAGGGCTGCTCTAATCCATCTCAGAAAGAAGAGCCTAAGATCCTTCATGCCTCATGCATGACAAAAAAAAAAAAAAAAAAGGATTAAAGAAAGGAAAAAAACACACATAATTGAATTCTGTATAACAAATTATTTCTAAATTACTCTTGGAAGTTAAAGGGCAACATTATACTGCAGCAATAAGGGTTAACTGTGTTACATGGTTTTCAAGATGCTCTTAAACTGTGTACAGCATCTGAATGTTAATGGTGTTAATGTAATATTGACTCCCATCTTAAGGGAATATCCCATAGCCGTGCACTCCCACTTATCTTCATTGCAAACTCAGGAATACAAGTGAAATATTTGCCATTCAACCTCAGTCAGGCCTTGTTAGATGACCCTTTTGATTTCACCTGTGCTCTGTTTACTCCTCCATATCTCCTAAGGGCACTTTCAAGATAATAATTTGTTTAAAATTTATAAAATAACAGTTCCAACAAAGAAAGAAAAGGTTTAAGAGGACACTGATTTGGATGTAAAAGAAAAAACCCTCATTACACAAGTTTGAAAACAATCAGTGTAAGAGATTATAAACTTGTCTGCCTTAAGGAAGTGGGATCCCAGGTCTGAACCTCAAAACTTGGAGTTTCCAAATCTCCTCCTACAATTGCCTTGTACCACCTGCACTATGACCATTATCCATATGCACCCCACAAGAAGCAGACTGCTCTTTTCCATATGTATTTCAAAATCCTTCTGTTTTCTGGTATGATGGATGTCAGGTAGTTGATTGTCATTTTTGTGGCTTTGGTACTGTGACAGTGTGAGATGCAGCAGCTTCTAGAGCTGCCTGTTTGATCTTCAGCACTTTGCTTGACTTTCAGCTAAACTTGTCTCACCAGTTGTGCTTTTCAGAGCCCAAAGGAATACTTGGTACATGGGATGGGAAATGAAGGGAAATGAATGTATTGTAGCATGGCAGGAAAGGTAAAACAAGAGGGACATGGGATTACAGATGGATTCTGTGAAATGGATTACTGGGAATGAGAGGACAAGGAAATGTGAAGGTTTGAGACAATTTAGGAGTTGCTGCTCTTATCAGCTGGTAGAGCTTGACAATGCTTAACCTTGGCCCTAAAGTTACATCAGTACTCTCTCATACCACATCTCAGCATAGAAAATGGTGGAATGCAAATATTAAACAGCAGAATCATGCAGTAACATTAAAATTTCCTACCATTCCTTTTTTTTTGAATGAAAATTACCTTTTCCTTTTTGGTTTAATGTTCTTGGTCCAGTGCAAGGATTTCCCTGTATGAGTTAAAATATTTATTTTTATAGTCTCTTGAGTTTTGGAAAGAGAGTTTTTTATCTCCTCATATTCTACTTATCTCTAGAGGAAATCAAGAGACAAGTCTTCTGTTGTATAACATAAGGCATAAAGTTAGACAAAGCCATTTTCAATTAATTCACTAGTTTTTCATGTCACCTAATACAACAATCTTTATAGAATATTGATGGGAAGAAAACAGACAGTACTAACAGGGCTTGTGTAAGAGAAGCATCCTTTAAGAGCTTAGAATTCATTATTTCAAATTGATTTCAAAGGTTTTTAATGCCTTCCTTGACATGCATTCAGTGTGGTGAGCACATAAGTAAGGGATCTTATCATTCTCCAAAACTAGCTTCTGTTCTCATTAACATGAATGTCAAAATGTCTAATTGATTTAGCAATCATAGACAAAGCTTCATAATTTAACTTTCCAACCAGTCCTGGCATGTGGAAGATTTGTGAAAGACTTTTTTTTCCTGCTGCTCTTAATAGAGAATGAATCCTTCATATCAAGGTGATGGCATGAGTGTGTTTGTTTTATGTACATATATTTTTTTCCTGTGTTAAATTGAAAAGTGTATTTAAGGCTTATGCTTCTTCTAACTTGGTCTGACTCAGCAGAGCATTTTGGCAGGTCCATAACTTTAGATGGTTGAATACTGCTATTTAAAGTCAAATGTAGTTCACATTTGTGGTTCACATACCTGAAAAGGTATGGATGATCTGGGATTCTAATGTGATGTAGCATGGAAAAGAAGTTATTTGTCAAGACTGTACAAATCACAGGTAATTTTTCAAACAGTCAAAATGCAAACAAGAGAGGAGAGAGCAAGACTTAATAAACTAAAAAAAATCAGAAACAAAACCAAAAAAAGCCCCAACAAACTGAATGTTGAGCTATGCTGGTTTTCATTTCTCACTTTTGCTGCTGTAATCTGCTTCCTGAATACATTGCACACTCTGCATGAGGAATATGAGTACATACAGAGGACAAAGCCCCATAACTGGAAATTTTTTTGTGCATGAGGAAAGCCATCTTCCTCAGGAACACAGTTACATACTTTATTTATGAGTACTCCAAGGAAAACACATTTACTAGACTTTCTGTATCTGCTTCCTTGGGAGGAGGTGCTCAAGAGCCCCCAAATACAGTGAAGTCTGTTTTTCAATACTCGAACTGACAAGTGGGAGAAAATCAAGAGTATAAAACCTCAAAAAAAGGCCATGATCCAGTTAAGATAAAAGAGAAAGTCATTAGCTTCTTACTAGTGATGCAATCATCATTTGCCCAGGATAGAGGTTTCAGTCTCCAGCATTCACAGGAATTGAAGCTACTCAGCACCACAGAGAAGCCCTCAGGCCATTGCAGAGCACATTTGCCAAACATAGACATTATCTCAGCCTTTGCTAACCTAATTAAAGGCATTCTGTCACATAAAACAATGTGAAGCTGGAAAAACCTGAAATACCAAGCCCTGTTTTGAAAGAGTTGCACTCTTTACCAATGCTTGTTTAGCACATATGGCAGCTGCTTTATTCAAGGCTTTCCCATTTGTAGCACTTTAATATCTGCCTGCTCCAACTCACTTTCTTGTGGTGGCAGCGTGGGATGAAGCAACTCACAGTGTGAGAGCTAAGGTTGACCATACCAATGCAGCCAACTCACTCCTCAGTGAAACTCATTATTGTGACATTAGGAGCTGGATACTCATTTAGGAAAACTCTATCTTTGTTGCCTGTATGTTCTAGTAACTCTGGACACTTGTCCATTCTTGCACCATTTTCACAACCAGTCCTTCAGACTACCCTTAGGATTGACTTCAGTGGAAAAGACCTGGCTGTATTCATTCCAAGTCTACAGTCCAACTTTTGTATTAGAAACAGGGGTTGGAACCCTTCTCCGTCCATTTGGAAAGGAAATTGCAGTTTTCTTGTTAGCCTGAACAAGTCCAAATACAAAGCTCAGGTAAATTCCCTCAATGTTAACATGCAAGTAGGGTTGGAGTAAGAAGAAAGGAAAAGGAAGGGTAATTTCATAAAGCTGGAAAGGAAATGGTTTTACTAGTCTATAGTACAGCAGAAGATATTAATGTGGGAATAAGGGTGACCTTAGGATTGATCTTGGCTAGAGAGACATACTTCTGTGCTAAGAACTAATTTAATAAACCATACATAGATTATTGCATCCTACATTGCTATATATTTAGAAGTCCTTTCTAAGGCCCAAACCTCTTTCATTAGTGGGTATGGAACTGAGAGTTCCAGTTCAGACTTGTCACTTCTGCTACTACAGTCTTTTCTTTGTCTGTTTGTGTATTGCCAATGTTAGTGCTCCAGGTATATTTAGTCCTAACCTGTAGTGCTTAAATCTGGTGTCTGATCTAGAAGCATAACCACCTTCTATTTATCCCATTGTCAGTGGTGAGAAATATGCACCTTCCCACTGAGTGGTGACAGAAGCCCTACCACAGCCATCTCAGTTTCATATCTCAAGCTCTGTGGGGCAGAGGGATGCATCTCCTCTAGGTCAAGACACCCAGCTTTAGGTATCTGATACTTAGATATCTGAACTTAGTTCTGTCAATGTAAGCTCCTTTCATAGTCCAAAAAGCAAGCATGGGTGTTGCCTGCTTCAGTTAGATGTTATCTTAAAATGGATTGCATTATGGAAAGATTTTTTTTTATCCCATGAATCTTGGTGGTGTCTTGGGTAATTTTTTAGATTCAGATGTCTAAATTTTAGATGCCCAGTTCTGGGCAGATGATTCATCCCAGTGTTGAAAAGCGTCCATTAGCAGTTAGTCATACCCTGAATCCAGTGAGTGACTATATCACCTTGAGTCATGCCTACGTAGCCTATTAGATGATTTTTCTCAGAATAGGAGGTCCTTCTCATAGGTGCTTTCTGACTTCAGACCTTTAACCCCCATAGTCAAGCAGGTCCTCTCGAGGGCTCCCCCTGAAGGGTGTTTCACTGCTTTTCCTTGGGTGTTCTGTATTCAAGGTTAGGGGCTATGCAGACTTTGATATCTGTTTTTGATGTTGATAGAACAAGATGTAGTACCCCTTTCCCCCCTGACTCCTGTACCCCAACCCTTCCCCTGGTTGCAGCTTCAGGAAAAGAGATTGCTACTCACATCACTTTGAAGTAGACAGAGCAAGACAGAGTGAGCCTCTGCATGGGAAATAAGCTGTTCTCCCCAAACTGGGGTAAGCAGAAAACCTGTGGCCCTTGAGTGGATGTCTGGAATATTTCACATGTACCGAAGTAGCTTCATAGTGATGGAGGAGGGGGAATACTGGAATTAAGTGGCTGGGCTAACTCCATACCTAGGGGCAGCCTTAAAGGCTCTGAGTAGTGTCCATGAGCAGCACCACTGCAGAAAAAGGTGTGATGACTGATATCCCCATCTTCTCTTTCTGCCAGAATCTCTCCCTTTGAGGAAGACCTTCAGTTCCTAATGGATAGCAAAGACAGCAGAACCTGACTGTCAGAAATCTTATCTTTCATATATGTCTTTTTTAGGTTTTTTTTATTGATGCTGTACTCGATAGCTCTAGGGGCCATGCCTTTGAGTCCAAGCTAAATTACTGCATTGTTTAATTGTTCTCTCCTAGATAATAGCTCTAATAAAAAAAGTAAGGAGTAGCTCTATAACTTAAAAAAACTAAAAATCTCTCTTTACTGGCAGATGGAAGGGGTTCCAAAATATGCTGAAAGTCTCACACAGGCAAAATCGTGAATGAAGAAGAAAAAGAGTGGGGGAGACAAGGATGACAGATGGCCGTAGATTTTGATATCTTCCTTTCTTCTCAACACATAATTAACATACTCTGTAACATGCTAAAAGCTTCTGAAAACTCCTAATCAGGACAATGTGGATCAAGGAGAAGGATACACAAGAAATAGCAGAGGCTGGTTTGGAAAAATGTGAAACTTGTCTGATTTACTGCATGAATTACAAGACTGAAGAAATATGGAATGACTAACACAATATATATTTACATATTTGTAGCGTGATGACTCTACCACAAGGAACTTAAGTACTAAAAATAATTATCTATTAACATAGTTGACCTTCTAAAGCACAAATTATACTGTTAAAAGCAGATCCAACATGTTTCTTGACATGATAGTGGATGGATTTCTCCAACAATCTTTTAGAAAATGCAAGGAGTAGTGTTTTCTGCATAGTTCTAATAGGTAGAAGGGTCATATAGGTGAACAGCACTTGGAGAAATATAACTTGTGCTCAAAAGCATGGATTTTCTGTGTTTAAATATTTGAAATACTAAACAAAAAATACACCTGTAAAAAAGGTTTTTATTAGTAAGAGACTGAAAAAATAAGGAAAGCTGACAGATATGAAATAAAGGATAGACACTGTATGAAAATGAAAGCCTTAAAAAGCCTGCTGGAAAATACAATGGGAAATCAGAGTAGGTAGTTACATATTAAAGGTCTTGAAAAATTAGGATAAAGTAATAATGACTTATAACTCTATTAGACCTTGCAAAGAAATTAGCACAAATGATGAAGGGATCTTTACCCACAGTGTTCAAAAGAAGGCCACAGTGGAATTGGCAATGTAGTATGAGAAAGACAAAAGCTAATGTTAACTTTAAAAGGGCACAGAACCATATGAATAATTTTAATCTTAGACAAGGATGTGGATCATGGGTCAGAAGGTTAGATGTCTGATAGAGATGTGCAAATCAAGACAGAAATTACTGCTATCTGGACAATGTCAAAATGTAAAAGCTATGCTGATAAAGATGTAATTCTGGCATGATCCTTGTCCCTCAGACTACGTGCTGAGGAGCTGCTCATGTTTACATAGTTCAGAGCTGCTTAATCCAGAGCAGACTGTGTGTACCCATGTTTTGTAATTCTTCACCTAAGCTGCTTCTGGGGCACATCTGGCAGCACTAGAACATGTGGGTTTTTGGTTAAAAAAGCATAAATAATGTCAATGTTGTTCCATGATAGAACTTTTATAACATGTTGTTAAGAGGGTGTGGTAGATGCACTGGGCACTGGTATGAGATTACATAGAACATGAAGGAAAGGGATTTATGAAGATTAAAGGAGTTTTAGATAAAGGTAAATGACTGTGAGAAAAAAGGTTTTTGAGAAACTTAAGCCTTGCATGGCCCCCATTGTCTATTACAACTCTCATCCTCTGAGCTATATACAGAAATATGTCTACCTCTCATCCTAAGAAAAAAAATATTATTTTCATCTATACAGAAATTCCAGGAGTGATCCAACATATCAATGTTGATAATCAGAGAGTGAATTACTTGGCAAAATAAATGTATTCAGATGATTGCATTCATTTAGATTAAGGCCAATGATAATGTCCATATCTGAATGCAAAAGGAAATGGGGCAGATATAAGAAATCACAAGCCAGATTGAGAATATTCTTAATGATTTTATCAAATTTTTGGAATGGAATTATATTCGTTCCTTCAGAATAACAATTATTTGATCTATTTAACTATGCAAGAAAAAACTATGCCAGTAAAAATGGAAGATCTTGCAACTAATATCAAATAGGATAAATTGTTATTAGAAATGGCCAGCTTATCCATTGGTGATGATATTTGATCTAGAGGCATCAATAAACCATTGATGAGATGTGATCATTCACAAACAGTTTTGTCCATAGTATCTATCAGGAATGAAACTGCCAAAGAAATAGAGGAAGATGCAACAAAGCCTACTGAGATCTTTTATGCAGCACTGTGCCAGCTCTGGCTGACTCTTCAAGAGAAGGACATCCACACTGGGAGATGTTGCAGCAGGGGATGAACAAAGGGGAAGACCTGCTTCACAAAGGAAATTAGAAGAGCATGGGTTCTTTCAGCTTTAGAAAACGAAGAGTTTAAACAATTTGGTCTTCATAAATGCCCTGAAGTTATAAGCACTAAGTTGAAAGAAGACATATTTAAAGTAAGTGCTTGGACAAGAATAAATTAGTTTAATCAGGTCCTGGCAAGGAAACAAAAGGTTCCTAATTTTCTGAAGCTTGAGGCCTATCTTAGTCACCTTATAATAAGAAGCTCAACTGGATTCAACATCCTAGAAAATTAAATATATTATATATTTTACTGACACAGCAATATCTGGTAATGTAATTAAAGACACCAACATCTTTTTCAATATATTTTTAGCCTATTTACTTTTATTTTAATTTAAGAATAAAGAATATAGATTTTTTTATTTTAGTATATTTGGTGACTGAAGCTGATGCAATATATGCAACTGGAGTATGGATTAATGCTACAAAGTGGGTGATGTGATTAATGAACATTGATATCATATGTAGGGAGATTCACAGGGATATACATGACATAGACATAAAGAACACACGCACATATGGAATGTGTGTAATATTGTTAGATGTTATTTCAATAAATTTGATTATCTAAAGCATATCTGTTTATGTGTGAAAAGAAGGTGTTAGAGGGATATGTAATGATAAAGAAGAGGAGGATAAAAAATTGTTATGGCAAAATCAATCCTTTTGAAAAAGAATATAACTTTTTTTTTTTTGCTGGTTTGCTGTTCATTTGCACATTTTCATAAGTAATTGGAAAATTTCAAAAGAAAGATTTAGAAATCCAAATCTATCCTTCAAAACCTAAATCATGTCCTTGGCAATTCATTTTTATCTTCTATTTTCCCATTCCTGTTGCATAGCAATATTACACACAACTTTTTTATATGTAAAATAGAAGAGCCATTCATTTTTATTACTTCTCCTTTTTATTTTACTGAGAAAGAATGGGCTTAAAATTACATAAGACTTTTCTGAAAAACATTTCTTCATCCAGTTTCTAACATATGTAGGATTAAACCTTGTTACTCTGCCTTTATATTCCTGGAAAAAATAGCTCCATATCAATAGTCTAATCCAGTTACTTCCAAAGTGAAAGAGAGTTTTGCGATTTATCTCAAAGGCAGTAGAAATATAGATGAAAAGCCAAGAGTGCTTCTCTGTCATTGCTGTTGCTCAGTAACAGTATTCCTGGTTTCTTAATATCTTACAATCTCTTTGAAAACTATCGAACCATCATTCAAACAAAGAACCATATTCTTTTTACAAAGGGGAGGAACAGTAGGAAACATGGAAGATTTTAAAGTCAGATTTAAGTAGTGTGATTTTTAGGCCAGAAATGTGAAAGAAATTCCAGGCTAAAAGGGTTAATAGCATATCTATAGAAGATTTTTGCTAGAAAAAGCATCATCTAGATAAAACTGTGGGGGTGGATGGAGAACCACAAAAGAAAAATTAAATAACATTAAGTAATTTTTTGATCTCCTGAGATGAAATTTCCAAATGGCCTAAGCAAATGAGGATCTCAAACCCTGAGAAGGTCCTCAACACCTTGCAGAAATTCTTTTGGGGAAAAAAAAAACCTAGGCAAAAAAAACCCTTTTGATTTTATACAGTAAGAAGATAACTTAGAACAACCATAGTATATATATTTTCTTATTAGAAAGGCACAAAATCTTCTAAAGGAAAGGTGAAACTTTCACTTGTCTCGCTGATTTGTCTTAAATCATGTTTTGGTGGACACTGCATTATGTTAGCTTGAAGTATTAATGCACAGTGTCATCCCTCAGGTATGTGAACATCCCTAAAAGCCTTTTTCATGTTTTAGAAATTCTATTTCTTCTCTAAAATTACTTTTTTTAACTCTAGGAAGCTGCTAGGAGTGAGAGAAGCTGTTGTGCATGACCTCTGGAAACACCACAGGGGAGCAAAGCAAATTCCTCAAATGCTTTAGATGGAATCAAGTGGTGATACATGGATGGGGCCATAAATCTCCAGTTTCAGCTGAGTCAACTAAGTAAAACATTGAAGGAAATTTTGCTGCTCTTGAAAGTCTTCTAGCAAAGGGTGGGCAGTGTTTTACCATAGCCCTGCTCTGTTCTCTGCTGGCTCAGCCCAGCCAGGAGGGCATTGGGCTCTGGGGTTCCTCAACCCAACACTGACAATACTTTCAGCACAGGCTCCCCAGGCTCACAATACCCAAAATCTTCCTGTTAAATTGGCAATGAATTCCAAACACAAAAAACCCCAAAAACTGAAATTTTGAAAAACTGGACCTTTCAGTGTTTTTTTTTCCATCAACTCTGTATTTTAATATTTCTTTCAAATTTTTTTCTTTTGTGTTTCTTTATTTTGACCAGCTTGACTGTTTAAAGGATAACCATGAGATTAACAACCTTTCCACAGAAAGTTGATGTTAAAAATATGCATTGTCAGTAATGCACAGGAGACAACAAATTTACAGGCATCCCGTTGTCACCTGATCTACATGTAATATGTGCTTTAATCTGTCTAAATTTTTTGTTATGTGAAATACTTCACTTGAAAATGGCTACTGCTCTAGCTCATGCAAATTTTAGCTTGTGCAGTTCTTCCTCATTATTATTTTAGAGATCATCAATATTTCATGGGAAAAAAAAAAAAGTGTTTGTATTGGCTAATGAAGGTGGATGCCATGCTCTTCTCTACATAAAAATCAGCACTTATAAGTTGTCCATTATCAATAATTTCTAGTTTCAAATTTTATATCTAATAATGAGAATGCATTTAACAGATGGCCTGGATGATTGTATATTCTTAGATACAGCAAATAGATACTTCATATTTACTAACTGAAAATCATCTCTGCAGTCAGTACTGATGACTTTATTGTGCATTTTGCGTTGTCTTTTTTTTTTTTTTTTTTTTTCCTAAAGAGGGAATTCAGCAGCAGGAACACTTTATATTTGCTTCCTATGTTATACATTGCTCAGCTGAAACTGTGAGATATTGCAATTAATAAAAAAAATTATAATTTGGAGAGCTTATAATACAATCATAACAAGATTAAGTGAAATAAATCAAATCCAATTTGTGCTTGGTGGTTTTGGGAATAACATTTCTGTCAAGTTGTTGAGCAGTAATCATTAAAACATGGGAATAATCCACCTCCTAATTAAGCAACAATAAACAATTGTCAATGGCACATAATTGTTAAAAGTCAACAAAGGAAGCATTAGTGTAAACAAAGATTAGACATAGTTCTTGAAAATGAGAATGGGAATGTTATTTAATGCCTGGCAGAACTGACTAGACGCAATATTTGCAATACTGGAGTAGCAAATACCTCCATCAATATCATTTAGATAGGAGAGAAGCTGAGTAGTCTGTAGATAATATAAGCAATATGTGGAATGTTTTGTCTCCCATCTTTACTTACCCTTGGAAATGTTACACTCCTTGTTACCTAGCTTGTTTGCCCGTAATTTTTCGATACCTCTAGTCTTAGGACCAGTCATATCCTCAAAAAAACATTTTTGGCCAAATCCATCTGTTCTACCAGCAGCTGTTTCAGAAGTCACACACTGGCTAGTTAGAACTGAGATTAGTTCACCAGACCTCGAATCTCTCAATTCAATTCCAGATAAACTCCTCAGCTGTAAGCAAGTCTGAGGACACATACACATCCAATAAAATTACTCACACAGAAATGCAGATATGGATGTGTCAGGAGTTTGCATCTGCAAAATGTCCATGTGCCTGACATGTAAATCTTTAATAATTAAGAACCTAAAATGTCTTGTTTCAATGCCATGAGGAAATAACCCAAATTCCACAGATGTCTGTGAGCATAGGCACAGAGCTGAGTTGTAGGAGGGGAGAGTGAGGTAAGAAATTTCAAAACCCTTTGGTACTCTGCTGCAATTGCTTGAGCTTGTAGCATTCATGTGAGTTTATCTGCCACGTGCTTTGCTAGAAAATGACAGTCAGATAGTTTTCATGTGAGACCTGAGGGAAGTCCAAATTTATCACATGGAAATTTGTCCCTGTGTCTGTACCCATCAAAGCCTGAATCTCTCCTCAGGTTTTCATTCATATGAATATTTATGTGACCCTGCAAATTCTGAAGTCACTTAATAGAGTGATAGCTGCACAAAATTCACACACAGCACATTTTCTTAGCTCTCACCTGTGCAGGCTAGAGTTTTCCTCTGCTAAATCCACAATCTGCACTGCAGAGTTTTCACACTGAAAAGTAGGGTCCTGTAAACAAATATAAAATTGAGCCTTGAACTGATTTATACTTCATAGCTCAACGTCAATTAAATGGTGAACTAGACAGTGGATATGCCAGAAAAAAATTCTTTGTTTTTGAAAAGTTTTCCTGGTAGCATCCCTCTCACTCATTGCAATAGCTCAATTTCCTACAGAACAAGATGGAACAATGCTGAGGAATTAGGGAAAAAATCAGGTAATGAAAATATACACCATGTGTAAATCTAACAGGATCCTGGATAATCCTTAATACTTTAACAGACAATTTTATTATTGTTGTAACTTTACTGACTTAGCCATGATCTAGTAGTAGTGAGTCTGACTCATCAGCTGTTTTTTTAAACAACACCCGTGGAGAAAAATCAAGCTAAACCTGAGACAGAGGCTGGGATTTGTTCCTCAGAATATATATACACATTACATTCAGCTGCAGTTCTAGTCTGCAATATTTGTAAAAATATACATTAAGATATCCAGGAAATAGAAGACATACAAGAAATTAGCAAGCATTGCAAACATGAGCTAAGGATGTTTTACTGACTTCAAATTTATGAATGATTTTGTCTGGCTCTTCCATTACTGAAGTGTTATTAATAGTCTTCCTGATTTCCCCAGAAGGTAAACACAATCATTTGCAGCCCTGCAGTCCACTTCACAACCCAGGCAATCTGTCCAAAGGGGAGGTACCTGGTGCAGTGGAAGCTGCTTTATCTCTTTATTGTTAAAGCTTTGTGTTTTGGTTAGCACACCAATATTTTCAAGGACACCACTGGGGACTCCATAACAGTGTCATTATCATGGTAGCTGAGGTCAGCTAATCCTGCTTATAAGGATCATAAATATCACTTGTATCATTCTGCAGAATTCCAAGTGGGAACATAAACATTAATTTTCCATATGCTAGCCCCTAGAACGGAGTTTAAATAGTTTTTCATGTTTATTTTCTTAGGGGGTAATTATGGATATACATATATCTTAAAAGAAAAATAAATAAATAAATAAATAAATATATATTTATATATATGAAGGTCAGAAAAATCTATAGGGAAAGCAAAATGATGATATTAACAATACAATAATTCCAGTAGTGATATTTTAATTGAAGAAATTGAATTTTGTTTTGAATAGAGAAGCTTGAATAACCACCAATTTAAAGTCTGCAAGGTAGTTGACTGCTGATATGTAATAGATTAAAATTCAGGGCATTGCTGACCTATTGGAAAACAGGGATTTTTAAACTGCTGCAGAAAAATTGTTTTTCAGTGGTGAAGGAAGCTAAAGGTCAAGGATTTGAAAGAGGCAACTTACATGTTTGTGATGTGTGTGCTCCTCCTGCCCCAAACCAACAAACACTCTCAGGTTGTATCCTGTATAATCTTTAATTTATAAGGTCTTGATTAGGATCTCCTTTGAGGAATGGCTTTATACTCTAGTTCAGCAGAGTTATTGTAAAATTGTTCTCCAGCACATGTAGGTGTGGCAGACCCTGGCCTAATGTCATTTCCAAATTCTGCACTTTCCCCTGAAAAAAAGTATTTTTCTTTCCTCCCCTTCACATTCTTGCCTCCCCTTCACACATGATAACTTGGAGTTCTTTCAAGGATAGTTATATGCCTCTTTAGACACTTGGTGAAGGTTTTTTTTTTCTTAATTAAAAAATATAAAGATTTTTGATCTTTTTTATTTAGTCATTAGTTTCAATTAAGGAGATGTGAACCTGTTATCCAGAGCTTAATTCAAGTGTATCATTGAAAGGGCAGCAGATGTGATAATATGCAATAAGGTTAGAGACTTCATGGATATAATTCCCTGGTATAATGATTACAGTAATCCACTAATGAATTAGTCTCGGCAATTTTTAGGAAGGTAAAATTTCAGGGGTGGTTATTTTTACTTTTCTTTCCAGTGAGTAGAAGCTTCTTTAACAAGTGCATGGAGCTACCCTGGTGTTCTGAAAGCCACTAAAAAATCCCTCAGTGAGCCCTAGAGGAGAAGAGTCCCTGATCTAATTAGTGCTGCTTTGAGAGGGGGATTGGATTATGTGACATACAGAGGGCCCTTCCAACATGAATTATTCTATGATTCCATGATTTCTGTGCAGGCAGATAACATGATTTTCTTAAGAAAAGCAGTGCATGAAATTCACTGCCTGATCCAAAACCCATTGAGATTGGTACACAAATACCTTGCATTTGAGTTTATGTGTCCTATTTTGCTACCTCCTTCCCTTCTCTTACCAACCAAAATTGAAATGAAGCTCATTGAATTCTTTGGGTCAATATAAACAGCAGGACTCCACCTGGCCCAACTCATGCTGAAAATGTTTGAGAGCATAATGTAAGCATGTGATACCAGCAGTGCACCACTTATTCTGATGCAGCTTGGTCATTTTCTCTGCATTAAGGAATGCTGACTTTCCTGGTTGGGGGTTTGGAGCCTGAGGTTCTGTATACCATGCCTCCTTCTGAGAAATCTGCAGGCCCTTTGGGAAGCAGATCCCTGGGGATTTCACCCATTAGGCTGCAATCATCTTTGTGATGAGAAAATACAGCTTTATTTATATACTGTATTATAATTCATTATATTATATTTAGATTATATTATATTATATTATATTTTATTATCTTATATTAGTCGTCTTCGCTTCTCTTCTCTTCTCTTCCTATCTCTTTACTCTTCTACTCTCTTCTCTTACTCCTTCTCATTCGCTTCTCTTCTACTTCTCGGGGTTCTCTTCTCTTCTCCTTCTCTTCTCTTCTCTTCTCTTCTCCTTCTCTATCATCGTCCTCTCCTCTCCCTCTCATCACTCTCTCTCCCTCCTATCCCCTTCCGAGTCCCCTTCCCTTCCACTTCCCTTCCCTTCCCTTCCCTTCCCTTCCGTCTCTTACCCTTCTCTTACTCTTCTCTTCCTCTTCTCTGCTCTTCTCTTCTCTTCATCTTCTCTTCTCTTCTCTTCTCTTCTTCTCCTCATGTCCTCTACTCTCATCTCGCTCCTCTCCTTCTCCTCCATCCTCTCCTCCCCTTTCCTCTCCGTTCCTCTCCTCTCCTTTCTCTCCTTCTGCTCTCTGCCTTCGGTTTGCCTCTCCCCTCCCTGCTTTCCCCCTTCCTTCCCCCGTTGCTCGCTGCCCGCGTGTTGACTACCCTTGAGAGCTGCATGGACATTCCAAGTTGCTCATCACTAGGGTTGAGCAGCTCATGGGCCCACAGTCAACACACGCTCATTGACATGGGTTGTGTAACTACAAAATGGGCCACATATATTGCTCAATTGACATTTGGTTATGACTAAGACCCTATGAAACGGAATATGTTGAATCATATTAGATGGTCGACTAATGCCACATTTCTGGAAAGACTGATATGTATCTATTTTAGATGCATTCCACTTTCTGGAAGTTGAATAAACATGTCCATAGCTTAACTTTCTATTAACTTCCCAATATCTTCTCTTGGTAAGAAGGATTGGAATCAATTCAATTGTCCCAGACATAGGTACTTGACTCCTGACTAATGTACACTGGCTACTAAGTCCATTACAGACTCAGGGCCAGTATACTGTGAGACAAAGAAAAAAAAAAAAAACACAAAGCATCTCCAGAATACACAAATTATTTTGAAGTGACAACTGGAAACCAGAGAGGATATCTGGGATATCTAAAATGCCATGAAATATCTTATGAGGCAAACAGAGTCAGGTCCCTTTGAGCAGCCTCTTCTGTGTCTCTCTGGTTTGGTCTAGACATTACACATCCTAATGGATTCACATCTAATCTTATTATCTAGCAGTTATCCTATGCTTCAAAATTCTTGTTAAAAGGGCATTATGAAAGGATTAAGTTAGGGGCTATAACCTTTAAGAAAGGGTTATTTTTTATATGGAAGGACATGGTTCTGGTTAACCTGAAGGGAAGCAATAGAGCTGCAAATAGCTTTAGAATTTGGGACTGATGGAGTTGAAAACCTACATTTTTTTCTCAATTGAATCTTACACTTACCTCTTCCCATACCATAATTTCATAGGAAAAAAAAATCAATCCAAGTTTATTTTTATAGCAAAAATTGTAATTTTTCTTTTTTCTTTTTCACCTTTCTCTGACACAGCCTCCAAAGTCAATAGGAATGTTCCAATTGTTTGCTGCTGCAAGCATTATTATAATTGACAATTTAGTTAGCTGCCCTGACATTCTGCTGAAGATATTTGGGCACTACAATATTAACACAGTACATATTAAAGAACTTAAGAAATAACTAACACATTGAAAAATACATTCATCCATGGGGATTAATCATCACCTGGGATGCCCCTAGTGTGGATACATATAATAGATATTTTACATGGCCTTCAATATTTTCATCAATGAACTGGAAATAAACATCCAATTACCATTGGCAAAATATGTCAAAAACATAAATGTCAACCATGTAAGGACAAAATGGTTGTCATATGCAACCCAAATTGCTTGTTTAGCCTAATCCTTTGAAATTAAACGTGATTTAATGCTTAATTGCTTAGCCAAATCCAGACTGTTGAATCCAATAGGAGGAATAATCTGTGAAATGTGGTACCTTGTGACATGGAGCCAGTCTACTTGTCTTACTTCTAAAACTGCAATTTAGCAGCTTGTTGAAGACTTGCATTAACAATCTTGTTCAAGAGAAAAATACAGATATGTGATATAATATTTAATTTTGAAATTGAAAAAAAGTCCCATGAATATACAAAACCAGTATGAGCTAGTACAATGCAACTGTTAACACCACAGCTTGGCAAGGATGCCAGAAGTAATATTGTTATTTAAAAAAATCTATTATGAGACATTAAGTGATAGTACATGACCAGGACTTTTATCAGTTTATAAAAAAGAACATTTCACTATAAGTACATGACATTGCCTCTCTGGCTGTTAGGAGGCATCTTACTGATTCATTGATATTTCTCCCTATAACACTTGATACTTTTCTTGGAGACCTCAATCAAAACACTGAGCTCATATGAACCCAATTAACCCATAAAATCTGAGAGATTAAAAGTACGAGGCAGGAAAATTTCAGGGATTGCTGTTAAAATGAATTAAATGTGTTTGGGAACACAGACACTTAGAAACTACTTTGTCAGCTGCTTCCAAATGTGTTAGAAAGATCACAGAGATCAGTCTGTAGAAATAAATTGTGTTGCAAAAAAATATTTGCATACAGTGAGAACAACCATGTGCAAATGAAGCTTTCCATGCCAAGAAATGTGTTCATGGAAATGAGAAGAAAGTAGATTAAAAAAAAATATTACACCATGAGTAAACCTTTCCATTAAGCTCCTCCTTCATGTAGTGCCTAAATTCACATTGTAACAATAAGAAAACCCCTCTGACTTTCTCTTTGAACTGATTCGGTGGCTTCACTTAAAAAGCACTACACTTCTATTTCTTGCCTTCATTTGTATTTCACTTATAAAGGAAAGCCAGGCACCCCCTTTCTTTGCTTTTTTTAGTTTATATGGAGCTGAAATTAGAAATCTGCTGATGTATTGATGAAGGAGCCACGAGAGATCACATTGCCTTATTGTGTCTATGAGTATGTGTCACAAGATTACATGACAGCAGCAGGGCTATGCATTGCCACAAGAAGGGTGAGTAACAGGCTGACAAACCACAGACCTTTGCTGCCAGATGAGGGGAAATTTCAGTCAGGTTCTGCTGGGATCTCTCCTAAAGCCCATTCAGAGTAATTTGCTTCTTAATGACTCGGATGGAGCAGTCAGTACACTTGTGACACTGGAGGCTTATTCCAGCCTGACACTGGCTGTGGCCACTCTGGGGCCCATCCCAGAATTAAAAACACTCCTCAAAAAACTGATAGTTTGGAAATTAACTAAAAGTAAATGCTAGTCCTACCTAGAGATTTAACACCAGGGAATGTAATAACACAATTTCTTTCCCACACCAGCTCATCATAGTCCATTATGGGCATTTGCTACAACTATGAAACAAATGACATAAATTCAGCAATCTGGTGCAGGACATGAATCTTCCCTCCTTTCTCTAAGCAAAGATTCAAGATGAATTTATAACAGAAAAAGCAGAAATGCTAGTTTTAAAATTTCAAGGATTTTAAGATTAACATTGCTGAGCAATTAATCCAAAAAACAGTTTTTCAAATAGAGACTGGGGAAGATATGGGAAGTACCACTACTTCAGGAAAAGATGTATAGTATAGTACATTTCTAACAAACATGAGTCAATATAGTAATGTTATTGCAAATAGTGGAAATTTTATTTGGGCTGTGTTAATAAAAGTCTCATCTATCATAAAAGGAAGTGAACATTCAGCCTCTTTTTGGAACCAAGGCTGTTTTCTGATTTCTGTGGAGCCCAGGTTAAGAAACTTTATGCTCCTCCTCAAACTTCCTGAATTTCTTTCAGTGTTTCATGGTCTGAATGTATGTGGCTGCAGAACAGATGACAGTGCTTCTGATTTAGAAGCTTTTTGTTTTTGCCAGTAGTCATTTACTATTTTCAGTTCTGGTTCAGACATGTAGAACTAAATGAAGCTGAGAAAAGACCAACAGGAAACAAGTGTTGTTAACCTTTGAACATTATATGTTGAAAATCATGGCAAGGGCTGAATTTCATGTAGTATTCCCTTCCCTCTAATCCCCCCCTGCCCCCCCATCTTTCCCCAGGTTACTTTCTCTATTGCTTATAAACCCCTACAGCTGCTTGGAAGTAGACATTTTTTATTCCCCTCTCTATTGTAAGCAAAACTGTTGTAATCAAGATTTTAGAGTCATGAAAGCCGAACAGGGGAGTTCTAAACCTTAAACACCAGATGTGAAAGGCCAGCACTTCAATCTATATAACCTTTCAAAACAGGCAGAAAAAGTTAATGAGTTACTCCACAAACACTGTTCACCACGTTTCGTTCCAGTCTCTTAAGTATCAAAATCTCATGTTATTCATTTTCCCATGTCTGATCGTTTTACTGGAGTGCACTGGCTTTTGAAAGATTTCAGCCTCTAGCACTCTGTGTTCTCTTGTAGAAAAAAAATTATATATTTGTCTTTCCTTCCCCTGAGGTTTTGCAGGTTTTTTTAAAAAAAATTATTTGGCACTTTATAATTTATTACATTCCTTGCCTGCATGTACATGCACCTTGGCATTATGCTGCTTTAATGTGAAGACTGGGAGCTCATGACAGAACAGGTTTACAAGGACTGGCAAGCATGCATTTGCACAGAATATCTCAACAGATATCTGGCACTTGCTATATATGGAAAAAATTGCTAAAAACAACTTTGAGGAAAGAATCTGAGGAACTACTTTCATTAGCTTCCAAAACAGATGTTCACATGTACATATATAGAAAGTGGGACAGCAGACAAACACATTGATCTGCCTGTAATGCTCTTTTGAACCTGGCATGTAGTAAAAGTAAAAATGTCACCTAACAAGAGATCCATCTGCTTTGGTTTAGGCATCCAACACGGTAACTAAGTTACAAAGTGACTAAGACAGTTACTACACACTCTTTTAAATAGTCAATGGAGAGAAATACCTTCTCCAGACAGCAATTCATCTCTTCTTGAGATAGGTGTCTAGAGCAGATCAGATAAACTGCCCTCTAGGGAAGCCTATGTCTCTTTACTGACTGCTAGGGGAATGGGAATAGCTTGAACTGGGATATCCAACTTCTAGGCTTCTGAAATGTGATGAATTTCATTCTGATATGGCCAAAGAACTGACACAAAATCATTGGCCTGATAAAAAGAAGAAAAATCTATCCAGCTAAATCCCACACATTTTTTACCCAAGAAGATGAGTGAATGAAAATTCAAGAACATTAAAATTGATTTAATCTGTTATCTGAATAATTTTCCATGATGATACTATGAGCTTTTCTCCTTTGTAAGACATCTTTTACAGGAAAACAAAAATTTACAACATAGGTAAGGTTTCCATATGAGAACATAAAAGTCTGGAAAAGTATTACAGCAGTATTTAATGTTTATAATAATTGCTATTTGGTATAATAAAGATATCTAATTAAAGGTTAATGTTTTAATATACATATGCATCTATTTAAAAGGCATCCAAGAGATGTAGGCATCTAGTAATGAATTTTTATTTGGTTTAGATACATAAGTGCTTCAGGCTGCCTTGAAAATCCTTCCTTACTAGTATACGCAGTCATATGATCACACATCTTCAAATTCACCTCATGCAGAACAGTCTCATTGTGTCTAAATGTTGACTGCAAGGCTGCCATTCACATGAGAAGTAATCACAGGATCAAGACCAAATGATACTTTTTTGGGGAAATGTTCTCTTCTTAGTCTGTATTTTCCTCCAGAAATTTCTGAAATTGTCTTGCGTGGTAAAAAAAGATAAGCTCCTGACAAAGCCTTGGAAAAAAATGATCAGAAATAGTAACTGATCCAAATATTAATTATGTATAATTTTTTTAAAGAGTTATAATGAAATGAAAGCAAATGTTCAGAATGCTGAAATTTCCTCAGATTTGAATAGTCAGAAATTTGAGCAGTTGTGCATCAGAAACATCTGGCAGTGGATCATTTCTTTAAACATTCTTGTGTGAATTTTGTTGAAACTGGGTAGCCTTGCTTGAAAGAGGCAGCTTGGCATCATCCAGATTTCTCTGTACATCCCTTTCACTGATTTAGCTGACCAACCATCTTTCCTGTGCCTCACTTCTCTCCTCCACCTCCTGCTTTTAGCTTCTCCTGCTTGGTCACTGACCCAACCCACAGAACACTTTTTGTGCATGTTTAAAGAACATCTAACAGAATTACACCTGGATTGCCCCTTGAGTGGGCCCAGAAAGATAATTATGGGTCAAATTAGGAGCAGGAAAGGGAAGACCTGGGTAAAGGACATACCCTGTAGATGTGTAGGATGGAGGGGAGAGCAGAAAGATCAAAAATTGTGACTGGGAACTGCTGTGGACGGTGGAGAGAAAAGAGAACAGTGAAGATGTGTGCTGAAAGGTGAATAGCTGGACAAAGATGGGTCCTTTGTGGTTTACTTCCAAACAACAATCCAGTTATGCTACTGGAAAATGCCATCCTCTTTTTTTGTAAGGCTTTTGTTCAGCTTTCAGTCTCTCCACTACCAGCAAGAGCTCTCTTAACACCTGCTGTACAGAGGGGGAGCAATCTGTATCTGCCACAGAGGGTTGAGTCACCTCAGCTGCCAGCCATGAAGTGGCATTTCTCAGCCAGACTTCTTCTGGCAAATTTACTTGTTTATACCCTGGATGAGCACTTCTCGGTTATCTCCTTCATGTTTACAGTTTCCAATTAGTTCAGTCATTCCCCCAGGGATTAATCAAATAATTTCTCTGCAGAATAGCAAACACCAGCCTCTGGAGTAGTGCTTTCTTCCTCAGGTGGCATTTGAGCCCTCTACCACTGTGAAAAGAGAAGTTTACTGTAAAGGCATCATAATTTTCAAGGTATTAGAAAATCAGGCATTTATATGGAATTTAAACCAGTACACACAATATGTGGGTTATTTTGGCAATGGGATAAAATGAGAGGATATTATCTCAAATAGGAAGTCCATTATGGCAAAATCATAAAGTTTATCTTCTAATTAAATCAAATCTGCTTTGGAAGCTGTTTATTAGAGACCATGAAACTTACTGAATGCCTCCTAATGGTTAATGGGGTAAATAAATGAGAAATGTAACTGATGATGAAAGGTAAGATTGCTGGATTTAACTGTAGGACTTGATTACATCGAGCCTGAAAGCTCCATCTATTGTTTTTTCATTTTTCATTACCCATCCATGAAGGGATGTGTTTTTCACTATTGATCCCCATTTCTGCCTTTTTGTGACTGTTTCCTAAAGTTTCAGTTCTTTTCACTGACTATTCTTGTCCCTCTCTTTAGTGGAAAGTAAAGAGCTTTTGTACTTACAGTTCATAAAATATTGCTTTTCTTTAAAAATTTTCTGAACTGCTCTCCTTTCTTCACTAGGATGATCCTACTGCTAAAGATCAGAGGGGACATATTTTAATAACAGATACAGAAGTGTGCAAATGTTAGCTTTTCTAGCCACTTAAGCATGGCTAGGTAAACTGCAGATTCTAATATTCATTATGCACAAATAAGAAATCTAGAGGTATTTACCTTGTAATTTTTACAGCATTCAAGACGGAATATTTTGAATGAAACATTCTGCTGTCACATCTAGAGACTGAGGAGAACATGTAACTGCCCATAGGTTCTCTGAGTAGAGACTGCATGGTACAATACCTGTGAATATAGATTAATGCGTGCATATGGATGGCAGAATGATCTTTTAGGCATATCTGAGAGTTAGAAAATTTCTCTATAATCTCCCTAGAATATCAGGGAAAGCTTAGGGAGATGCAGGCCTTGCATATTGCTCATTAGAAGTGATTGGCTGTATAAGGAACTGTAAACTCCCACGATTTCTCAAGGCACAAAGGAGCTCTTACAATTCCTCTCACATAAGGGTATTGCTACATAGCCAAAGAAGTGGGGCAAGCTGATGTATAATCCTTACAGTCAGGTATCTGTTCCTCAGAGTTTGGTGTGGCTCTTGTTCTCAGATATTTGTTTGATGTATTTACTCTGTTGTAGCTTGGTAATGGGTAATTCCCATAATTGGCTGTCATATTTCTCCTGTAGGGCATGGAAGGATTCTGTCTCATTTGCAGTATTGTATTTAACAGAAAAGAGTTCTGTAAATGTGTGGAGAAGAGTACTCACATGATCATGAGTTGCTCTTCTGGCTGCTCTGCTTCAGGAACTAAACCAGATTTCCTTAGCAGAGTAAATTCATAAGCATTCTTTTTATTTTCTGCTTTTAAATAGGACTAACTCCAGGTGAGTTTCTCTTAGACTAAAGGCATTAAAAATGTATCTGATCATAATGTGCTACTTGAATATGGAAACGAAACAGCATGCATAAACCTTCCTTAGAAATTATTAAATCATTTGCAGAAGCAACCAGAAGAGTTAGCAATAGTGCAGAATAGTGGTGGCCACAAATTTGTGTTCTTTCTCTTCCTAAGCACAGATTCTCTGAATGATATTGAACATCTGACAGAAAACTAATAAGCACTTCTATTATTCATTAGATCAGATTATATGTCTTGCCTGTGAACATCTCTTAGGAGTGACATTCCTGACTGAATTTTCTTTCAGAAATTAGAGGACCGGCATGCCAGCAGAAACTCAGCTGGGAGCTGGGAGATGCCTTCTCTGAGAGCAGCATCTTACCTCAGGAATTCTGGTGTTGCAGCAGTGAGGTTTGCTGGGTGAGTGCCCAGAGGCACGGGCAGGCACTGCTCCCCTTAGCTGTGGTGCTCAGGGTGCTGCAGCTCCCGGTCAGGCTGGGCTGGGAGCCAGCACTGAGCTCCAATGATCCCAGGAGAGGTGCTGGCTGCTCTTCTCCTGCTCTCCTTTCTCCCCAGCCTTCATGGCAAAGCAGGAGTCTCCAGACTAATGTGGGGACAGAGAAAATCCAAGGAGATCCCCTTGTTTCTTCTTTCTTCTTCTTCTTCTTTTATGCCTTTCTCCACATTTCTGACTCCTTTACTGAATTCTCAGCTATGTGGGATGCCTCCTCCTCTTTTGCATTTTGGGAGCAGTGTGAGTCTACATATGCTTAGCTAGTACTTGGGATTTTGTGCAACAGAGGAGCAGAGAGGAAGTGGTGGTGTGTAACCATTTATTTTCAGTAAAACCTGGGTATAGCTTCACTTATTGTTTTCAGAGAGTCTTTGGTATTTGGAGCAGGGAAGTCCCTCAGGCACAATACTCATTTTGTGGCTTTTTATTTGGGCTGTGAAATTCTGCTCAGCTTTCACTGGTATCAAAAACTTGAAGAGGGCCACATGAATTTTCATTAGCTGGTCTTAGGCTGCCTTCTGAAAACAGTTTCTACTTTCTTCCACTGCAATTTTCCTTACCTTAGATTTTCTGCTAAGACATGGTGTTTTACAGATATAAAGTAAGTTTTGGGGCTTTCTAATTAAAATCCAGCTAATCTAAGGGTGGGATTTTTTTTTTTTTTTAACTCTAGGTTGAGTTACTGCATACATCTGGGATGGACTTTGATAAATTTACCATGTATCTTCCCACAAAATGATTTTTACTCCTGGGAAGATCAGCTGTTTGGGTGGTGTTGGAGAATAGGATTAGGAAGCAAAAATTCTGAGTTTTCCTCATCTTTGTCTTATCTGTCTGTTGGGGAACAGATTTAATTGAGGGCTCTGCTGTCACTCATGGTGAGGTGAGCAGTTCCTGGATATTTTGAAGAACATTTTGAATTAATTGAATGGTTCTCTAATATTTCAAAAGAAATAAACTCCCTTGGACTACATTTGGTGATTTTAAACACACCATAAACAGACGTAGTTGACTCAGGGGTGAAGTGAAAGCATGTTTACTGTGCACTGCTGAGTGAGTAAACTGTGTGACCTGACACTCCTGGTACATTAGTTGCTGACACGAAGTGTTTTACCACATGACAACTGCTTGACTTGCAAATGAAGAGGCTGCTTTGAAAAGCAGAGAACTCTGTTTGCAGCCCTTGCTGGGGTCCCACATTTCAGTACCTTCTGAGGTGCCTTTAGGCAGTCCCTGTTTATAGACAAAGAGTGCACTGACTTTCATGTGAGTTTCTCAGAAGTTCAGCATACATTCTATCAGAATTCAGCTTAGAATTTTGAACAATACCAAACTAATTTTTTTTACATGTTAAGAAGACCCTGGGTTTTGCTTTTCTTCAGAGGAACTCTAACAATATCCCACTTTGCAGGTTTATTTGATGTCAGCTATGACAACAAAGCTTCACAGTTTTCCAGTAGAGTTTCGTTTGTCCTTTTTATCACCTGGTAAGTACTGGATGAGTTTCAGTGCAATAACAAACCATAAAAACCAGAACAGAGAGAAGAATAAACTTTTATTGTTTTAGCAACAAATCTGTTCCGCTTTGCCTTTCCAACGAGACACAAAAGCCTGTCTTTGGTTTCAGCACTGGAAAGCCTTTAACCTTGTTTGCAAACACTAGCAATTCATCTTCCACTTTATGTTTATCTGAGCAAGAATATGAAAATTGTTAACACTAAACAAGGAAAAAAAGCCTTTTTATACAGCTGAGTGAATATTGAATGGGAATAATGCTTCTGAGTTTTGGGCAGAGGGCTATTATTTTTATTATTATGTTCATATCATGATCAAAATTGCATAGCTGAGCCAGGGAAGTGGTACTGTAACATTATTGCTAATTGAAAAAAAAGTTTAAATGACTTGTAAGGCAAAGATAACCAAAGAATCCATTAGCTCTTGTTTCACAGCTATTAAATTATTGTTGATAACACATCATCCTCAGATGGGGGAACCAAGGTTTAGCCCATTTCCCTGGTTTCTTGCCTGTAAAGAGGTGGGCACCATGTGACTCTGAAAAGTAATCATCAGTGCCATGAATAAAGTCAATCAGTAAGTGAGTGACAAAACTCTCAGTTGAATTTAGAGCTTTTCACTTCCAGATATATGTCAATTTTCTTTCCTCTAAACATTTTTCAAAGCCACACATTTTCACCCAGATGGTCCAGATCCCTTATTCTCCTGCCGTACTGCTTTCATTTCAGTTATGCTTGAGCTTGTGTTCCCAAGATAAATCACTGCATGTTATTGAGCTTGCATCTTTGCTATAAAAATGTACTCTAAACAAGCATGGACTGGGGGAGGATTCATGCACAGTGTGGGAGGGAAAAGGTGTTTTAACATTTCTTAATGTTGTATGAAAGTCTGTATAGACTGTGTGACAGTGAATGGCACTATGAAGTTTTATTGTTAGAACTTTGAAGGACCATTACACAAAGGTACAAGGATATTCTGGTTTTCTGAGAAGCAGCTGACTGCTCTTGCTGTACAGTATTTTGTTTATGCCACAAACAATTTTTAAAAAACTTCATTAATCTTTAACTTTTCATTTTGCTTTTCACCAGCTTTCTGTCTTAGAAGTACAGACTCATAAGACATGAGAACAAATATGTCCCAGTCACAGATTAAACCTGATCTAGCACCTCTTGGACAGTCATCTCTCCTCAAGTCACCTTCCTAACTTTCCTCTATCACTCTCTACAATCAATATGGAGAAAGGTAGATAAATCTAGAAGGTTTACCAGATTAACTCTACCAGATTTCATTATTCATCTTCAAATTGCTCTCAGAAAGTGTTGATTTTCTCTGACCTAATTTTATGGTATACTTAGAAAAACAACTTTGACAAAATGCTTCAGATTAAATTAATCCCCTGTAAAGAATCTCCTTTGTTTTCAATGGGAAATACTTGGTTCTGTGACTTAGAACTCTGAAAAGTAACATATTTTAACTCATATTTTTTCCTCTGCTATATTTAAATAATTAATCCTGGTGTATGAAAGAAAATTGAAATATTTGAGACTATGTGTGCTTTCATGGAGTACTCCCAAAGGAAAATTATGTAGAGAATCTGCTCGACAGGATGAAATAGCAATTTTAAAATTTGAATTCTCTTTACTTTCCTATACCTATCCTTCTTTGCATATGTATTTTTATGTCGTATGTGAAGTGTGTGCATTGCATAATATTTATTATTTCTAAGGTAACGGCACCTAACATCGAATTAGGAACAAGTTCTTATTACAAATAGCATTACAAAATGAAATATGCCTCAGGCAGTTCCCACTCTGAAAAAGCTTTCTCTCTCGGATGTAGGTTTCTATTTCTTTTTCTACTTACATAGAAAATTCACATTCTTTTTCTATTTATGAGTTTCTTTTTTTTTAATCATATGGTAACTGCACTAATGATGAGTACTTCTGTGGTCAGTTCAGTTAGACCAAAAACTGAATTTAACTTTACTTTGTTCATGGGTTTAAGAAAACTACTCATTTTTTTGATAATTAATAAAATATTAATTGGCTCAAGAAATTAAGAGTGGAGGAAGCCTTTCCTTGGACTGTCATGTTTTCACATTATTATTTGATTTTCCCATTCCTAAAGCATCTAGTTTTGTTACAAAAGTAATTGTTGTGTTTCAGCATCTGTTTATTCATCAACTTGTAAATAATTTCTTGCTCTGAATATGAGACAAAACAATACTAAATAAATGAGATAATTAAAAATACATATGGAAGTAATACTTGCTGTAGTGCTTTTCCTTACACTCCCACCATAAGTTAAAGCAAAATTAGTTTAAACATTAACTCTGAACTTCTCCTCAGCTTAAGCAATCCACCTAATTTTTTGTATTTAGTTACATCCATGCCCACAATAGCACACAGCTCCTTATAGAACTTGCTGTAATTGTAAAGAGGAAAACACAGGAACTATTTTGGTTCAGGACATCTAGATCAAAAAAACAATCATCTGATTAAAGAACAAGGACTGCTTAGAACCACGAAAGAATGTTTGTTATTGTTTTAGGACACACGCTTTGCAGGAATCATATGATAAGAAAATGACATGGAAAAAGTTTCTCTTTCGGACAGCCTTGAATCAGCTGTTCTAATCTTGTTTTGGCATAGGTAGGAAAAAGCAATCAGGCAAGTTGTAATATGCTAATCCTGCTTCATCTCCTGATTTCTGTAATTGTGGTGACTGCTTCTGCTTCTGCAGTTTCAGAAGGAGAGTTTTGAAATGTTTTCTATTGCCTGAAGTTTACAGAACTCTATCTTGGAAAGATTTTAAAAGTAGTATAGAAAAACCCTTTCAAATTAAAGAGTATTATTTTCTTCCAGAAGCTTTAATTAATAATTAGTATACTTAACAAGACATTTTCTGAACAACAGCAGGTATCTAAAAGCACTTGTCTGGAAAGTGTCTAGTTTTGCTTCATCATTTTGGTAGTAGGGAGGAGCATGCTGATTTACAGAAGTGAACTGAAGGAAATCAAGGTAGAACCAAGATAAGCTGAGACGTGAATTAAGTTCGAAGATGTCCAAAAAATATTGCTGAAAATAGAGAATTCCCTTTTCTTAGACTCATTCCAGACAAAGAAGGTGATAGAGAGGGACCTGTGTGAATGATATGCAATGTTGCCATTCCTTGCAGTGAAAGAGAACGTTTTCTGAAGGATTCAGTGTGAAAGGTGTTCAAAATGGCATCTGATTTCAGTAGTACAGAGGTTGTTTAAATGCATATTTATCACCAATTTCTGCCTTCAAAAATGGATGCCACACTGGATGCCAGTGTAAGGAAAAGCAAATAGGCAAGAAGAGGAATTCTCCAAGCTGTAACATGATATTCATTGTTGGGAATGCTGTGTGGTATTCAGGGGTAGAGGTGTGCAAAACTCAGCTGGAAATGTTCAAAGGCTTCTTCAAGAAGCCTTGTGAAATTGAAAAAGTAAAGTTTTTCCTGCTTAGCCAGGCCAGTTGGCCCAGATGGCCTCCTGAAACTCTTTCCAGCCTAAATGATCTTATGATTATACGACATTCTCAAACTGAAATTGAATTTCACTTGAAATGGGCATTCAGATCAGGGCAAGACAGCGTCCAGAGCCAAACACTGTAACACAACACTACTAGGTCTTTGATAAAATAATGTTATAAAGTAACATGAAGGACATTGAGTAAAACTGATCATGAAGCAGTATATTAAAACTATGGGGAAAAAATGTTCCCTAAAAATCCATCATGATAAAAAGCCTGAAGCATTTTCCACAGGAACTTTTGCACATGTGTGTAAGTCCAATCAACAAGAATCTCTTTTCCAGCAAAATTGAGACAACTTATATGTCAGTAAGATCTACACATATTTGGTATATGTATCCTATGATAAATATCACTTTTATTTCTCAATTTTGAAAGTTTATCCTTTAAATGAAGTTTTCAACATTGAGACACAGATAAATTGAAGTTAATATAAGTCACAGTATTAATAAAAATTCTTAGTTAAATACATGCTTAATACCCAAAATTTCAGTCCATATAACCTCTGAAACAGGACTCTTGCACATTTGGGTAATTTGTAACAAAAAGGCAAAGACTGAAACTGTTCAAAAAGCTTTCCTATAATATCCTGCAAGACAAAATAAAATGAGGACAGCATTCTCTGTTGCCATGGAAACACAAATGTCCATTGCAAATTATGTGATGTTTAAAGTTATTTTCTATCCAGTTCAAACAATTTTTCTAAAATATCATGTTATTTTCACAGAGAGACAACTCCCCTGCTGTTCTGAAGTTTAGAACTTTGTGAAAACAGATGCATAAATGTTGCCTGGACCACCAGCCAAAGACTTTCTGAATTGGAACTTTTTTACATTTTCTTCTTTTGAGTAATAGGAAATGACTAAGTTCAGAGAGCTGAAAATCCCCTTATTGTTGGAAACTGCTTTATTGTTTTAGGCTGAAGACTCACAAGGAAAACAAAAGGGGAATACACAGGACTGGATCACTAAAGAATTCCCCAGTCTGTGCAGGGAAGTGCAGGACTTCACATCCAGGTGGCAGGGTCTTTTCTAAACTTCACAGCCAACAGCTCAGCCAAGGGCTGGGCTTACAGATCATCCCTTTCTGAAGCAAACAGGTCTGTGTCACATCAGCTGATGTGAGCCCCTGGAGGCCTCAAACAGACACTGAGGGGTCTCACACTGCCCACCAGGAGGACAGAGCCTCTGCAGTCCTTCCTAGCGTGCTTGCAGGATCTCCTTCTCCCTGCCCACCCTGGCCAATCCTCTGGGATGACTCATCTGAGAAGGAAAATTTGCATTCTTTGAGGTTTCTGTGAAAACCCAGAAGCTTGAAACCAGCTGAATAGTGACATCTACAATCGGCATCCTCGGGAACACCACGCCTTGGGGGAAGCCCAGAGAAAGATGCCCTTGCAGAGCTGTCATTAAATGGATGCTGCACAGCTCAGCTGTACCTCAGCACACTTGTGTTTGAAGGGCCTGCTCTGCAGGAGGGAATGCAGGAAACATCACATCTCCCAAAATTCACTGATTACACAGAGGAGAAACATAATTCCTTCCCTTCCCAGGGTTTCTAATGGCTACAAAGTGTATCAGGGTGGGATGAAGGCCAGATGCAGGTCCCTTATACAAACTGAGGAAGAAATGGGAATAATGCTCCCAAACCAGCAAGCCTGCAGCATCTGTGAGTTAGGCTGGAGTGGAGAGGGTGAAAAGTCAAGGACCTTAATTTATTCTTCTCTTCCAACCTTGCCACGTGAGGCCCAGAACATCAATATTTAATGCAAAACTTGCACAGTTTGATTTTGATCCCAAACTTCACATGGAGAAAAATCTCATCAATAATTTTACTAAAGTCAACAGCTCATCTAGCATCGATCCAAGCATTCCCACCAATTGTTTCTGACTAGCACAAAGGTTTTCTGAGCTTTTTATAAATTAATTCCAAGCTTTTTAAACCCCAGTACATGAAAGGCAGATAAATCATTATTACATATTGTTGACTTCTATGGCAGCATGCACCTTCCTTTGTTGCATACCTCACTGGACCATGGATTCTGCCCAGGCAGTCCAGTACAGATATTGCAAACATCACAGTTGTTCCATCTAGGAACCTTTTTCCAGTAAAAGATTTATAAGTGAGACAGATTAAACAGGGAAAAAAGCAGCACCATTGACATAGTGCTCATGTGATGCAAGGCACAGCACCAGATTTCCATGGAGCAGTTCTGTGTTTTCATGGTAAACAGCTTTTGAGACTCAGCAAACATTGCTTTGGGTTGCCTCAGGGAGTCAACTCATCTGCACTTGCTCTGACAGTGTCAGATGATGGTTCAGGCCTTTAAACATCACATGAATGAACGTCAGAGCTGCCTGAAGGCTCTCAAGCAGTGTGGGCTAAACTGAATTTTGCCACCTTGGAGATGGAGGGCTGAAGCATTGCTTGGCTTCCTGGCCAAGAGTCGACAGTCGTAGGGAAATTGATGAGGAAGTGGAAAATGGGGATGGCAAACCCCAAAAATTGTGGTCAGTTACTGCTGCTTTATCCTCCCTCGTGTCTAAGTGGAAACCTTCCTTTCTTTTTCACTGACAGCAGGGGATGACCTGGGTTTCCAACCCACTGCTGCAGGCAATGGCACCAGCAGAGCCTTAGCCTTTTTACCTTTCCTTTCGCCTGCTCTTTCTCCAAATTGTCTCATAACTTGCTGCCTCTGGCTTTTCTGTCACAGCATTCTCCCTCTTTGGCTGACACCTCACAGGGCCACAGATCCTGCCCAGGAAGTGCAGCACAGGTCAGGCTGTTATAGCAATTAGCACCATTATTTTTTTCAGTAAGTGATTTATAAGCATGGCATATTAGACAGGACAAACAGGTGGCTTGCTTTGCATACACCTGGGTCTGGTTGTGATGAATGTTAAGGAATAACACTTACCAGCAACAAATAATGCAACTCTTCTGATCTTCCACCAAAATTGTACCCAGAGAGGTTTGGAGTGCCTGCAGCTCAGTTGCAGCTATTACTTTCTAAAAAAATCATCTCTACCCTAACTTAAGGGAATTTATGATGACCATGACTTTTTACCCAAATTTCAAACAGAACAATTTTTCTATGCCCAGCCTAGTTTTTCTCCTAAGAGCTGAATTTGCTCTAGATGTATTTTATGACTCAGCACCCTGCCCTCATAAGTCCCTGTCATCACTGGTGACAGAGACAGAACAGAAATGTACCATGCAGCTACATTGTTAGGACTGAAGTGAACCCAGAAGGAGCTTTTAATCTTTAGGCCAGAGGCTAAAAAGGTAACATGATAAATTCACAAGCATCTAGACTGTGCAGTGACTTTCAGACTTGATGGCAACCTGAGGCTGCAGAGTGAATTACTGATGAAAACCTCAAAATGTGTGTGTGGGGAGAAGTGTGAAGAGACCTGCTACAGGCATATTTTTTAGGCAGGAAAAACGCTGTCTGTTAACAACAGTCCATGTGAGAGCACTCTGGTACTTTGTGTATCTGACTCTCCACACAGAGATAATGGGGGGAGTCAGGTCTAGCACAGGGCAGGCCAAAACTGCTGAGAGATCAGATCCAGGCTGGGGCTCTGCCTTCCTGCATGACAGGACCCTTCCTGCATGACAGCAGAAGGGATCGTATGTGGCTGCTGAAATCACTGACTCATCTGGGTGCCATCATATGCCTGTAATTAATCCAACATGCCTAGTGCCTGGAATAGTGGTGTGGGCGTTCAGACAACATGTTCCTCTGAGAAAATACACAGTGAGACAGAGCCTTGCACAGCCCCACTTACCACAGCTTGTTCTTACTAAGTTATGGACCTCCAAGAAGTTGGGGGTCAGTGGGAGGGCTGTAGCTCCAAAGCAGGACTTAAATGCATGTAAGCAGACACCTAGGAAATAGCTGAGAGCTTGAAACCAGTCCAAGATCAGGCTTCTTCTTCTTTGTCTGAGTGTGGCTGTGTGAAATGGCTGTGGAGCAATATGAGACAGGGAGGACAGTCCACCCAGACCTTCTAGGAGCACATGCAGCCTCAGACTGTAAAAGTCATCTCAAAGCTAGTTCTAAATATGGCTAAATCCAGGAAGAGCATCCAAGACAAAAATTTGACTCAAAACTACCTGTTTGCAGAGGTACCCTCTGCACTCCTTGGGAGCAGAGCTGACCTGATCGTGTCTGGGTGCCACGTGCAAGGAGACAAACACTCCCACTGCTGCTTGCTCAGGGAAGGGAATGGTTCCTTTACTGCCTCATTCTCAGTGAACTTCTCCGTGCTGAAGCATGTTAGCACTTACAAAAAAACAGGAAAGCTGTGGGCTACTGACCCATATCTGCATAAAGCCGCAAATTAATCTTCCTATCCTGCTCTTTTCCATCCCCAGCGATGACTAAAAAAAGAGAGAACAGTGATTAGATTATTTTACTAATCTTTATCCTATTTATTAAATCATGACATTTCATCCCCCATTGAATTGTGTAACTATACTGTTGAGAAGTGTAATATTATCCATTTTTATTTCAAAATGCTGAATAAAAGGCACGTCTATGACACACTTCAGCGGAAATTAGACAATGATATTTTTGTACTCAGAAATGAGATGTGTTTTTATCTTACCATGCTTAATATTCATGCTAATTTACAACACACTTTTATTGTTATCAGAGAAGCATTTTCTTTAGGTAAAAATTTGATCTACTGCCTGCTAACTCAGGATTACAAGAACATGGCTTTTGGCCCACTTCTCTTTGTATTTTCTTGTGTGCTGCCATGCAGTGCAAGACAATAAAAGTATAAAGATCTTCCTGAATATTTTTCCTCTCAGTATTTTTAAACCTACAGAAAATCCTGGTTTGATACAGGCAGATGACACAGGGTTATTATTCCATTCTCTTCTATCAGAGGTGGATCTGAAGCTCTTTTTACTCAAAGTACCTCCAGCTTGCTTTATCCTTCATTTCATAGTGTTTTATTATACTGGACTTTTAATCACTCACAATCTAATAAAAAAAAGGCATTCTCATGTCTGAAATAGAGCATCTTGTCATTCTCCTCCTCCTGATCATATTAGGTAGGTTCAAAATTATCCAAAGCTTTTTCTGGCTCAGTTTAGGGATTTGTGTATACATCTAAATCATAAAACTCTCCCATCACATTGGGTTTTTTCTAAATCTGTAAATCCTGTGAACTTTCCTTTAACCACCAACAGACAGATGAAGTACTTCCATTAGGATTTTAGAGTACTCTGTACATAAGAGGTTCAATATGTGCAAGCTTACTTGAAAAAACAGGGTTATTTATTGTTAATCACCTGGCCTGATAGTTGCCTGTTGGATAAGCTTCCTTCTTAAAAGGAAGGAGAAAAAGAAAATTTAATCTCTCTGGTTGGTGCTTAGCTATCTTCTTCTCCAGGAGCTGTATCAACCACCTTAGCCACAGCTAAGGAGACAATTACTCACTCCACTTCTATATTCTGGGTTGATCCTGTTTGAGTTTTCTCTCTCTGGATGAGGATTTTAGCAGGATCTCAGAGGGTGAATGCAGTCTGAGCACAAGGACACTACACTTACAGACTTAAACACTTTGCATAGTAGATGTTTTTCAAAAAACAATGAGCAGATGAGACAATGAAATAACACATGCTATGAGCTGGAGGGCATGTGCTGTGTTTATATACTGGTGACTTCTCAATAGACTACCACAAGAGAGGGTTCTATTTTTTCCTCAGTTTTCCTATGTGCTAGTTCCTGTCCATTAATCTAACTAAAGAATGGCAGATACAAGTATCCCAAAAGATGCCTATGAAGGTCATGACAGAAATTTTCTCCCCTGCAGAAAAGATTATGAAGTTCAGTGATTAAAACTGCAATGCACTTGTGCTGTACACCAGTGACATGCAGTATGAGATTCCTCTCCAGGCAGCAGCTCTTTTTTGGAGATCACCACCACCATTCAAAAGGGATAAAATCTGCAGGGCAGAAGGCTTTGATATAGTGCCCCTCTAGAAGAATCTCTTTGATGCAACTTTTGGGCTGTTAGGATGTAAAAATAATGCTTGGGACTGGGTTGTGAAGGAAAACTATGTACTCAGTTTAGGCACTGAATAACATAGTTCATTTTGCTTTTCACAGTTGCAGTAAAATATCCATTTTCCTACTGGGACAGCAAGTAGAAACAAATGGAAACTATTTGAATTTTCCAGTGCTAATTCAGCAGAACTGTGTTTAAACCCACAGATATGCACTGACTTGTTCAGTAAGCCAGCATTAACTCTAAGTATCAGAAAGAGGTAACATCTGTGTACCTGGCCTAAGTCCACAAGAGTGGAAGAAATTGATATTTAATATACATATGTATTAAAAAAAATCAAATTGTGAATGAATAGAAAAAAAATAAAATAACATGGTACATGGACGTTACAGAGTACATATGGTTAAACACCTCAGAAATTCTGGTGGATTCCAGCTTTAGAGCAAGGTCAGGATCAAATCTGGTTTATTTGCTCAGAAAGAATGAAAGAAAATGGAGAAACAAAGTGGAGAATCAGTGGCTCAAGAATCACAGGCAAAGTTCTTCTAACACTTTCTTAACCCTTTCTCACTATCCAAGTGGCAGTAGGCAAGAAACAAATGGTTTTTTTTGATGGTAAGATCCTTGATTTTTATTCTATGCACAGTTCCTTATAACAAATTACCAGTAAGCCTGGTTTCTATTGTCTTCCTTTCTTTTCAGCATTTATTTTACAGTATTGCTCAGGTATGATACACTTCCAGTTAATAGGGAAAAAAAAAAAAAAAGAAAGAAAGGCTATGCCTTTTTTTTTTTTTTTTTTAGGTCATTGACTTTTTGTAGTGGGAAAATTCACTATCGTATGACTTTGCCAGTAAATCAGGCCAAATGATTTTGTAAAGCCAAATGCTTGGAAACATGGTCAGCTGATTAAGGCATTGGGCTGTGACTCAGAGGATCTGGATTCAGTTCCTGGCACTTACTGCATCACCTTGGGCAAATCACTTTACTGCTTTTATCCTTGCAATTCCAAATGTTGAAGAACCTTGGCAACATTTCTCCTGCCCTCTCCCTGCCTCCCCCACCATGGGCCACCAGTGCATCCCACAAGCTGTACACAGCTGAGAGAGTGGGGCTTGTGCTCGGACCAAAGCTCCCAGTCATCAGCTGAAATGAAATACATGTAAGTAAGAAATTACTTTGCCTCCTTAAAGGCACTCTGAGTTGGCCCCATAAATAAAGAAATTGTGAAGAAAAAGCCCAAAGCTCTCCTTCAGAAAGCCAGCTCCATGCCCTCCCTTATTTCCATCATTGCCTCTGTGGCAATGAAAGCAAGCCTTGTATTGTTAGCAGTGGCAGGAGAGGAGCTGCTGCTTCTGTTTCTGCTGATAAATATTTCTACTGCCAAAGCAGCACCTGCAGTGCCAGCATTCAGAGGGTGCCTGCAGACACCCACCCAGGCTGGCTGCCCTGCTCTCACGGTGCTCTGTTTTGGACTGGGCTCCAGGGCAGCAGCATTTCCTTCTGGAGGCTGTGCATGCCCCAACAGCTATTCCTGGGTATGATCCTTTCCAAGCTGTCAGCAGAGAGAAGCAAAGGAATCACTTCTCAACCTCTGATCTCCCCAGTATCCTTAATGGGCATCCATCCAGACGTTTTCATTAATGTAAGTAGCAGCTAACTAAACTGGCTAATAAGTTGTCTCTGTTTTTCACTCATTTTCAATCAACATAACTAATCAACATGCCAGAGAATGCAAAATACTGTACAAGCCCTTGAGAGGAGAAGCATTTTTAATCATCATGATTGTTCATCTGTTGATAAAAAAAGTGTCTAAAAATTAATAAAATGATAGCTTGTGATGCTGAATCTTTAATAGCATATGGAAAGCACATTCAATATAGAGTGGAAAAGGGCATTGTGGGATATGCTCTGCATCACAATTGTACTGATGTGAAAATTCAGAGGGCTCAAGGCACAGTGATGGACAGTTAAATATCTAATGTAGTTAGAAAGGAAATATGACCTGGGGGTGAAAATTTAAACTGAGTTGAAAATACATATAAGTAGGTGACAGTAATAAAGAGGAATAACACAGCTAATAATGCTTGGCATTTGTATCCTTTTGCATTTAGCAAGCACTTTATAAATCTGAATGAATAAAGACAAACCAGGTCATAATAAGATTAATATTATAATTCACAATTTCTATATGTAACAGCTGACACACAGAGAAATTAAAACCAATATTACCAAAAGACACCTGCTTTCATTCTGATGCCTGTCTATCCTTCACTAAAAGTCAAGGTTCCCAGATTTTGAGAAAGCCTATTAATTTTAGGTGCCTTAATTCTCAAAAAATATAATTGCCCATATGTATACAGCAAGGCTTTGCAAAATTGCTAATGGAAACCATAATGATTACACCATATTAAGCTTCTTGGTCTCAATTTGTCTCAGTCAGTCAGCATAGACATCCTTTACAGCTAAGGAATTTTCATTAGTACTGCCAATGGAGTCTAAGGTATGATTCATCACATCTTAAAGTGACTGCTTTAAACAAGCCAGATGAATTGCACCTTAAAAATGCATGTTTCTCTGCATTTATCATTAAGAGAACCTGCCTTGAGCAGAGCATCTGTGAAGGCTGCAGTCCCAGTTCTGGGACCTGAAAAAGCTCAGTGTTAATGAGCTGCTTTTATGACATTCTGCCCTGGATACAAAGCCAGTAGCAAGTAAATCCAATGCACACAGAGATGTTTGTGCTCTCTTAAATATATTCTGATAATAAATTCTTTGTACCTGTTGTAGAGTATAGTAAGTATTTGAAAAAAATTCTAGAAAGATATACATGCTGCCATGACATGTGCATTTATCTATTTATATAGCTGTTCAGCACAGTCATTTACTGGTGGCATTCTCAAAATTATGCAGCTGAAAATCTGACCTGTATTTTGTTTATTTGGTCAAATTTCTTTTTTAGCTAGAGAAAAGAGGAGTGTGTCATTTTCAATGTTTGTGTTCAGTGGAGGCATTTTCTCTCACAAGTGTTGAAAACCCTGCTGTATATACAAAGGCCATCTAGAAATTAATTTCACTACTCTATTTCAGAGCAAGCTTCACGAACTCAGGTTATCTTTATAATTATGATTAATTATCCTGTCAGCTGAGATGAAAGACATTAATAAAAACACAATTTTGGAAGTGCTCACAGAGAAGTTCATCTGTGGCTTCAAACCTTTTTCTGCAGGAAGTATTTGCTCCTGGTAAAGGGATGAACTGCTTTTTGCCTAAGGTACCTAATGTCCATCCAAGATTCTTTGAAAAACTGTGAGTCTCAAAATACCAGTAAAAGAAGTTCCTGTAAAGCAAGTAAATGGCTGAGAAGGGGTTTTGAAGACCCAAACGTGCATGTTTCTGTAATTGTGCTGCTTCCAGAAAATCACATTTTCCAGCTCAAGACATATCTGAAAAGAAGCATTAAGATCAAATATTGCTAGAGAAAAGCTTTGCATTTTATCACCTGTAAAGTCAATAGCTCTCATAAGTAGTGAACAAGTGCAGTGGCAGAGCCCAAGTAGGGTTGGGTGTCTGCACCATCACGTGTGTGTGTTTATCCTGCACGCTGTGCTCTGTGTGTTGACATGTACACTGTGGCCAAGCACCACAGCAGCCTGGCAGGACCCAAAGGTGTTCCTTGTCCTCAGTGCTGGCCAGTGTTTGTGTATGGTTGGTAGCCTGATAGGGAAAGAATGACCTTGTCGTGGGTTATGTTGCTAAGGTTTTGCTTTTCCCAACAATTCAATACATTAGCTATTGATTTTTGTATTGATGGTTCTGGGTATTGAGCAAAGGTGGCAGAGGATAGGGATAGGGCAGCAGGATGGTATTATTCATTCATGGCAAAGAAAATTTGGAAAATTCCTTTTGAAAGGAAGTTTAATGAAGGAATTAAAACCTTATGAGTGTGACTTTAATACAAATAAGAGAAGAGGAAGATCAAGAGATTTGCAAGTCTCAGATGAGTCGCTATGGTTCTGACATATTATTTACAGTGGTTCTTAAGAGTTTTATCCTTTCTCATCTCTCATGCAAGGACAACAGTTGAAGTAGCCAGGAGCTGGAAAATAGCAAAAAAATATTCCTGATTAAAAGCAGATGCTATAATTTGTGAGTTCAATACTTCAAAAGCAGAGAAGGGAAAATAAAGTAAAATAAAGTAACGACAAAAGATTCTGTACTAGCACTCTGTGCAGGTCTCAGTCTTCATTCATTAACTCAGATTTTATTTTGGATTCTCCAGTGAACTCAGTGAAGAATGTGTTCTTGTTTGAGACAGCAGTATGTAGCTTTAGAAGCCTTTAGGATTTAATCTATTTGATCACAGATTAATTCTCCCCTCAAACTATTCCACAAAAGTGGTAAAACATCATAGAAATCATTGGAAGAGTTATTAGTGCATTTCAATAATCTTTGCATCAGTCCCTAAAAAGAAGAATGGTTGAAGGTATTTTTGAACACAACAAAAATGCTGATATACTTTCTGTGAGCAGAAAGCACTGCACTCAATAAGAGATGCACTGGAGAGAAATCTATAGTCTTATGAGTAGCATGTTCCCTTGGAAAGAAATGATCCCAAATTCCTTATCACTAAAGGAAATGTCTAACAAATGACTACATGAAAAAGAAAGGGAAGCTTCTTCTCTTGGCTGTTCTTGAAACATGAGAGTCAAGTCATAAAGTAATCTGCTGGACTGTGTCCAGTAGTGAGAGTCTCAGATGAGAAAAGGAATACCTCTAGGATTTGGACATAGAATTGGTAGGTGTTTGGGAAGACTGCTTACCCAAGAATTGATGCATTTTCAATTCTGGAATTAAATTTATAACTATTGCCTTTGTGTGTGTGTGTTTGCATTTCTCCTTCTTTTATTTTTTCTTTGCGATTTCATATTAGAAATGAACACAAAACAGTTGTGGTAATAGACACAATGTTACTTTCAGATTTGGTATAGCATAGCAGGAATTTCCTATTACTCTAACTTGCCTTTTTATTGTTTAGGGAGAAATACCTGCAGCCAGTAGATGAATAATTTTAGCATCATCTCCATCTCCTTCTTTTTGTTTTTACTCCACTGTGTTGTAGTAATGCCCCTGCACAAAGGAAAACAAAGACTGGGTTTATGCTACCAAACTTTATACCTTCTGCTGCAGTGATTTAAATTAGGACCTTGTAGATCCTGGCTTTCATAAAGTAGATGAAAACAGACATTCATCAACAGAGGGCTATTTAACTTCTCTGGTACCAGAATTGCCTTTCTCTCCTGGTCTAGGACAGTGATAAAGATTAATTGGTACTCGTGATGAGTTGGTCTTCTATCAAGAACTTTCCTTGCACCAACAATAATTAGCTGTAATGCTTCAGAAATTGCCACCAGACTCCAAAACCTGTGTTATTCTTTTAATGGAAAGAACCTTGAAAGACTTGACTGCAAGCCTAATTAACGGTATCAGAATCTCAATTTTGGTTCATACTGAGGATTTAGAGGTTGGGTTGTGTCCAGAACCTATCCACCATTTTTCAAAGAATGCATATAAAACTGGAATTATGCATTATTTGGTGCACATGGTGGCAAATGAGAAAACACAGCCCTTTTTAAAGAGCAGATGAGTGAACCAGCCAATTCCCATGTCTTTGTAGGCTTCAATGATTGCTGGCTTGCTCAGACATTGCTATGGTAGTAAAAAAGACATTTTATACCACAAGTAGAAGAAATAATTTAAACTATACATCTAAGTTTGATACGAAAAAGAAACGTAAATATTTGAAGGAAAATCTTAGGACAGCCAAAGAAGATATTTGAAGATGTAGCAGTGGTCAGAAAATAATTCCTTTGCAATGTAACATAAAAGAAACAAATATGAAAGTGCTAAGAACACACTAAATATAATTGTAGATTTTCAGCTTGAACATGTCTCTAGACACCTGAACTAAATATATTAGCAAGAACCAAATTGAATCAAAGACAAGAAACAAATTAAAGCTATAGAGAAAAATTTACATCAAAAGAAATTAAAAATAGGGAACTATTTAAAATTATTAAGGGTAAGTAATGGATGAAAAGCTTAGAGGAAATAATGAATGAGCTATAAACAGTAAAGCAGATGTTCCACTACAATTTGTCCCATATTACAAGAAGGAGGAATAATCAATAAAAATTTGAAATAGCATATTGTGCACTGCTCAGCAAAAGTGACTCTGGAAAACACCCACGGAGCTTGTAAATGTAATAATTTCAAGATGTTCTTGCTATTCAAAACTTTGAAGAGATACACAGAACTCACACTTCCAACATAGACATATTTTAAAATGGAATAAATCTACACAAGATAATATAGCTCACTATATTTTAGTATGTAAAAGTTTATGGACAGATCAGTTCTCCTTGTGGGGTTTATTATACCTTGTTCTAAGTAGCTTAATGTTGGGCAACTTCTAAAGAAATGTACAAAATTAGATGGGCTGCTGGCTAGGCACATATTAAGAATCTTTTCATCCTTTTTATATTTCACTTTGTAATTCTGACCTTGTGAATATAGAGCTCCATCCATCTGATATTCAACAAAATGATAGCTGGTACAGTAAGTCTTCCACTTTATAGGACAGATATATTCTAGTAGCATATGCTGCTAGAGACAGAGCCAGCAGTGACATCTAATCACTGTGAGAAAGCTCATTCTGACTCTGCTGCCAACAATTTAGGTTAGATAACAGACGTGCATTGACTTGATAGCAGGTGGATAAAAGGGTATAAACTGTGTTTTGTGCCTTCTGTCTGTATTACTTATAGATTAGCTGATTTGGGGGATTCAAGAGAGATTGTGTCATACAAATTTAGTTTCTGTGAGGGTTGAGTACTTGTGAAAGATGGCAGATTGGTAGTGTTCAATTTGAAATTCTTGATTTAACTATAAGACTGATATGTGGGGATGGTCTCATGTTTGTCAAAGCTTTATAATGGGGAGATGAAGGCGTAACCAAAGCTTACAGAAGATTGTCTCCAATATTATTAGTATCTCATTTCTTCTTATTTTTATTATTTGGCTCTCAAACAATTCTGCTCATGAGACAAAACCAGACAATCTGTGTTTAACTTTTTCATTTACTGATTGGGGAGCTCCTGAACCAGCAATTGCTCAGACAAAGGATGAGACTAATTGCAGTGAGGAGATAAAAAAAGAAGAGATACATTTTCTGAAAAGTTCTTGCTGTCCATATCTCTGTTTCTGTTTTGAAATGTGCTTTGAATCAGAATTTATTGTCACTCTACTTGAAAGCACTGTGATTTATAAGCCAAAATTGTTGTTTGAGTTATTCCTGTGTAATAAAGACAATAACAAGGGAAATATCCCAGACTAGCATTATCAGTAAAAGTGAAAATATAGTTAATTCCATTAATTCTCTGGCCTTCTTGTTGACAAGTACAGAGAACCTAACAACATTGCTGTTGGTTCATGCCATTATATGACCCCTCAAAGGTGGATTGAGTCCAACAAATCTACCAGAGCAACAGTTATCCCATGACAAAATCTTTCATCGTAGTATAATCCAGTGCAAATCTGAAGCAGCAATTTAATAAACTATTCTGTGTTTGTAATTTGTTTTTGAGTTTGAAAAAGGGTAAAATTCAGATGATTTGCAGAAATGTTCTTTAGAAGGCAAGGCTAAATGATTCTGGAAATTTCATGAAGTTTTCAATAGAACCTCTGGGATGCTGATTTTTTTTTTTCCTGAATGGAGAAGGACTTAGAAATTTCAGACAAAAGGACCAAGCATGGGAATGAGAGAAGTCAGTCCAGAAGGTCCAAAGCTCACAGCTTCAGCTATGTCACATTTACAGATGGGCTGGCAGCTTGGGGTGAACAGAAACAAAAGAGGCTCTTTAATGACCCTCTGCAGGGCCACAGCTCTGGCTGTGCCTGGCTCCCACCTGACAGTCAGGTGCCTGCAGAGACTTTGCTCTTGCTTCTCTTGCCATTTAGCATTCACACTCCCATACATCCATTTGTTTTCTCCTCACTACTGAAGAGCCTGTACACATGTGGAAAGTAAAACAATGTTGTATGGCAAAAAATGGATCATGGTATTGCTGTTTTATTAATATGAAAGGCAAAAGAATTAGAAAGTATTCACCTCTTTTCGGACTTCACACAATTCCTATTGTAATCAGAGAACAACTTCCACTTCACTTCCTTCATATACTGGGGTGAACAATGTGCTTAATCTGGCAGAACTTCACATAAACAAGATAAGCCTTCATCACACAGTTTCTCAGCTGAAAGGATAGAATGCAGACTATGACAACGAACCAGAATTTAGCACTCCCTGGGGAGAGTAAAGAATAAATTCCAAGTATTTTTTTTCCTGGGTATATTTTATGAATTCCAATTTTAAAATGGCAGCTGTAAAAGAAGAAATATTCTTTGGCTATGAACCATGCAGGAGACATCTTTCACTAGATCACAACTTTATGTTGCCATTTATATCATTATTAAATTACATTCCTAAGGAATCGCCTTTATTTTATAAGTTATGTGAACATGGGACACTTGCTTTATGTCTGGACTTTTTCAATCTTGTCAGGTGAAGCTACTATTATTTCGGTTATTGTTAACCCAACTCATACATTCAGTGATTTCTAGAATGTAGTACTTTGAAAGAAATGAGATGACATGAGTTTTTTAACAGATGTTTAGGTCATAAGTGACTGTCTTTTTTCTGATTAAAAGCAACAAGAATAATTACAGGCAAACTAATTGGTGAAAAATAGATACCTGTTCAGCACCATCTAAAAACCATATATATATATAAATATAATGCTGGAGAAGATAAAGAGCTTAAGAGACCAAAAGTTTTACATTCTGACTTTAAAATTTTAGTAGTAATAAATGAAGTGCTTAAATCTTACAATACTATTTCTGGCAGTGTCTAAGTACTAACTCCTCATTTCTATTTGCCATTTTTACATATGACAGAACTGACAGAGTTACTTTAGGAAATGCAGACAAATATACTTTTATATCTTTATCTTTATATCAGACATACCTTTTGTATCTTTTTATTAAGCTAAAATTTTTATTACTTAAAATCTTAGCTATTGAAAACTAAGGATCAAATTGATGTAAGGAAAATGCACACTACAAAATATGCCAAGAGAGGAAACAACTACAGTCAATACACCTGAGTGTGTGTCTGATGTTCTAAAATATCCCACTGGGGCATTACATGGGCACCTCTATAAACCTATGGACACATTCCAGTAGGTTTTATTGGGAGCAGGGTTTCATCATTTTTCTTATCTTTAGCTTTGACTGGACAATATTTTTCAGGGAAGATAATTCTTTCCTGTGGATCTAGGTTCAAACTGGTGTAACTGGGCTGTATTCAGTGTTACTGTGTGCAGGATGGGTTGACAGATGTATTCTGAAATGGATGCAGCACTTGCAGCTTTCAAATATTAGTGTTACTAATAAATAGGGGGCTACATACTCTATTTATTAAACTTTCTAAAACCCAAACAGCAACTGTAGGAAAAGAAAGATTTATCTACCAATAAAACCCCAAAGATTACATTTACCAAATCCCCATTCTTTATTGTAATGAAATTTGTCTTTCAGCTTTTAAAATGCATTTATAGAGCCAGAAATGTATTCTGGTCCACTGTCTTTGAGATGAATAACCACATTATTACTTGCCTGTCAAATCTAAGTACGGTTGTTAATAACACACAGACAGCTACTAAAAATTCAAAACATGGGAGGTTTCCTTTGGAGAAAATTGCAGTTTTAACCTCTGATTTCCCTTCTGAATCAATTACCTACTTTCATATGCACCTTGCAATGCCTGATCTCCAATCAGAAGTGAAAAATGGTTTAAAGGATTCAAAGATTTTTCAAACATACCTATGGAAATACGCTGCCAGAATTTTAAAATTCCACAATCTTTAATCTATAGAATATCTGTCCTCTCCACATTATCCAGTAAGCATATAGAAGACTTTCTTGATGGAAAATATTTAAAGGTATTTTTAAATGTTTGCACTTTCATTTTCTATGTAATCTATATTTGCTCTCAGTAAACTGGACATCTAAAACAGGATTTGTTCTGATGTCATATTTTAACAGTTTAACTTTACTACTTTTCATTAAATTAAGGAAAAGAAAGGTTCTCCATATTTATGCTAGATACAAGGAAGAGCCACCAAACCTAAACATAACAATATAGGTTATTTCCCTAGTGTGAATGCATTTTTACATATTGTAACATAGCTTAAACTCTAGATCAAAACTTCTCTACAGTTGTAAGAATACCTTTCTACTATTTTTTCTACTAACCAATGGAAAAAAGTCAACCCATTTTGGACTTATATTTCAATCCAGTGTGATTATTTCACTAACTTCTGCAATCCCTTTGTACCTTCTGAGTGATAATTCTGGAGTTAAGTATCTCAGCACTATTGTCTGGAGCCTTCCATCCAAATGATTTTGTTTTTGCATAAACTATAGATTTGTGATTCCCAGAATGTACTTTGGAACTTTTATGAGATGTGTAAATGTAAGAGAACAGCCCAAGCCATAGAACAGAGATAACAGAGCATCCCTCATATGACACCCATGTATTGCAAAGCATTTTTTTCCTGCAGCCTTTCATTGGCCATCCTCATCAAACCAGGCTGATCATCCACTGGAAGTGGATGTGACTGGAGGAAGTGACTGGAAAGGTCTTCTGCTGACCAGATTTATTGCTAATTTTTAGGTTTTGGAAGAGGAGGAAGGAAAACAGTTGTATAATTAAGCTAATTACTTATCATTTCCCTCAATCTACCCTATTTCACATTACATCTGTAGAAAAGTACAGTGAGGGTCAACTCCAAGTGTATTGCAGATACAGACTTAAGCTAAGTCTCAGTCTGAATTCTGGTGTGGAGAATCCAGCCAAGTGTGCAGTGGCAGATCTTCAGCAATCTTTCCACAGAAGAATGAGAAGTGAACTCACAACTGAGATGCTGATATCATGCTGTAGAGCAGGTAAAGATACCACAAGCGTCTACAAAGGGTTTCAGGGCTTGCTGAAGAGATTTAAAAAAATTACTTTAAAAGTAGGATTACAGGTTCTTTGTAATTTTTCAAACCTGAGTTAATATGTTAGAAGTATTTTTCAGAATGCAACATCAAAAATTTATGCAAAATACAATTTTTTCGGTAAGACAAGAAGATTGCTAGTAGGATACCTTTCCAGCCTTATTCAGCAGCATGGTAGTCCCAGCCCATATTCACATTCATTCAATTTAGCATCACATGTCAAATCAACCAAAAGAATATCTCACATTTGAGGTGTTTCATCCCTATGTTTGAAAAAAATCGTCCCAAGAGGTTTTGCTCATTATTAAAAAATTCACTGATATGGCCCTAATGTGTCTGCCTCCTCGTCTATGCATTTGCCAGCTCTGGAAAACCTAATCACACTGCACTGCCAACTCTCTTTTCAAGAAAGTCAACAGATAATTATGCAATCTGTTCATGCAGTGCAAATGACTTGGCATTCTGGGAGCCTACCACTGCGACACGAAATAATCCCTACTTTGTGGGCATGTGAACACCTTCAGTGAATTCTAATTCCATGCTCTTCTAATGCCATCATATGAGGAGCAGTGGCAACATGCAAATATTTTTAAAATTACAGAGTTGGCTTTGTGGTTGGATTATTACCTTTGACAGCTCTTTCAGATATTACACTTGGTAAAGCCCAGTGTACATCTGCATGACATGCTGCAATTCAGACAAAAGCATCTGCCTTCTTATGCCTCCAAAAAGACTGCTGCATGAAAAGTCTGCAGCTCTCTCCCCCCACCCCATCAGCTTGCCTCATTACAGTCAAATTACCTCAAAGTATATAAAGCTATTTATTTTTCCCCTAAGGCTCTTGCACAGTAGCTTTAAAAAAAAAAAAAGTTACTCTTGTGATACAATGTATGAGTTCTTAATTGAAAAGCTCTGTTTTCAATTATTTCATTTCATATATATCTACATGATCTGCTACATTCTACAAGTTCCAGAGGAACGCCGGGGCAATGTCTTTGGCTGGTCCAAGATGTTTTATGAAATGACTGACAGTTACAAGTGGGCAGACAGTTACAAACCCAGTAAAACGGAGTGCAGTTGCTTTGTCAGTTGTCTTTAGCTAAATAAAATACCCCTCCAGATATCCAACTGTTGGAGTATCTTTTCAACTACTCATATAAAGAAAGAATTTATTGTGCTTGTATGCTTGATGATCTATGCTTGCATACATATGATTCATATTTCATGTATGCACACACTTCTTCTTAAACATGACAGGAATAAATACATTTTAACTTGCAGGTAATAAAGTGGGAAGAAATATTAAACCATCAAGGGACATAGAAAAATTGTGGTGTAAGAGAATCTTAACTTCATGTAAGATTAATTTGAATAAATGTAATTTTCTATAGCCACCTTGTCATGATGACTCATCATTCTCCCATAATTAATTTACAGTAATAAAATCAAGATAAGACTAGGTTATGAGGAACAGAAGTATATTTCCTTCTTCTAAGAAGGGCAGTTACAGAGAATCTTCTGAACATAAGCAAGGTGCATCATGATCCTTGAAAAAAAAATTACTTGAAAGTCTAAAATGGGGAAAACACAGAAGAGGATTAGGCATTGTGCTTTGGAGTATAAAAAGATTCTCTATAATTTTTTCAGCAGCAAAAATATGGCAATACAAATAATATGCTGTAAGTACAGTGGAAAAGAATGCGAATAACCTTGAGTCAGCCTTGTAAAACGCTGCCAAAGGCCCATCAACACCTTCTTATTAGAGCTGCAGCAATAACTCTCGAGAGACTTAAGCCCCTCTAAATTTGTGAGCTCACTGAAATCACCAATAAGATCCCCACTGATGAGGGACCATGAAACTGGACCACTGGGCAGCTCATTCATCAGACACTTTCCAAGTGCTGGAAGCAGAAAAGCCAAATGAGCTGATGAAAGCAGATGCTATACAAAAGATTGCTGTATTAAAGCATCCTAAAATCAAAATGGGATTCCTTTTGGCAGGGGACCACAGACAGGTACAGGGAATAACAGATGAGTACTGGGGGTGAGGAGGTGAATAGATGATTTGGCTAAGCCCAGGTAAAGCTTAAATTTGCTTTCTTTTGTTCTTGAGGTAAATATACTGTATAGGAAAGATAGTAGAGAAAACACCAGAATATAAATTTCTTCTTGCTACTTAGGAAGTGCTATGTTCTAGCTAAGGTTGATTATTTCCAGAATCAATTTGTGTATAAAAACCCCATTGAAATTGCTGGGAAAAAAACCCAAACCAAAACAGCAACAACAACAACAATAAAAACTTCATGAAAAATACATTAAAATTTCATTATACCCTGACTAATATTTTTTCTATTAAAACATTGATTTTTGGCATTTTTTATATCTAGTGTAAAATTATTTATGACTGAAATATATTTTTTGTGACTTTTCTAATCAATGGAGATAAATATGAAATTCTAAGACTCAGTTTGTACCATCTTAAAATAAACAAATAAAACAGTTCAACCAAATCCTTTACATGCTTATTTCTTCCCATTAGCTGTAAAGATCTTGATAGTGACCAACTTAGATGTAAATGCCTGCATGATGGATGTCTAAAGGTAGGCAAGGGATCATCTCATCTGTCAGGACAGGCATAAAAATTCCTTTCCTCTTCATCAGAACAAACACTGAAAAGTCAGAATTTGTATCTCCTCTTTAGCAACCTAAGAAATTCTTGCTCTCTGTATTTTCTTAAGCACATTTAGAATAAAGTAAGGGGGATTAATATTTTCAATAAATTGACTTTTTAAACAGAATATTTTTTTTCACAGTACCATTGTTAGTAATGCTGCTTAAATCTTCCACTGCCATTAGAGTTAAGCCCACCAAGATCAACATGGACTGAATCAGAAGAGTAACTGTAATCCTCTGCTGTGGATTGATCAACAGGGAAGGTATCTTCTCTCTGGTCCCTCTGGGCAAATTTTGCCTTCAGAACTTGCTTTGTGTGATGAATCCTCATAGAAGAAGAGGTGTCAAACCACTACACAACTGTATAGAAATATATACATCTCTCCACTTAGCTACCCTTCCCATTTCTCATGGTTCAATGAGAAATCTGGGCATACCTTTCACAAAGGAGATGGAAAGAAAAACTCCCCATCTGTCTATGTGTTCTTGCCATCCCTGGAGTTTTTTTGTCCATTCATAACCAAGTCTGAAGAACTTTTATTTTCTCAAATGCTAGAAGTTCCTACTCATTTTATATGAATGAGTTCCTGGTGATAGTGGTGGCTCTATTCAGCATTTCCTTGAAGGAAGAGGCTTTGTAATCCAGTAATTTTCTTGCTTCAGGAGGGAGCAGCCATCTGGCCAGTAAGCACAACATGTATGTTTGGACAGTCAGCACATGTGCAGCTGTAAATCTGCTGCAGCATATGCTGCTGCTTGTCCAGCCAAGCACGTGGAAGACACAGGAGGAGAGAAGGTAACAAGGAGTATGTGGAAAACTTCTGCAAGTATTGCCAAGAGGGTTAAAGAAATAATTCAGAATTTTTGTTGCTGATGAAAAGAGCCATATAAGCTTTCATATACGTACCCTTCACGGTTCCACAAGTGAAGCTTTAACCCTTTCCAGGAATGTCACAAGTCATCCCTACTCTGCTTATTATTCCCATCTCTTCCATTTCTGTTCTTCTGAAGAAAACAATGTTTGTTAAGATTTGTGAGTAGGAATTTGGAAGCTTACTTGTGATAAAAAGGAGGAAGTACATATTAGCATTATCATGAAAACATTATAGAGAAGCATATGCAGAATCCAGCTGACACCACAATTCCTCACAGAGGACAGTGCACTTGGATAGTCTAAGTGCTTAAAATGCATGAAGTGAATATATGAAATAATTGAAAACAGATTATATTTTATCTCCAGGCACATGGTGAAGGTTGCTTCAGAGAGTTGCTTAAAAAAAATGAGTTTGAAGACCAATGTCTTTAATCTTTTTTTTAATAAGCTGTTTTAGACAAAACTGATATTCAGAGGGTGAAAGGGAAGACTTTCTGCATTGCTAAGAAATGAGCCACAATCCTGTATATTCAGTTGGAAGACAGGCTTGTCAGGCTGTCAAAGAAGCACCAGACTGTTCATGCAGCCAGTTAGCCTTCATGTAAGCTGCTTAACTACCTTCTCTGCTGTGCTGTACAGTGGAGATTAATGGTAGGCACAGGAAACTGAAAGGGAAGATTTACTGATGAACAGAAACACTGAATGAAATACCCCACAAACAAAATTATATTCTCTAAATCTTCAGATTCCTGGAAAGTCTATACCAATGCCAGGGAGAAAAGGAATCAAAGCAAGCAGCCAAAAAAGTAATTGCATTCTTTCACAAACAATTTCTCAATCAACAGAAATTTTTTGTATGTGTTAAGTTACAAAGGAAAATATTTTTTCAATTGAAGAAAATAATGTAGAAATTTAAAAAAATACTTTCCTCTTTTTTCTTTTTACTTTTCTAAAAGAAAAGCAATCTTTTATTTCTACAAGACAAAAAGTGTGGCCCTGAAAATTTTACTAACCTAACCAAAATAATTCAAAGCTATGCCATGTCAAAAACTCAGTTTGGCTGAGAACCCTCCTTTTAGGCAAAGTCCAATAGATTAGTTCTTATTTTTTGTCTGTCTCTGCAGTCGTCTGAAAAGCTGAAGAGAGATATATGAAAATGTTTAGGAAAGTAACTCCCACCTGCTTTGTCAGCTCTTTCTTGGATCTGAACTAAACTTCCACAAGTGAAGTTCCTGAGCATTTTTTTGGTTATGTGTGGAATTATCCTCTTCTAAGCAGCATTGCACACTTTGGTTTCTTTTTAATTCATGAGTCCCATCCTTCACTGATCTTGCCTGGAAATAATCTTATTAGAGTGCTTTCCTTACACCAAGAGTAACCTAGAAGAGAGTAAAACCGATTTTACTTCTTCATATGTTGGCAAGTAGCATATTTAATTAAGAAAAGGGGAATCAAATCATTCCTTTGAGCAGATTTTAACTGAAAAATCCAATTCTTTAGATAATTCTTCTACTTGGCTTTATCATTCCAGTGAATATAATTTTATTTCATGTGTAAAAAAGATATGTATTTCAGAATTCCCTGAGATGTGATATTTAGAAAGTTCAATGATGAGGTGAGTTAATGTTTTTCTAGTCAGAAGAAAGCATTGAACATGATCTTAATCCTGGATGTTAAACCCTTTAAAGAAGACAATGAGAACAACTGGAGCAAAGAGGAGAAGACAAAGTGTCTTAGGACATTGGAGTGGGCACCAGCACTGTCTGCAACACCCACAGAGCACTCTGCATCAGTGTCTAGAGGGAGCAGGTGGAGACAGCAATCCTCAGGAGATCCTGCATACAGGAACATTCTGAAGTGCACAGTGATATTGTCCTCCTGGTGATATATAAATCTGCTTTATTGTTTCCTTCTGGTGTTGCTCTAAAGCTTGACCCAACACATATTAAGGGCTGACACTGTATTCTTTAGTCACTTGCTGCTCACAGAAATTGACTTGTGTTAGAATATTTAGTGCAGTAATCAATGTAATTTAAGCAGAGTCAGCACAGGGGTTTGTGCTGGTCCAGCTCTGCCAGTTGTGGTTCCAGAGCCTCTCTGTCTGCAGCAGAACTAAGGGTGCTTCAGCCTTCATCAGAGCAGCTCCTCAGACCCTGAACCTGGGGGAAACAGGGTGTCAAAGCACCTGCTTCTGCTGCTGTCCTCCAAAGCTTGTGCAGCTTTTCCCTGGTCAGAAGGGCAGTTGCACTTCTGCTGATCCTGCACATTAAGTGGCATCTCAAGACCATGCTCTGTGTCGGGAGCTCAGGCATTTTGTTGGAAGCTCTGGTGCATAACAAGTGCCAAATTACCCTCTCATTTGTGTCTTTGAGGTCTCTGTTATGTCTGAGTGACCTGTGTCTCATCCAGAACTTGCAAAAGCAGAGGCCAATTTATAGATTTCACCTTTATATTTCTTGGTAATGTTTGCATTGTTGGGCTTCCAGCTGTAGTATGAACATGAGTGCCATTTAAAGCAGAGTAGCTGAAGAGTGTACAGGGTACAGTGCAAAAATGGCTCCAGAGAAAGCAACATTTCCAACACACATGAGATTGCATCCAGAAAACACAAAACCTCATCTTCTTATAAAGACACATTTCTTTTTCTACTTGAGGAGTTTTATGTTGAATGAAGTTTGTTGTACAGCAATAAGTACAGACACTTTAAGGGTGTCAGACACTGGATTGCACCCAATTGCTTGACACCCTTGGTGCACTTCCTCTGTTTCACTGGAGAACAGTCATGAGACTACTTATTAGAATAAAGCTTGGGTAAATATTAGTGCAAGGGTGGATTGTTAAGAAATGAAATGTAAACCCTTCTATATACAAAACCATTATTTATCTGTTTACTTTTTTATTTTCCAGTGTGGGATAATTTTCCCTGAAGATTTCTGAGAATAGCCACGATCTGTGAAATATTTGATGAAACCTTATCAATAGTGGGCTACTCTTCCCAAGTACATTATTTCCTACACAAGAGAAATGGTAGGTGAAACAACATTGAAGGTTTCATGTTAATATGAATTATTTGCAAGATGAAAGGCTGTGAGTAAGACACCCTGAAGGAATTCTCTCATTTTCAGCGTGGAGAAGCATTGCTGAGAAGCGTGCCAAATGATGTCACCCTCCCAAATGCACAGCACACATATCCTACACTTGTTTGTCTCTAGAGTGTGCTATCAAAAAGAATAAGCTTAATTACTCCTCACTAATACTACAACCCTTTTTTTTCTAAATCCAACGTCATGTGCAAGTTGAGTCTGACAGGGATATTTTAAAAATATTAAGAAAAAATGGAAAAAAAACAAGAAAAAAGAAACAGGAATTTTTCTTTGAAGCTGTGAATACTCCAGTCTAGGGTTTCTTTCACTGATTGAGGCCCTGACTGCTGAGATTTCTTTGTTCTCTGTGTATTGAGGGAATGGATCTCCTCATGTGGACTTCTGGCAAAATCAATGGCAAGCACATGAATGTAAGTCAGAGGACTGGGTTTTTGTTTATGTTTATTAAATCACAAGATTTTACTAACCAATGTGTTGATTATGTAAGAAGATTTTACTGACCAGTAATATGATCTGTACCTCACAGGAATTGAGTATTTTTACTAAATTAAATTGGGAGATTTTTATGATATAACATAGATTCAACAATAATAACAGTTGGTATCTTTGGAAAAAAAAAATTATTTGTGAAAATTTTAAATTCAGTGAAACTACAACGATCATGAAAATTATTTCAACCAGCTGTAAGACATCAGAAGTTTTCATGACTGGCAAATATTTTTGAAAGTTTTCTGTCAAAAATTATACTTTTTAAAAAATTAAACAGGCTTATTGAAAAATCTGAAACTGATCATAATGGTTATTTTGACTTATTGATTTTAACACTCCATACACAAAGTGGGAAAACAAATGGTTTTTTTCCAGTTGTGATATAGCTTTTTATATATTTTTTATAGTTTTTTCTATTTCTGATCTTATGAAAAAATTTATTTATTCTAATCATAGTAAAGGAAGAAGTGCTCCAACTACATAGTCAGTGTCAGAGCTGTAAAATTGAAATAAATTATTAATGGAATTTATATTTTTTTTATGTTTTCAGTTGTGATTTTGGCTCACAAAAACTGTGAGGAGGAGAGGGAACAGCTCTTTTGGTCCCTGGACAGTGGGGTGGAGTGCACCCTCAGCAGATTTGCAATGACACCGAGCTCTGTGGTACAGCTGACCCTGGAGGGAAGGGATGCTGTCAAGGGAACCTGGACAGGATGGAGAGGTGGGCTCGTGCAAACCTCATGAAGTTCAAAAAGGGCAAGTGTAAGGTCCTGCACCTGGGCTGGGGCAATCCCAAACACAAGGACAGATTGCACAGAGGGAGCAGCTCTCAGGAGGACTTGGAGGTGTTGGTGGATGAGAAGCTCAACATAACCTGGCAATGTGTGCTCACAGTCCAGAAAGCCAACCTCATCCTGTGCTGCATCAAGGAAAATGTGGGCAGCAGGGTGAGGGAAGTGATTCTTTCCCTTAACTCTACTCTTGTGAGACCCCACATGGAATTCTGCATCCAGCTCTGGAGCCCTCAACATGAAAAAGACATGGAAGGGATTCAGAGGAGGCTGCAAAGATGATCAGAGGAATGGAGCACCTCTCCTACGAAGACAGGCTGAGACAGCCAGAGTTGTTTAGCCTGGAGAAGAGAGGGTTTCAGAAAGACCTTCTAACTTCTTCCAGGACCTAAAGTGGTCCTGGAAAATATTAAGACTGAATAAGGCTTTTTACAAAGGTATGTAGTAGAAACGCAAGGGAGAATAGCTTTAAACTAAAAAAGAGTTGATTTAGATTAGATATTAGAAATTGACTTTGAAGGTGGTGAGGTACTGGAAGTGCTCAAGGCCAGCTTGGATGGGGCTTTGAGCAACCTGGTCTAGTGGAAGCTGTCTCTTCCCATGGCAAGGGTGTTGGAACTAGGTGAGATTTAAGGACCATTTCAGCCCAAACTCCTCTGTGATTCTATGAACATGATCAACTTTCCAGTCTGGGTATCCGTTTCCATCCAAGTGCTGCAGGTAAATTATCAGAAGTGAAGAACAGGACAGAACCTCACAGGCATCAGAAACAAATGCTGAAGGCATGTGTGTGTGAGGAAACCTCTCCTTTCCTGATGGCCCTGCCAGAGCAAGCAGCTCAGGAGCCAGCTCTGGCCTTAGGAGCTGCTCACATGGCAGCTGCTCATACCCTTTGTTCCTCTCTCACCTGCCTCATTTTGCTGGTATTTATGAAATGTTGGTTTCAAGTGACACAAACCACTGATGTGTCCTCAGTCTCCACATTGCTGAGAAGTCCTTGTGGCTCCTGCCTTGGTGTAGCTTTCATGGTGTGTAAGTAGCAAGCTTCTTAATTTCATGGGCCTTGATCTTTTATCCAAATCCAATATTTATTTCTGAGGCCTTTTTTTAATTTGAGGTCTAAATTTTTTACATTATAAAAGTAAGTTAAATGATGTAAGTAATTTTGACAAAAGTAATTTTTGCTGAAGTAATTTTGACAAAATTATTATAAAATATTTTATTTATGTTTTATTTTTTTCTATTAAAATAAATTTCCTTTTTTTGCTAAAATACATGTATATTTCAAGAAAAAGATATAAATATCAGAATCACTGGTCTACTTAACACAGTCCTCTCATGTTCTCTTAAAAAATAATGAAAGAAATGCTGAAGAATCATGGAATATATACAGAAAAGAAACCAATAATATACTAAGTACCCTGTGACTGAGGAACTGAAAATAGGCCAGCACTGTTCTCAAAGCTGGCTTGCAGAGCATGTACAGTAAGGCTTCCACTGGGGGTTTTCAGCATCCAGAGCCTGTTTCTATCTTTGGTGTCTCCAATGAATAAAATAGCACAGCTGCAACATTCTCAGGTATGGGGGGAACCCTCTGGCTGTACCTTCCAAGTTTCGAGTCAGTAAATATTTTAAATCAGCTATTATTGGTTTCTTAAATCTTTCTGGTCGTGTGTTTCTTCACTATGGGACCTCAGAATAAATGTCAGGAATAATTAGCCGACATTTGGTGAAAATCCCCAAAGAAAGAAATGTTATTCTGTAATTCTCTCCCCAGCAGGCACTTTAAGAAATATTGCCTTTGTTATTGCCCTTTTAGTTCGCCCCAACTGAGACTGGACCACCGGGGCACCCCGCGAGAACTGGCGAGCGGAGCAGGGACGTGTGCCTGTGGGCCTGGTAGGGAAGGGAAGGGAAGGGGAAGGGGAAGGAATGCCTGGGGCCTTGGAAAGGGAAGGGGAGGTCGGCTGGGCGGAATGGAAGGTCGGAAAGGGAAGGGCAGGTGCCGGGCCGGGAGGGAAGAGGCAAGTCGGAGGGAAGGGTAAGGGAAGGGGCAGGGAAGAGGCAGGGGGCAGGGGGCAGGGGAATGGGAAGGGGCAGGGAAGGGCAAGGGGGTAGGGAAGGGCCGGGGCAATGGGCCGGGGTAGGGGCAGGGAAGGGACCGGGCACGGGCCGGGAAGGCGAGTGGCGGGACGAACAGGCAGGGGCTGGGGCGGGCCGGGCCGGGTAAGGACGGGGGCAGGGCCGGGACAGGGCAGGGCAGGGACGGCCGGGGGCAGGGCCGGGCCGGGCAGGGAAGGGAGGGGAGGGAAGGGACGGTGGGGCCGTGGCATGGAAGGGCAAGGGGCAGAGAGAGCGGTTCAGGGGCCGGGGCAGGGACGGGGACGGGCAGGGTAAGGGGCAGTAGAGGGCCGGGCCGGGCACGGCCGGGGAGATGGGACGGGACGGGAAGGGCCAGGGCCAGGGCCGAAAGGACGGCCGGGCCGGGCCGGGACGTGTAGGGCGGGCCGGGGCCGTGGAAGGCGCAGGGAAGGGACGGGCCTGGAGCCGGGCCGGGCAGGGCCGGGCTAGTGGCGGGCATGGCAGGGAATGGAGGGAGAGGGACAGGGAATGGCAGGGGAAGTGGGCAGCGAAGGGGAAGGTGGAAGGTGACGGGCACGGGCCGGCCGGGGCAGGGCAAGTGGTAAAGGGAAGGGAAGGGAAGGGAAGGGAAGGGAAGGCAAGGGCAATGGGGAAGGGAAGGGAAGGGGGAAGGGAAGGGGAAGGGACGGGGAGGGCAGGGAAGGAAGGGCAGGGAGAGGGGAGGTGGGAAGGGTGGAAAAGGGCGGAGAGGGGAAGAGGAAGGGGAGGGAGGGAAGGGACAGGGATGGGGGGTGAGGGAGGGAAGGGGAAGTGAGGGGGAAGAAGGAGGGAGGAAGGGAAGTGAAGGGGTGAAGGGGAGAGGGACGGGAAGTGGGAATGGAAGGGAAGGGAAGGGCGGCAGGAAGGAAGGGCACGGGGTAAGGGTAGGGGTGGAGGGAGGGAGGGGAAGGGAGGGAAGGGTAAGATGGAAGGGTGTTCCAGGGAAGGACTGGGAGGGAAGGGACGGGTGACGGGGAAGGCGGGAAGGGAAGGCAGTGGGGGGACGGGACGGGGAAGGGCCGGGGAAGGCAGGGGAGGGCCAGGGAAGGGACAAGGGTAGAGTGAGGGCCACGGGCAGGGAAGGGGAGGAAGGGCCGGGACCGGAAGGGAAGGGGACCGGGAAGGGCACGGGAAGTGGATAAGGGAAGGGGAAGGTGACGCGGAAGGGGAAGGGCAGGGAAGGGAAGGAATGGGGACATGGTAAGTTGGACGGGGAAGGGAAGGAAAGGTCTGAAGTCCGGGAATGGGGGAAAGGGAGGGGAAGGGAAGGGGAAGTGGAAGGGGAAGGGGAGGTAAAGGGAAGGGGAAGGGAAGGGAGGGGACGGGGACGGGGAATAGGGAAAGAGGAGAAGGAACTGAAGGCAATGAAAGGGATATGGACAGGAAATAGGCGACGGGGACAAGTGACTAGGGAACGAGGGGGCCCGGAAAGGGCACCGGCACGGCACGGAAGGACAAGGGGGCACGGCAAGGCAGGAGAAGGACCGGCCACGGCACCGTGTACAGTGCCAGGCATACCGGGCCCTGCATGGCCCGGCCCGGGCACGGCCCGGAAAGGCCCGGAGCCTTCAGGCCCGGCCCGGACCGCAAGGGCCCTCGCCTCAGCACCGCTAACCCGGACCAGCCGCCCCCGACCCCACCCGGCCCTGGGGCCGGCCCGGGCCACGGGGCCGCACCGGGGGCCCGGGTCCCGCGGCAGCAGGCCCGGCCGCGTGCGCTGCTTGGCCCGGCCGAGGGGAGGGGGAGGGGGAGGGGGAGGGGGAGGGGGAGTGTGAGGGGCGAGGGGGGGGGGGGGAGGCGGGGGAGTTTTATTGTTACTTATTGTCATTTTTTCCATTTATAGGTTACTTTTTTCTAGTTTCCTATTTCGTTTTTCATTTGTCATTTTCCTTTTTTTGTTTTTTCCTTTTCTCCCCTCCCCCACAGAATAGATATTTTATTGATGTTTTCATTTATTTTATTCTGACAATGGACCAGTCTCTCTTCCCACAAAACTCATCAGCAGATGAGCATTGCTTTCCAAGCAAAACAGACTGAACTGAATCATTTGGTCAGTCTTTGTAGTGGAGCTGTATTTTGTGTGAAAACAAATCTTTTTGCTTTCAACACAAGTGCACCTAAACAAAAATATCCTCAATGGTTGTTTCTTCAGTGATCCAAAATGAGGAATGAAAAAGCAAAGTTACTAAAATTCTATCAAACAATTCCCATGCCTGTATAGATTTCACTTCAGCACTGAGCATGACACTAATCCAAATTCTTGACCAACAGGGGAGCCAGTAACAGAGCAATGCAAGACCAAGGTTCAGATCTACCTGTAGGGAGCCAAAACTAAAATATCCCATAATACTTCATCAGCAGGGCCCAGCCCCTGTGTGACACTGATCTGGAAAAAAGGAGTTTCATTCATTTGGGTTTAATATCTTTCCACAGTAGAGAAAGAATTAAGCACAGCTTGGAGAAGAGATTAAAACTCCTAAGGAAAGTGGCCTGAACATCACACTTCTGGTTTTGCAGCCATCCAGAACTCATCCTTGTTGTTTTGGATGAGCTCAAGAACAGTCCAAGTGCCAAAGCTCTCTGCTTGATGCTGCCCAAGCCTGGGAACTCAGACCTGCAGCAAAAATGAAGAAATGTAAAAATTACTCTCCAGACTGGTATTTCAGCACGGTTCTGAATGGAGAAAGCTGAGGCTTGTTCTGGTAAAGGAACAAGGAACAAGCAAATATACTACCACATAAAAGGGAGACCTCTGAAAGGTTTAGAAATTATATTTTGGCATCTTAGTTTCTTTAACAAACAGCTGACATGGAAAACTTTATTCTGAAATTTACTCTGCATTTATTGGTGTATTTCTTAGTTTTTGAAAAAAAAATTGTTTGGATCATCATATTCATTTTTACATTTGATATTTGATTTCAAATCAATTGATATTGATATTTGCTTTTGATCTGCTTCATAAATCCCTTTGTTATTTACTCAGTCCTATCTCATTCTGTATGAACTTAAACAGGTGAGGTTTAACATATGCTTTGTACTTATCAGGCCTTTGCATAGAAACAAATTTCCCCGACAGCCAAAGTAAAAATGCAACTTATGCAAAATTCCACTCTCAGCACACAGAAATAAAAAAGAAAGGCATAAGAAAAATTAAGAAATAATAATAGTAAAAATAACATTAAAATCATACTAGAAGATAATGACGTGGTTTTAGAGGAAAAAGAAAATCTCTGTGACATTATGAACTCTAAATAATTAATTTTAATTAAATGTTAATTTTTTTTAAAGATATGAAAATGTAGTTTTTGGGGAGATGCAGGTATAAACCAAATGCATGAGTCTATAGACACTTTGGATAGCTCAAAAATCTGACATTAGTTTATTCAAAACACACCATCTTCACCTTTGAAATAATAACATCCCTTGGAAATGTGTGATTCTGCAATGAGCTGCAAATGTTTGCTGTAGAGACATGAGTTATAAAATAACCATCATGGATAGGGCAGCCAATAAACTCATTCCCAGACCTGTTTCAGGCATTAATGTTTAGTCAAAAGCAAACCCTTTAATGTCTGGTTATGTACTCAAGTTGGGATGTTAATTACAATTTACTTTTCTTACAAGTGTGCATTTCTCTCGTTCTTTCTGACATGTTTCATATTTTATGTATCAGTGGCTATAGATATTCTCAAATGGGTTATTCATTTGTTCACACCTCAAACAATGACTACCCTAATAAGCCATTATCAGGTAGCTGACCTATTCAGGATCTGCAAACACACATAAAACAGTGCCCTGTGGAACTGCAGAAGGGAACTCAGTATGGGTGAGTACCAAGCTCTGCATTACCTGAGAAGAGACACAAGTTTTACCTCTGCATTTGTTTTGACATCTCTTAGAAGGCTGGAGAGACCAACATTTTGGAGGTGGGGGGAGGGGGGAAGAACATCTCCAGCAAATATCTGCTAGATCTATGTCATGAATGCTTTGCCACTGGGATGCAAATGATACACTTACCTCTTTCCAGGTTGCTGTTTTTACATTATGGTGCCTTTCCCCTTCCCCTTCCCCTTCCCCTTCCCCTTCCCTTCCCCTTCCCCTTCCCCTTCCGTTATTTTCCCTTTTTTTTCCTTTCCTTTCCTTTTTCCTTTCCTTTTTCTCTTCTCTTTTCCCTCCCTAATGCCCTCTTCTTGTGCCTGCCATTGCAAGCTCAGAGTATTAATCACAATTCAGAAATTCCCCAGGAAAATTTAAAAAACAAAACTGTAGGAGGGTGTGTGTGTCCAAATGAGACGTTTGGGGTTTTTTTTCTAATCTGCAGTGAGAAATGCAGAATACAGGTCAGATGTGAGGGAAAGAGGTAAGTAGTGCTCTCCTGGGCCACCATGGCCAAGCATCACCAAAATGGGAACCACACTTAATGTGCAAATTTTGGGCAAATGTAATGGTGTCAGTAGCACACTAAAGAGGAGCAATTGCTGCTTGGCTGGGACCTGTCACTGCTGTTCACAGGGAGGCTCCTGCCCTGCCCTGGCCTGTGGCTCGGGGCTGGGTCATTTCTTGCTTCTGCTGCACTCTGTGGTTTCCTCAACCACTCAGTGCTTTAAAGGAACACAACTGGAACACAACCAGAACACAACCCCAAATGTGAGCATGTCCAAAGCCAGCCTAGGGAAGAACTCATATCCAGATAAAATGTGAATTAATTTCTTGGCTTATCTCTTTTCTTTTATGTTGTTTTATTGTGGTGTGGTGGTGGTGGGGTGATGTTAAAATATGGCACTCATTCCTCCCTATTTTTGTACTGAATGCAACAGCAGAGGATGGGTTATATAAGCACTGCCATGTGAATACCTTACAGTGTGCAATCCTCTTCCTCACCAAAAAAAAAACCAAAACCAAACCAAACCAAAAAAAAAAAAAAAAAAACCCAACAAAAAAAAAACACCACAAAAATACCCTCAAAAAAATAAAAGCCACACCCACCACCCATGTCACAGAGATGAACTGAGTTATTACAAAAAATTACTGATGTAAGGTACTCATTCAAATTTTTTGTTTTGATCCTTCTGGTGTGTGTGGAAATTTTCCTTCCAGGTGATGAGGCAAGAGTCTCAACTCTCAATCTGTCCCAAGCACAAACACTCCTAAATGATTTGCCAGTACCTGTTCAAGCTTCATACATATTTGATGCTATTTATTTATTAGTGATTATGAACATGAGTACTTGATAAATTCTACTTCAGCCACACAGGGTATAATACAATCACATTGTTTGTTCCCCTGTTTCTTTTAATCATTAACCTACTTTATGAATTTTTTAGAAAAAATCGAATATGTTTTTTTTTTATTGCCAGAACTTCAAAGACTTTCATTTTTGTAGGAAGGGTATTTAAACTATTGAAGAAAAAACCAAACATACATTCCCAATATTTTGTATTTCTATAAATGAGAACAAATGAAGTGCCAAAAGTTAAAGTATTTCAACAAATACTATTCCAAGCAAAAATAATTAAAAAAATAATCTTATTTCTAAACAGCAGGGTGAAAGAAACAAAAAAGAAGCCAAATACTGAAGTACCTTGAAAATACACCGTATCTGAATTCAAAGGGTTTTTTTTTCTCTAAGAATGGCCCACAGAATGATAACCTAAGTTTTAATTTCTTCCCTTGTCATACTTCAAATAGTAAATAACATAGGAAAAGAAAAATATATGATGAGAACAGGCATAACCTGAAAGTACTCATTTTCCACATTATAATTAGAAAAATGCACAAGCAAGAACCTGGCAAGAACAGCTATGTGCCATGCCAGGGATCATGCTAAGCAAGCAAACCCATAATTGAAATCCTGTGAAAAATTTGGTCATGACAGCCTCAGCATACCTATCCTCTTGTAATTTGCCATGAACAGTTCCAGGTTGCTCTGGTATTTCTTGCAGAAAGCCATCTGACAGCTGTAGGTGCTATGCCTTGTGCCTATAAAGCAGGAGATTATACTGGAAAACTTAATAAAATGACAGCAGAAAAATGAAGCAAGTTGAAAGGCTCTAACTGGCTCATCCTCCCAGTCAGACAGTGGAAAATTAGAAGGGAGGAAAGTCCCAGTAATTTAAAGATGTTATGAAGTATTCCCAAATATGTTCTAGGTAAGGATTCTAACATCTGTAATGAAGGTGGACACTTACAAAATGCATGGTATGAAGAAAGGAAAAACTGGGTAAGATGTGCCAGCCATATTTCTGGTGTTTTGGATCCTGGAGTACTAGGATCCCATAAGGATCCCATAAGATGCATTCTTTCCTTGATCCTCAGCTGTGACCCTACTGTAGCTAACTGTTTCGAAATACATGTTCACTTTTTGAAACATGAAATTTTTGAAGGTTTTATCAATTTGTTTGTCTTTTCTAGATGGTCATAAGTTCTGTAAGATCTATATTTTCACTTAGCCTTACAGAGAAATGCTGGCTTTTCTTCCCCACACAAGTGCAGATTGACTACATCATGGTCACCCATCCACCCTGCCCTGTGCACCCTATGAATTCAAAGCAAACCTCGTGATTTTTTGTATGTTGAGCTTACTTTGTCATGCACAGATTAATTAAATAACAGATTGCCTTAGGTCCAACAGGCTCTTGATTAAGCTAAGCTTCTGGGAATGCTTTCCACAGGGCAGTTTATGTTTGTCTGAAGCCTGCACACCTGAACTGCAGGTCTGTTCAGTACAGACACAGAAGGTAGAACGGATCATGGTGTGCCTAAATCCATCAGAAATGTCTTTTCACTATTTATTTCAGAAAGTTGCTTCTTCCATGATCCCATGGACTCCTTCTTACACAGTATGCCTTTTGTGTGAGCTGGGACAAGATAGAGTCAACACTTCCAATGTACCCTTTTGAGAGGTCTTGTAATTTTTAGTTTCCCTTAGCAGCCAGGCAAAATCTGGAGCAAACCTTAGTTTTGAATTAGTACCAGAAATGTTCCAATTAGGATCTGAAGAGGAAGAGCTGAAGAAGTGGGGGTGGTGGTGAGGTGGTGAAATGTGTGTGTGTGTGTGCATCCCCAGACTGTGGAGTGCTGGTGTGAAGGTTCCTGTAGAGAGCAGGGAACGGAGCCAGATCTCATGAGGAGTTACAAGTATAATTTCATTTAAAGTGGAGTCTCATGGAGTGCTCCTGTTACTCAAGCTTCCTTAGTGTCACTTCTCAGTTGAGTAACTGCAGTCACCAGTGTGGCAATGCTCAGACTGGGAATTTCAAAAAAGCCTAAGGGAATTAGAGGCCTTTGAACTGAGTTATCTCCCCTAGGCTCTCCTGAAAACTCCAGGCTTAATCTTTTGTTTTGTTTCTTTAATGATGTCTATAATCTTTTTCCCTTCACTTGCAAGCATCAAAGAGATTCTTTCCCTCTTGAAAATTTGCAACATTTAATCACTGGTAAAATAGAAATTTTTCTTAAACTCATCACTTGAGAGCCCCAACTCATCCAGAGCACCATGTATGCTCAAGTGACAGCTATCATCTGCTTTCATTTGCATTGGGGAAATACTGAATTACATGGAAACATTGAATGTGAAAGCTTATCAGGTACTTAGCTTGGCATTATTTTTTGTGCTCTGCCAGAGCTGATGTGTGCTGTTTATGTCTAACAACTATATTATTATGGTTATTGAGCAAAACAGCTGCAGAATGAATGTTCATTTATTTTCAGATGGTTTTCCACAGATCAGGTGATGCTAAATTACACTGTCTGCAGTTTTACCATAGTGCAAAATGTAGCATAATTTTAAATCCATAATTTTAATTCTTTTATTTAAATTTTGCCTTTATAGAAAAACAGCCCAAAGATGAAAACTGGTACAGAATCCCTTACTGTTCACTGACAAAGTGGCACCTTATGCTAGCGATTTAAATGAAATTTTCAAGGACAAGATTAAATATGTTAGACTAAGCATCTGGTTTTACAGGCATTTACTGCAGAAACCAGGAGACTGGAGGAGGTGTTCACAAATCGTGTTCTGGAACATTTTCACCCAAGTGTTTTGTGGAGATGCAAAAAGAGGGCCTTTAGAGATTCCCCCACTCTGCAGCCACCACCAGAACCAGTTCAGTTTGTCTCCTGGTGGCTTGAGGCTGTTCATCTGGAAGATTTCTTTATAGTGTGATCAAAAGGAGTAATCATGCATCAACCTCCCCAGTGCCTGCTTAAAGGCACCACAGACACTGTGGGACCAGCAAGCTCTGCTCTCTTAATTTCACTGACCTTGATGAACCCTAAGGCTTCCCTCTACAGGCATCCAATCCACCACTGCCATATTTGTGTCACATCTAGCCTGTAGGTACCAGCCCCATGTGACTTAATAACGCATATTTCCTGAGCAGAGGAATTAAGAAAGCCTAGTTTCCTGTGGCTTTCTGACTTATGGCTGCATTCCTTGGTGCTAGAGAAAACGTAAAATGAGTGAGCAGAGCTGCTCTAAAGGTGGGATCTCCACAGGAGATCTCAGAAGGGTGAATTCTCTACTCACCAAAGGGACATATTGCTAAAAAAATCCTCTTTCTGTTGCTTGACCTTTGATTTTAGATTGTCTGGAGGAGTGAGACCTTTACTTTTATAAATTAACCCAACAGGTAAAAAGTTATTTATGGGCAATGGGAAATAAAAAATTGGCACATACAAATGCACACCCAAAGAAGAATGTTGGAACACTAATTTCAAAAAGAAAATACATTAAAAAAAAGGTTATTTGAATGAAAATTTTGCTAGTGGGTGGGGAAGAGCTTATTGATTCTTCCTACCCCTCCATCTATCGCCCCCTCATCATTTTCTACAACTACTTTGCCATTTCTGAAGGTCAGGCTAAATCTCAACATATGTATTTAATTTGAGGTCTTAAGGCAGCATTTCCCAAACTAGGAAATCTGGAAGCAAGCCTGGAAGTGCAAATAGGAGTGGAGTCGTGAATGGAAAAGTTTGGCAACTGTGGTATAAAGCTTACTCATTCCACCCAACCAGACTTTCAGCAAGATGTGCATGGTTTACAACTGAATTAAGAAGCTCCTTGCACTGATGGCCTTCAGAAAAAGGCATCTTGCAGAGCTGTGCTGAGCTCTGTTGTGCTCTCTGAGTTGCAGCCCTCATTATAAAACTCAAATATTTTAATCAATATTTAGTTTTTCATGTGCAATAGATCCTTTAACAAAAATCTCTGTGGAAATTCTGCCATAAGAACAAACAACCCTACTCCCTTCCCCATCTCCCCTGTGGGCACTGTCTCTTTCACAAATTATCTCATGTATAAAGGCAAGTGCAAGGCTGTCACTGTGTGATCTGATGAAAGGATGGTGCCCTGCTGCTGGTGATGTTGAAATTCTCTCAATTATTGGCTGAAATTCTGTCCTTGCAGTCAGTGGCAAAAATTCTCTGGCATCCCGTGTGGGAGACAGGGATTTCCCTCTTGTCATAGTCTGTGGAGGGTGAATTTCTCAGTGTGGGGGTGTTTGTGGTTGGTGTTGCTGCAGTTGTATTGTGAGTGGTTCTAAGAAATTCCCCTGCCCAAATTTCAGTGTAATGGACAAAATAACTCAGTTGTTCTAGCTCAGTCTTCTCTTTAGTGGTTGTATGATTTGGGGTATCAAAGCAGAAAACTTTGGCAGGGATTTTTTGTGGGGAAAAGGAAGGACAAAAAAAGAGTATGATCTGTGGACTCTTTCCAGGCAGTGCTTCATGTGCAAACTCCATATTTTTTTTAAATTTTTATTTTCCTTGCCTTAAAAAAAAAAAAAAATGTTTGCTCCCATTTTAACTCCATTTAGAACTGTCATCAAAAAAAAAAAAGGAAAAAAATCCATGCTTGTTATATTTAAGCAGACTAGGAGTAAATGACTGATATGCTCAAGTGGTTTGAGACCTTTATCATGACTCTGCCTACTGTTGTGACATTTAAGTCTTGAATGGTTCCATTTTCAATCAGGTATCCAACCTGAAATGTTTTTATACCACTGCTGTGCACACAGATCCTGTGGATAATTGCTATAATCGCCTCACATTTGCAAATGCTCTTTGGGGACTTGAACCCAGGTCTTGCTCCTGCTCTATTACAGGGGAAGTAGAAGGAGCAGCTCTCCTAGTTCACAATAGCAGTGGTGAGGAGTAGTTACTCTGAACTCTCAATTATATGCAGAAAATCTGCACATCCTGCCCAATTAAGATTTCTTTTTCCCATGGAGCAGGTTCTAAATTTTTAAATAGTTTGATTGGAATTCTAAAAGCAGCAAGAGAGAAGATTAATCTTGTTAATAATTAGAAAGCTGAATGCTAACATTTTTCCCCCACAGGAGCTGCCTCAATGTTATTACTCTCACAGCTAACAGCAGTTATAGACTGTGTGTAAGGAACCTGATACACATGTAAATTGACCAACAGTTTCTTTAAAGTGAGGAGTTTAATTGTGTCTGCCTCTTGATTTGCACTGCAAAGTGGAAGGATACAGGGACAAGGTAAAACAATTGATCCCATGACTGAAATGGTCAATCTCCATCTTTGCTTTCCTTGTGGTATAAGAATGTGTTGCTTCTGAGCCACATCCTCTGTAAACCAATAAAAGGAAATATGCACAGCTCCTCTGACAGCTGAGATGTGCTAGGTGTTGTTCAAACATGGCTTTTGCACTCTCTGCTTTCAGGATAAGTCTAAAACAGCTCAGTGCAGGCAGAGTAACCCAGAACATGAAGCCAAAATCCCTTTTGGTGGGTTCTTCCTGTGCAGTGGTTCCCAATTATGGTTCATTTGTCAGGATCACTCCTTCTCTTCCTCTAGGTCTGTGGCATAGGGCTTTCAGAGGCCTTACACACAGCCATAAAAATTGCCATCTAAATATCTGTTTAAAAATTTTACTTTTATTTCTATAATAGTGGAGATCATGTGACTTGTTACGACCTGGTCAGAGTAGCAAGAGAGCAGAGTATGGGATAACTGCAAGTTTAGTAGTCACATGGTGAATTTTTGGTTTTTGTTCTGACAAGAATTTTGAACTAAGGTCCTGCTCTTCACTTGTGAGCATGCTGATCACTCATAAAAAATTATCTCTCTTTTTCTTTCCCTCCAATTGCAATACTTAATTAAATATTGGAGAGAACACTGCCAACACAGATGGCTGGCAGATACACCAGTCCACCTTTGCTGCCACCATATGCAACAAACAAGACAGGAATTAAGGGCTCCTTTCTAAAGTGGAGATACAAAAAATAATGTATCATAATGCAGAAGGGAGATCATGATGATGGTGCACTAACAATAACTTGGTTATTTCTTTTTGTTTCTGTGCTTAACTGCTTGAATAATTGTATTTAAATACGTGTCACCAAGAATGTGTGGTTTTATGTGTATATTAATTTCATTGAAAAGATGATTCAAAGTTAGATCAAGAAAAAATTCTTATTTTATTAACTGCAAAAGACTTTTAAAAACAAAAGAAGCATTCACCAGGTTTCTCCCTCATTTAAAAGCCACCATGGTTCACTATTCAGGTCCAGTAACATACACTGGGTGAACTGAGATTAAAAGCTTTATTCTCCTCTTTCTGACCAATTTATACTAAAATAACCATACATTTTAAAATTGAATGCCATAAAACTGTAATTCTTAAAAATATTTTTACAAGTTGTTGACTTTTGTCCTATATGAAAAACTAAGATATTAATCTCAATAGATCATCACTGTTTTCCCAGGAGTTTTTTTCAGAAAAAATATTTTTCTTTTCAAAATATCCCAACTGTTTACTAAATATCAAAACAATTTAAAATTGTGTAATATTCCATACATCATCTATATAATTTCTTTGCTCCATTAATGTAGCTTAAATTCTGAAATATTAGAATTGCAAAAAAATATTTGTGATGAGCAGAAAGATACAGTAGAATGAAAACCCAAGGGAACTTGGATTACTATTCCTTCATCTTGAGGCTTTGGTCTTTCTTGCATCTAAAGAAAGGCATTTCTTTTATGTAAATTTCAGGCTGAGATAATGTGAGGTGAATTCACTGGTAAAACTGAAGAAGGGGGTTTTGAAAACTATTAAAATCTTTCATAACTGTATGTCTTTTTCTGGTCTGTGTGTCTCTTCAAGGATGGAGAGAGAAAATAAATCATATGTTACATTTCACAGAAACTTGCATCATGTCCAGAAGTTTCCTATTATTTCCAGCTTTTTCCATAGATCAGGATTGGCTTCTTAGTTATGAATGAATATGAATTCAGATTTCTTTTCTTACATACAAGGGATTCTATTTTTTTTAGTAGATCTAGCACAATGACTGAATTGATGTTTAAACTATTTTTTTTTAATTTCAACATAAAAATGTAAGGGAAAAAGGCTCCATAGCCTGATGGAGCCTGATATTTCTGTTCACTGAATATAAAGGCCTTTTTAATAGAAAAAAAGTCCATATGAGGGCTTCAGAAAAAGAAAATTCATTAAGAATAACAGTTACATTTTATAAGTATATTTAAGAGGTGCTGTTGTGATGGACAGAACTCAAAATTACATGACCAATCATCAATAGTGGTCATGGCAGGATAGTAAGTTTCACATCAGCATTCATTTAATCTTCTACAGAAGTTTAGAATATCTAGAAGTTGTCATAATGTATTTTAAAAATATAACAAAAATTATGGTTGTGAATTACCATCATCAAATATAATTGTACACGATCATCGCTATCACAGCACTGCCAGTTAATGTCTCATATTAGCAGTTAATCACATACCTTAAATGGGTCTGGGATGCATTTTTATGAACTCTTTCATGTGCATTGGTGAGGAATGCAAATTGGGGAGAAGTGAAGAACTTAGGCAAAACCATTTTGTTGTTAATTTCACCAAAAAGCTGAAAGTGGTCAGAGCATTTAAGCAGACATTAAACATTCACTAGATGACAGAGGTTTTTTCCTAGATTGGGTGTTGCACTTTACAAAGGAGTGCTTCAAAAGCTGTCAGAATGAGGTGGGAAATTCAAAACTTATATGGAAATAGCTTCAGGGTAACAATTCATGAGACACCTCATGAAAGAACATGAAGTAGTTTCTCACAAAGAAATTTGTAGCTTCAATAGGTGATTATTATGCTGTGTATATTTTTGCAGTCTTTGTAGGCAAGGTTCAAAGACTGAAGAGGGAAAAGACAATTTCCTTCAGTACTATAGACGAAATAATTTCACAAGTGATTAAAATTTTGTCTTTAATCAGAAAATCTGAGTTTGTGAGTGTATATATGTATATATGCATAATTTAGACACCTGGACATTTTTGAAATAATTTTTTAGAACAAGACACTGAACATTTTCAGTCCTTTCTAAGGGGGCTTAGACATGGCTGTTAACCATGTCTAAGATGTGCTGAAGGAGGATCAGCACAGATGGATGTGCTGAAGGAGGACAGGGCAGTGCAGGTCTGACAGCAGCTCTTCCAGAGACATCAGTGCATCACTTGGTCAGCAGTAGAGGAGGAGAAGAGCAGGTCATGGCACACAGGGACAGTGACTGGGAGGCAGATTACTTGCAGAGACCCTGTAGGGTCAAGAATCCCAGTCCCATTTGTGCAGAAGGAAGGACAACCAGTGGTTGAAGTCAAGTAAAGGGAGAACAGGGACTCCAGCCAGAGTAGGAACTGGAAGATGGTGACTTTTGGCTCGAAAAAGGATGTTTCTCCTTACAAGTGTTTGGTTGGAATAGTGGGGTCTGGAAGCAGGGAAGGAATGGGCACTGCTGGGGAAGTACCCAAAGTGATTGCACCTGATTCAGGTGATAGAGGCAGTGCCTCAGGCAGGAAGGGTAAAGGATGATGGAAGTCATCTGTGAACAAGATTTCTGCCTCGGGACATTTTCTTTGGAGCACCTGAGCCTTAAATCTGTAATACTGGGTAGATTTTTTTGAGATTCATCTGGGACTCAGGCTACTTCTGATTGCTGCTTATCCTTGTGGGTGTTGTGGCACTGCCAATGGAGCACTGGACACTTTGAGCAGATCAAGGGTCACTGCTTGAATTTAGGATGATGGGTAAAGAGAAGCTGTTGGTGTTTTCCTCAAATCTGCTGGTCAAGGGGAAGCAGCCAGAGAGGAACAGTGGATCTTGTGGATCAACCCTTGGCTGTATGGTGGTGTGTCTTCCACAGGAATGGGAAATTTTTAATGACTAGAAAAGAGCAAATGTTACAGCTGTTTTTAAAACAGACAGGGTGAAAGACCCAGGGAACAACAGCCCAGTCAGATTGACATCATTCCTGTGAGGACTATGGAAAGCACTCTCCTGAAAGTCATTTCCAGACACATGAATAATAAGAAGGAGCCTGGGAGAACCCAGTCACACCAATAAAAGAGGGCAAATAGTGCCTGACCAACCTGACTGCCTTCTATGTTGAAATGATTGGCTCAGTGACTGAGAGGGGGTGTGTTTGACTTGAGCAGAGCTTTTGACAGGATGTCCCATGGCATCCTTGGAGTCAAACTGATAGTTATGGGCTAGGTGATGGCTTGTAAGGGGAGTAAAGACTGGCTGTATTGCAGTGTTCAGAGAGTGTTGGTCAATTTTGAAAGTATGACTGGCTGACAGGTATGGGAGGCCTCAGGAGCTGATGTTGAGGCAGTTAGTGTTTGATATCTTCATTCAATGGACTGGATGATGAAATGGGATGATTCTCCTTCAGATTCACAGAACTGCCACTCAAAGAGACCTTGACAAGCTGGCGTAGCAGCTGCAGAAAGTCTTATGAAGCTGAAGGAAAACAAATGCAAAGTTCATGGGGAGTGACTGGCTGGGAGCAGCTCTGCAGGGAGCCCTGAGGGACTGTGACTGAACACAGACAGGGGGATGGCATTGCAGAAATGAACATAAGTGTGCACTGGGACACACTAGTGAGCCACAAGTAGCCGGCAGGCAAAGAGACTATCTTACCACCCTCTATTCAGCTTTCATGAGGCTTCATCTGAAATACTGTGCCCAATTTTGGCATGTTTCCCAAGTGTTGGATGGTAAACTGGAGAAGGCCCAGCAGCAGTACAATGAGATGGGAAGTTGTGTGAAGCACAGGGAATAGCTGGAAAGAAAAGGGAATGTAACTTCTTCTTGTTGATGGTTAGAGAGAAGATTTCCAGGCTCTCCTCTGAGATCCACAGTGAAAGGGTAAGAATAACCTTAATAATTTGTAAAATTAAAATTCTGGCTAGGTATATAAAAAAAAATTATAATGAGGGAGGTTAAACACCAGAACAGGTTGCCCAGCAAACTTGTGGAATCTACAGCTTTGGAAATACTAAAAATTTGACTGGAAAAAACACTGAGGAAATTGATTTGATCTTATGGATGCATCTGCTTTTTGCAGTGTTTGCACTAAATGACCTCCAAAAGTCACTTCCAAAAAATTATTCTATTATTCTATATTTAATTTGTATCTATACACTCTTGAGCGTGGAGGATATATTACATCCTACTCCAGTCTAGGAAAGAAACTTATGGCCACAAATAATTAGTACTCTAATTAGAATGAGAGAACTTTCTGCATCTGAGTCTCTCTGAGTCTCATTGACTAGCAGATAATTTTATGGGTATGAGAGAAACCTCTTATGCATGAAAGCTTCCAACAATGCAAATGTTTATGATCCTGATACAGAGAAACCATATGTAAGCAGATGATTCATGAGATTCAGGCTTCTGTTCTGTGTTTCAATCATGTCTGATTTATGAAATGTAAACAGTGGATCCAAACACATCCTAGTTGTCAGTGGTCCTTGTGAGGCAGTAAATATCATGAATTTCATATTGTTTAAAAATCTTTCAAAACTGCTCAGCATGCAACTGCTTTTATAGTTACACGAGCTTTTAAAATGCACATTTCCTGAAAGGCAAGCAAGCGGGAATAATTACTATTCATTTTTTTCCTCTCAGCTTAGAGAGTTAAATTGTACTCAACAGTTATTTCTCCCTAGTGCATGATACAGCAGAAATTCTTCCAGGGCAAATGCACTGCAATCACAGAGTTGGCTTCAACAGCAGAAGCACTAAAAGAAGTAATTCAGATTAATGAATGGATGATGTAGATACACTCTGTCAGCACCGTTTGCTGCAGGGATCTCCTAAAGCTCTGGAAATTAAGACTTCCTCTGGAAAGTTTGTTTGCTTAGCCTGTGGTAGCTACTGAGAATCTGTTCTTTTAAGGACCCTATTTCTCCCCACTCCATTGACTTCAGAAAGATTACCTTTTCCTTTTGTGCCTGAAAAGGGTGGACATTGCAAATCACAAAACTCAAGTGTCAAAAGACTTCACCACTGTCAGCAAGAAGTTGGTGATGTTTTCCCAAGGAACAACCCACACATTCATCTGTCTTTAATAAAAGCAGATCTGCCTGGCTCTATCGGCTGTTGTGCTGTGCTTGCCTTGGAATAAAAAACATGTGTTGTTTTTTTTTTTTCAGTGGGAGGGTTTTCAAGATTTATGGGTGTGCTGAGAAAACATGGGAGGAATCTGCCTGGAGGGCTGATGGATCTCCATGGAGTGAAAGATGTACTCAATGAGTGCATTTATACATACTGTCCTTGGCTTGCAGTGCAGCTTTCCAAGGGTAAGCCTCACCCAGCCTCTTGAGAAACAATTTATTTAGTAGTTTCTCCTCCATAGGATTTGTTAATTTATGGGAACAGAATTGTTGAGACTTGTTGCAAAAATGTGAGTAATCCTATTAATGGATGTGGCTGTGAAATGGGAGGTTGTGGGAAACACAGTCTTGAAGTTGTGAAACACATATATCCATATACCTTCACATGCTCAAATGTTCCAGGAGTTAAGTGACGTGTTATAAGAAGGTCCTACAACAGTTTATAACAAATTCTTGAGAAATTAAAAAAGAAAATTGTGCCTTGGAAGCCTTCAGAATAATTAGGTACAATGAAGAAATTCTTTATAGAAGATGCCACTAATAATTTGATATAGTAAAAATAAAAAACTTAATTAGGCCAAAAGAAAAAGTTTGGCATAATATAAGCAATTAGCCATTTAATCACAAGCACTGCATACTGGTCTGATCTCATTCCTGGAACTAAACTATGAAGTGTGTATATGTTCTTCTAGGAGAGAGCTCAGTATTATGTTTTTGGTCATGCCTTAATCCTGCTCTCTGACCTCAATAATCTAGTCATTACTAGAGTCATTTAGGATCATGACATATATTCCAATCTCTTCTGTCATACAAAGTAGCAGAGATTTAACCTCTGGGATTCCAGCCTTCTGTGCTAGTTTAGAAAGTAGTGCATCTTCCTTTCTTTCTTTTTAAATATCCTTTGTTTTCATAAAATATTCAGAATTTTGCTAAAGGAAGAATCATAGCTACTAACATAATGAAAAAGGGCTCATATTTCTCCCACATAAGCATTTTGTATTTTGTACCTGATATCCACCACTTAAGTATTCCAGTCACTTTATATGAATATAAAAAGAAAACATCACATCCTTATGGAATCACAAAATTCATCACTCTTTATGAAAAACCCTTTCTATTCATGGAGTTTTTAGAGAGGCTGCAGGTCAGATAATAGCTAAAATCATTCCTAGCTACAAGGTAACTCACTGCCATCATTAGCTGCATTAAATTGTAGATTTATTAGTGCTGAACCATCAGTTTCAGGTGAAATTTTTAAAGGTGCTCCAGCCAAACTAGGAATTCTGATATTCACAGGACTGAAGATCACAGCTGACACCTCTGCAGTTAGCAGTAGAAATGGGAAGGGCTTAGGGAGCTTGGGTTTCTAGAAGCATTGCTGGCAGATTTAGGACAAAAAAAATCTCAAAGAACTGGGAATCAGGCTAATGCACACAGCTGAAACAGGGTTTAATCTTATCCTGGCTCCATTACAACAACATTTAAAATGTTTAATAGCATTTAACACCTATTCTGTGTACACAGAAGTTATGCTAATGGGCATCTTTAGTTCTATATATGTTAGCAATGAAAACAGATTGGATTATGACCTTAATTACAATCCCTCTCCCCTCTCGTTTAAAAGTTAGTCTTTCTTAATCTTAATATCTTCCATAGTTCTTCCTAAATGTATAGGTGTATTCCTACCTGCAATTGTCCTACCTTTTTACCAGTTGTACAGCTCGAGTAACACCTCAGGTTGTAATTTTATTTTATTACCTTAAGTTTTCTGTAATTAGCCAGTGCACAGAATAACCTCATAACCTATAAAGCCCCCCAGTATCTATCACTATGCTTGTTTTGATATAACTGTGCCTTTTAAAACAGGTGGGTTATTTACCTCATTGACTTAAACAACATTTCCACTGCAGCTACTGCTAAATAACGGTGAGGGGGGGGGGAAAAATAAAAAAGTTAGATCTTTATGGGAAAAGTATTCACCTAAGTGTTTGCTATTTGAAGCTGATATGCAGTGTTGATGGACAGGAAAAGAAGTCTTTCAGTCTAAGCTGTAGGTAGGATATCTCCAGATGTCAGCAGCACAGAGACTTCCAGTGTCATATTCATAAAGCATCAGGGAGTTTACCTCAGAGTTCAGGAAATTTGTGAATTTAAGTCTGCTTACACCAGCTCCATGAGTGAAGCCTGGTTTTAACCCAAATTAAGGATAAATTCAGATTTGCATTGTCCTGTGGAACAAAACTTTGTGTTTTGCTCAGAGACAATGCAAAGAGAAAGCACAGCTCAGATGTGTCTGAGAAATTGAGTGCAGCCAAATCTGTACCAGAGCCAGCCACAGCTGTAGGTCCTCTGTGTAGCAGCAAATAAAGCTGTCAATGCCCACACACCCAGCAGAGGTTACAAAATCTCTTGAGAAATCTGCAGGATGGGTTTTACACACATCTCCAAACTGGATTGGCATCTGTCAGGGAAAGTACTGACCTTCAAGAAGCATCTCATGGTGATCACAATATGCAGGGAAACAGCTCAGTGTTTAACACAGAGGAAGTTGAGGATTGCTTGTTTACAAGCACCTGCAAGGTTTCAAGTGCTGACTGTTGTGTGCTAATTCTCTCACACTATTCTTTTGTTTTGCTGGTTCTTGTACAAAATGTTCTTGGGTTTAGTTCACCTAATCTTGAAGTGTGGATGAACACTGATTTCTGATTGCCTGTGGAGCCCACAGATTACCAGACTACTACATGTCAGCTCAGAAAACATCTTCATTTTAGGATTAGCATTTTCTAAAGCCAGTGGCCACTCTAATGCCAGTCAGAAACAAAGACTTTTGTGCTGCATTCCAGACAGGTGGAAGATGTTCAGACACTATTATTTAAGCACAGAAGAGAAGGAAAATTAAACAAGGGCCAGATAGCAGCTCTCAAGTTCAGCTGGAGAAATCTCTGTTTCTTGGCTTACTCAAGTTAACCATCATGTATCGCTGTGCTTGTTTTCTTCCACATTCTGATTGTTTTTATTGCATCTGTTTAGAAAAAATGCACTAAATTCCTACTGAAGAATAATTCCATGGGAAGCCTGATACAAGGTAACATTAGAACCAAGTTCTGCCAGATTGGAAAGCCAAAAAGCACTTGAGTGGTGATTTTGGTTGTCTTAATTGTGAACCTATTGCCTCTAATACAAGATTTTGTTTCATAAAGTGCTGCAAAGATTCATACAAAGAGATTAATCCTTGATAAAAACATGAGTTTAGATAGAAAAGGCAGGCCAAGACAGAAAAATTGTTCTAATACTTTCAGGTGTTTCAGATAATCTATTTTGGACTCTGTTCTCTAATGGCACAACTTAATGGACTTAAAGAAAGTGGAAGTGAAGTAGGAGGAGTGACCAGATCTGTTGAGTATTAAGAAGCCATTTAAATGAATCTTAATTTCCTAAGGTTAAAGGCAATTCTCTCACTCCAAGAGTGACACAGAGTTCAAGACAAATTTTGCAAATTTTTGAACATATCTCCAGAATATATGAAATCTGATAATTTCCCATGATCTTTGAAAGGGCCACTGAACATTCAGGGAGGAGGGAGGCAGCAGAGTTTTCAGAGAACACAGAGAATTGGAGGGATGAGATGATGCTTTTCATGGGCACACCTCCCCTCCAACACCCTTGTACTTGACTAAACCAGTGCCAGTGCTGAAAAAACAGGTTCATTATTGGACTACTCTTCTTCCACATGTCTGCAAGAAGCTCTCTCTATTTTTTCCATCTCAGGAGGTACAGAGAAAAATAATTTACTTTAAATGATTTAACTCTGAAAAGAAATCTCCTTACAGAATATTTCACATGTTTCACATTTGCACGATTTCTTTTTATTTTAATTCTTTTTTTGTTGTTTTTTTTTGGCAAATATCTTCCTCATCTTGTTGGTGAATGCTAAGGGAAGAAGTAAGATCCAACCAGTCTGACATTTAAAACCAAATGTCTCAAGGTAAGAATAAGAACAGCTGTCAGTAGGAATTAGCAGAAGCCAGCACTTGAGAAGAGGTTGGTATTTGACAGTGTTCATGAATACATTTCACACTGAAGATGTTACCTTTCAAACTTTAGGTTTCCCTTTTCTTTTTAAGCAATGTCTGGCCTTACTCACCCTTTTAATGTTATGAAGTGGTACAATATTTTATACATGACAAGTGTGAGGGAAGAACCCTATTATCATTCTCCCATGTACGTGTTGTAACATGAATTAATGCAAGGAGGGAAATATTCATCCATTTCACGAGGACAGCTGAAACATTTGCTGCCAAAATTCCTTGCCTGTCATTTATTACTGACACTGAGAACATTTTTTACTCACTTGTGAAAAAGCTTTCCGAAAAGCATTGGAGTTTATTAATTGCTTGCAAATTTGCAGCTGATAAAGGTGAATTTTCCATAAATTGCAGGGCTTAGATTTCTCTGTGGATTTAGAAGTAACCTGAACATTTAAATTGCCTTACATGGCAATTTAGATTTGCTCATAATGTGTTACATGTTCAGTGACGTTTTCCCTGTGCTGTTATTCCAGTTAGCAGTTAGGTCAGTGCATACTTGTGTCTCCTGCAGGGAAACTCAGCTCAGGAGGAGGAAATCCTTTGAAATTTGTTAAGGTTTCCAAATTCCTTTTGTAAGAAGAATAAATATTTTGAGGATCTCTTATGCAGCCTACTGTTAAAGCACAGGGAATACTCATCAGACCACAGTATAATTACCATATTCATTAATTAAGTCTGCAGTGCACTAAACTATTTTGACAGATTTTCTCTGACTCAAATAGAAACTGAGGGTCTTCTTCATTTTCTTAAGGCTGCTTAGTAGCTTATAGAACTTTAAATTGTATTAGGGAAATAGATATTTTAGAAAACCTGATTTTTTTAAAATTAAACTCTAATTTATTAAACCCTTTTATTTCTAGAACATTTTTCAGACATTCTTAAAAGAAAAAGAAGCCATGTAAAACATAAGTGAAGTTTACAGAGGTCAATATATATGTCCAAGGGTAAATCAAAACAGAATGTTTTCCTTGAAGGAGATGTAGTTCAGGACAAAAATCAGGAATTTTATGCAATAAAACATTTTCACCTGCAAAGAGGAAACTTATCAGAACTGATAAGAACTTATCTTTCCAAAGGAACATGTCAAATTTGACAAAACCATCACATGAGAGAAAAACCATGTGAATGAGAGAAAAATAAAATGTAAAACTATAAATATCCAAGTTTTTATTTTCCCAAATTTTCCCTATTGCCTAAGCACGACCCTGGTTTACAGCCTTCCTGAGTGTTTGATATGGAAAAACTCAACACTTACATAAAACCAGAAGTGTATCATTTTATTGGATGTGATGTAGATTTCTTTCACTTTACCCAAAATATCTCAGAGCCAGCATTGCTGTACCTGTCTTTGGCTTTTCCACATAGACTTCAAAGGAGTGAAGATACAGAGACACATATATTTGTATCCCCAGGTATTTCCAAATATATCCATCCTTGTTTTAGTATATTGCTTTTTATGACTATTTGTTCCTTGCCTTCTTTATTCTGGCACAGTTTCTGGCAGATAAAAATATCTATTGAAATTGGTTCTCTCTCTCTCTCTCTTTTTTTTATTTTTATTTTTATAGTTTCTCACTGTTCAGTTTGTCCTCTCACTAACAGCTGTGGGCAGTTTCTCATACAGTGGTATGTTCTAAAATGTTTTTTTGAGAATTTCAGTTGGAAAAGATGGGAGAGGTGAATCTTGGAGGGGAAGCAAGGCAGCACCACTTCAGTGACAACACCAATAATGGTGAGTATGCATTAGTATTGCTTTATATAAATTTTAATCCACCCGTGTTATTTAACAGGAATTCACATCCTGATCCAGCAACATTAAAGCAAGAATCTCTTTTGGCAAGACCCAATGTCTGGCTCATTTCATTTTAGCCATTGAAGATGTCTACCTGTCTTCAGCATAACTAATGCATGTCTTCAAGGTTTGTCTTAGGCTGAAGTGCTTAGCTGAAAGGAGATAGGGATTATTCTGCTGAATAAGCCTGTTATGGCAGGTCAGTCAACAGCAAATCTGTTTTACACAGATTTGGAAAAAAAAATCACCATTTTGTACTTAATTAATTCAGTATTTAAAGGTACATTTAACCGGGTGTTGTACTTAGATGAGAAATAAGGATAGTCTATAACTTCTTTGGACCTTAAAATGCCTTCTTGAATTAAGGCTATTAAAATATAATATAAAAATAATGTTATATTTTCCAGGACATTATGCATGTCTTAGTTTCTGTGACTGCAGTATCATGATACAAAAAAATTAAGTTTTTGTTTCCTTCTCGGACCCAGCTCTGGAAAGTGTTTTCCTTCTTCCTACCAATAGTTTGCTGCCCCTTCAGCTGTGACATGACAAACTTTTGGGGAGGATGCTGTAGATAGCATCACTAAAACCTCTGAGTTAAACTTCCAGGAACAATAAGAGTGCTGATAAGGAATGCAATAAGTTGGCCCTGTACAAAAGCTGCCATCTCTTGAAACTATATTTTTTACTCAAATAAACAGAACACAAGAACATGTTGCACAGATAATGCTTCAAGGCTGATTAAGGATAGATGGTACTTTTAAGAACATTTAGGGCATAAAAACAACCAAATGTTCTTGAATAGTGAATTCTGTGTAAAACGTGGAAAAGAGGGGAAGGGAAAGAGTCTCCAAGAATCAAAGAAGAAGAAAAGATGTGTGAAATCTCAACTTCCCATTCTTTTTCTGACAGCTTGTCTTTTTTAAGGTCATATCCTCCCATAAAATTGAAAGATGTACAGAAATATTCTGACAAATTTTTTTTCAAAATAAACTATGCTATTTTTTTCCACTGTGTTTTTCAAGGTGAAACTGATATGCTTATAGATTTTCAATAAGAAAAAGAAATTAACTGTAAATATGTACTTTACTGAGTGCAGTATAAGCATAGATTCTACAGTAATTTCTGATAAGAATATACATCACTACATATTTGAGATCACTGCAGCTTCAAATATTTAAGTAACCCTCTGGGAAAGGTCACAGTTTTCCAAAATACAGATCCAGAACTCCCTCTCATGCTCACAGCATCAGCAAATACTCCTCAGTGGATGTTTTAGCACCCCCTCCTCCCTCCCACCTCTTTAGTGATTTACAAGCAGCTTAAGGGTCCCCTGGTTGTTAGAGCAGTATTTATGTCCTTCCAGCCTGCCAGAGTGACAGGGCTCCAGTGAGGAGGTCAGCTTGTGGTGCAGGGTCTCCAGCTTGCTGAGCCTCCATCCCTCTGCTGCGCGGTCCCATCCCAGCACGGCCGTTGCTATGGAAGCAGCAGCACAGAGCAGGATCTGAGAGACTGGAGGTGCTGGGGGCACTATTCCTCATCTCTAGGGACGTAGCAGTGCTCTCCTGTAAACTTATATACCTACCACCTCACTGGGACTGAATGGTCCTGTATCCTGTACTTCCTGGATACCACAAGGATTATGACTTTTGCTTCCTGCGAGGGTGTGCAAAGGGAGATTTTGTACATCTGGATCTGATTCTCTCTAAGCTTCAGTATCCCATGCATTTGAGACTTGACTTTCTTTTGTATAAATTCTACATGCTCTTCCATGTTTTCCAGTGGGAGGCAACACAAGGCAGAGGTGGATGAAATGGATGACCTCCTGCCAAACCGTCCTGTCACTCCCCAAAATCAGATCCTGCTTGGAAGTTGTCAGCTCAGGAGTGAGTCCTGCCCCTGGCCAGCCCTGGGAGCTGCTTCAGCTCAGATGCTGCAGTCTTTCAGAGTAGGGGAGATCAAGTACACCCTGATACATCACTACAGTGAACAGGCACTTTTCAGTCCCTTGCTGAGGTCTTATCTTAAAAGGGAGCAATTTGCTGAATCCTAATCCTTTAGTGAAGATTCTAAACTCAGTTATCCTAAAAATAATTAAGCTTATTAAACAGTATTCCTTAAAAATCTACACTTGCAATATTTTCTCAATATCACAGACAGGATTTGGTTCACAGGTAAAAATGGCCAGATAGAAATGTCTATATGTGAGGCAGGTATCTGAGATGTGTTGAAGATCTCAGGCACATCCTCTTTCCCATGTTATAAAGATCAAGAATAAGGCAACACTCTCATTTTTATTCTACTATCTAGAATTTGTTAATTAGCACTCTTTTGCAGGAATCAACTCATTCAGTTACATCTATCTTAAAATGATATATTTAGGTTAAGACTGATTTTGAAGTTGCTGTAGGGAAATATTTCTCAACCAGAATCATAATACAGTATTTCTGGAGTGTGAACTCAGTTTCTTTAGACTATCTTTTTAATGGATAAATCCTCAATTACACACAAATAAAAACTACAATCAACAGGATGTTAATTTTTTTTAGCTAAATGAACCTGACCAAAACACTCTGTACTTCCACCTGGTAGTTGTAAAGACAAAAAATTTTAAATAATCAGAGCCACCAATCTTGTGCACTAAAGTTTTGCTGTTTAGATTCATCTAAAGAGCGTGTAAGTTTCTACCAGGAGAAGAAATCCAACACTGCTCCTTATGGGTAAGGAATAACATTATCCAGTACTGGTGTGTTTATATAGTAATGATTTGAAGGACCAATAAACAAGTGACATTTCAGTTTGTGGGGAAATAAAATAATTTGCATGAAATCAAGAATTCATTTCCTTTTGCCTACCAAATGATGTCCCATAATTTAGTGTCAAAATAGTGGCTTCTGTGGAATGGAGGTGATTTACAGCTGACAAATTCCTCCTGGAGACCCACCACATAATGAGGTTTCACTGGGAGTCATTCTCATGTGAATCTGGCTTAAAGTCAGAACAGTTGGAATCTCTGGGGTTTGTTGAAAATTGGGTTGGATTTCTTGGTAGTTTTTCTTTCTGTTTTTCAGAAGGGACTTCCAGCAGCAATGAAATCTGGAATTGCTTCAACTCTCAGCATCTCCATGCTTCCAAACATAAAAAGGGCCTCTGTTTGTAGATATCCCCTTACATTTTTTATTATTGTTGCAACACTTGCATGTAGACTTATTCGTGAACTGAATTACTTTTTGTAAAGTATCTTTTTGTGACACAGCATGTGATTTAAAGAAAAACAAAACCATCAAAAAACACATACAAAAAACTAGTTGGATGGAAGAAAGTTTGGCAAGTAAAGTACATTTTCTACATTTTCTCTTTTAGAAGATTATGATTACATGTAATCTCACACCCTTGAGCAGATATCTGTTTTCCCTTCCGGAGCTTTAGGCTGCAACCACCAGGAGACATCAAGGAGACAGAGGAAGCTGTGAAAGACAGCAAGGCCTTCTTAACATGTTTTTTTTTAAATAAAACCAAAACAAAACAAATAAAAAAAAAAAACAATCAACCAACCAAAACCCCAAAAAAACCACCCACACACAAAAGCAGGAGAAGATTCATTTCTGCACTAGTTAAAATAGTAGACGTTAGTATGAACGTGTAAAATTGAATTTTAATTTTAATAAAAGTTGATGAAAAAATTGCTCTTAGAAGGATTACAATATTTACCTTTAGCCTTCCCTGATGTGTGCACTAGTCCTGCTGAGACACATAGCTCTTTCATCATTGCAGCTTGCCTGTTCTGACTGATGGTAATGACACTGTTATTTCTGGGGTACAAATCAATGGCAGTGGAGACCTAAGTGAATGCATTTTCTTGTGTGCATGGTGGCCTGTATTGTACTCATAAATCTGTAACTATTTATGAAAACATTTGTAATTTCATGATTTCTTATATGCCCCTTTCTCTGTGTAATGAGCTGAGGGTGAAAGGCTGTGTCAAGGTTTTACCGGAAGGCCAATGCTGCAAGGATTATAAAAAATTCAGAAGATGTGAAGAAAGGCACAAAGGAAACAAAAGGATAAATGCAGAAAAATGTCAACATGTGAAAATACAAATTCTTCTATGAGGAACCTTTCTAGGTAAAGATCTTGTGTCAGTTCCTCCTGAGAGAGACATTTGCATACACAACCTTCAACTCTTAGAAAACACATTTATATTTAAAGAAAAGAGAGGATAATCAAGGACAGTATAAGTATTGATTTGAGTATTTCCATTTGATGCTCTTGATTTTCTGTGGGCAAATAAATATTCAATTGATGTCATCCAGGTTCCACTTTCTAATGCAAGAGTTTCTGAGTAAGTCAATAACTGGAAAGAGTATTTCAAGTGTAAAAGCTCCAAAAGAATGAAGAGGAGGGGCCCCATCAAAAAGTGGTCAATGATCTGATAATCCAAATATTCACTTGAGAAGAGTGATCACATAGATTGAGTCTCCTGTTTGTAGCAGTAAGAGGATATTTACAGTGATGACCCTCTTTAATGACTGAGTTATTTATACTCTGACTTAAGTAAAATTTACATGTTTTGCACAGAACAGAACATCTCCCACAGCAAGTTTTCCTGTTGTCAGTGAGTTCTATATATTATAGCCAGAGTTGTTCATGAATCTGAGTCTTCCAGGGCCAGAATTTTTTTCTGCTGGTGATAAATGGAATGATGAACACCTCTATTGATATGTTCTCCAAATGGTGCTCTCTCTAACTGATTTACCAATTAATTCAAATAGAAATTAAAAATTCATTGTGAGTAGTCAAAACCAAACTTTTATAAAACATACAATCATTGAAATACTTATACCATTTTACCAATATATTAATTAATTGTCATAAAAAATTACCATAGAAGTGGTTGTAATCATCAGTAAAATATAGTCTCCACTACATCAGGGTTATTTTTTTAACACAAATGTTATGATTGTGAATGGCTGAATTAGGGCCTGTGGTTTGTGAATTATACAGTGATTCTCAAACACTCAGTTTTTTTCCCCAATACTTCAGATTATTTTGCCTTTGACACCACCATTAAAATGTATTTTTCTTTCCCTAGAAACCTTGTCTAGTCTTTGATTTACCTCCAAACTTTTCTAATTGAAACTTACTTAGTTGAAAGAAACTGTGAGTTTAACTTACTCAGTGAAAAGTTAGCTACAGATCAACATCTAATGTATGTTTTACTATTCTGAAATAACCCATGTTTGAGTAGTCTGGTGGTTCATTCAGCTTATTCCTTACCATCTGATGCCAGAACTTGTAGAAAGAATACATATGTGTATTTATCTCAGTTTATATAATTTTTTTCACTTAAAGAGAGCTGAGAAATAATACATTTTCTTCAGTGACTGGCATGTCATGGTTCTGAGGGACTATTGATTTGAAATGTGACCTTTTTAAGAGTCAGAAAAAGACAGGAAAAAGAAATGCAACAGCAAGTCAACAGCAGTTTTCACCATTTAAATCAGCAGAAGTTGTCTGAAGTATTGTTTTGTCCTGCATATTTTTTCTTAGATTCTCCATAGTTTTCTCCTTGCTTTTCTCCTACTTTTTTTTTTCTTTTCTCTAATTTTGAAAAATATTTAGGTGTTGCTGTTTTGTTCTCTGATGGTTTTAGGTGTGATGTTTCATTCAGGTTTGAGTGGCATGGTTGTGACTTTTCTCTGTTCTCTGCTTTTTTTCTTGTGTATTTTTTAATTACTCTTGTTATAAGAGGTATATAGGAGATATTAGGTGACACAGTTTGGCAGGTGTTGCCACCCGCTGTGGTAATGACAAAACCTCCCAAAATTCTCCATTGCAGATGGATGTGAGTAATCACCAGTTTTCCTGTATGTGTCATTTTCATCTTCAATATCTCTATTTTTTATTTCTCTAGCTCAATATAATGTATTAGGTTAAAAGGATAATATTTTTCTTCTTCAGAGTTGGTATTAATTTTTCAGATTTTATTGCATTTTTTTGCTTAAAGTATCTCAGTGAAGTGTGTCTGGGATCATTGTTTAGTTCTAAAAAGATGATTTTATAAAACACTGTTTAATGGTCTGTGATAAAATACCCAAACATAAAATTCCATTTAAGTCTCGATTAAAACTATATCTTACTGTGTGTCCAAAATGATATATGACTTCTGCATTAATATTAACACAACCTAAAATAAAAGATACACTTTTGGCTATCCTGAGTTCTGTTTTCATTGCCTCTTTCCTTGCATTAATGCATAATAATTAGACTTTATAGAAAGATTTAAATTTTCTCTTTTTTTTTTTTTTTTGATAAAGTAACATTTTAACAAGCCTCTAACATAAGATGATAATCCTAATTTTCAAAAGTCAAAATTAGATGCAGAAATGTGAATTCAAATAGCAAGAACTACCCTTCATGACTTGGAGTTGCAAAACCTCATCTGAATTCCAGAGTCATTATTATCCACTGCTGAAGTCAACAGAAATTTTGACCTTGATTCAGATTATATATGGAAAAATGTGGTGAGAAAATATTGTAGTGGAATATGTTCCATGCTCATTGCCTTTTCAGTGCAATGGTGACTGGTTTTTTGCATTTAGTTCAAGAGATGCCTTTAGTATTTCTATCAGACAAATACATAAACATGCATGGCTGTGTTATGACATAAGGTATATTTCAGCCATTGCTTAATAAGAGAATTAACTTTGCATGTGCTAATTTAACTTCTGGGCTGTGAAAGTCAGTATCACTTGCTGAAAACCTTTTTTTTTGGCAAAAAGAACTTCTGTGATTCATTCTTATGTTTAATAGTTATTTTAAGAATAAGAAAATGAACAAAGGGGGTTGTCATAATATCATTGAAATTAGGAAATTCTAATGAAAGTGTTCAATAAAATGATCATCATATGATTAGCTATAATAATAGCTATAACACTAATAATGAAATACTATTGAATAACAGAGTACACCAAAGGATAGTCCTTAAAATGGAGAGTTTATTCTGTCTCTTTTACTTTCGTACCTCACATATTCCATTTATGCAATATAATAGCATGATTAGTCATAGGTTCTTTGGATGATATTGTGAGACTTTATATATAAGCATGGGGTGATAACCAGTGTAGTAATTTGTATTTTCACATGGGAAAATTGTAGTAGCTATTATTAGATTTATTGTGACATCCAGTGATGAAATTCTTGCCTCATTAAAATAAATAGACTATTTGCTAGTTACTGCAGTAGGGCCACAGTTTCAGCCCACAACCTCATCTCATAATTCAGAATGTCTCCACTGAGTTCATTGATTCCAAGCCAAAACACACATGGTAATGTTCCCAGGCACTATTGAAATATCTTCCAGAAGCAGCAGACATTATCTTCCAAATAACACACAGTAGGTTAGTTCCTAGTATTTTTCAAAAGGCTGTGGCACGACTTTCTAAGGCATGTATCATCTACACAGAGGCATACAGAGGATATCCTTAAGTAGTCCTCGGTAAATTGTAGTCCTCAGAAAAAAAAAAACAAAACTTGTTCTGTGTTTCACCTGTTCCAACTGCTCTAGAAAGGTTGAACTTGAATAGCTCCTGGAAGTCCACCCAAGGAAAACAAAAGGGATAGAGGAAACAGTGTTTGCACCAGGGCAGTGATCCTTGTCCATGCCATCCCGATTTGAGCAGTGGTTCCTTTCACAGATCTTTGAGTGCACTTCATTGAAGAAGCTGTTCTTCAAATGAAATTTAACACTAATATTGTGGCTGGTGTCTACTACAGAGTAGGGATTATAATTCTAAGTGCCTTGGCTGAATTCCAGTATGAATAGCTTCATTTTGCCCACATAAGAAATTCTGCTGTAACTTCATGAATGGCACTTTGGGACCTGCATCAGAAGTGTTCTGGGCAAGAGCTGGGCTTTGGTGCATTGCTGTGTTAATTCTCATTGCAGACAGAAGGTACTGCTGATGTGTGCATACTGAAGCTCAGATACAAAGCTATCAAGTTCCCTAATTTAAATTTTTTTTACTTTATTTTTTTTAAGCCTCTCCTCACCTCTCCCAGTTTATAACTTCCTGATGAACTTTTGTTGGCAACCACCACATTTTACTTCCAGCTGGCAGGTCAAACAAACACCCTCTTTGAGAGCTGATGCTGCTGCACAAGAAGACCAGAATATGTGTAATGTTATGTAACAACCCAGCCAGCTTTTCTTTGCTCTTCTCTCTGCCCTCCCAGGCACTTTTTAAAACTCCATTCCTAGGAAAGGCTGGACAGATAATCCAACCTTGAACCTCTCTCATGGAAACAGTCTATAATGTTTTGTGCCAAATCATCTATTATGTTCCCAGTGAGCATGTAGTTTTACAGGATGTTGGTCTATTTCAGCATGAATTTAGATAACAATGGTGTTTTCCCCATCTTCCAATCACTCTCTAAGCAAGTTTATAAAATTTTGTTTTACAAGACATTTTTGTTTTGTATGAAGTAAAAGCTGACAAGTTACACTAAATAAAAATTCTTAACTAGCTGAAAGCAATCTGCTTAAAAGAAACTTCTTTCTTCTGTGTAGTGTGTTTTGTGCTGAGGCCTTCCTGGATAGCAAAACTGAGCAAACTCCCCTCTGATGACAGAGGAATAGGTTTCTGGCCTCTTTGTGGAGCAGTGGCTGCCTTTGTTGCCATCTCTCATGGATGTTAAATTGGAAAGATTCCCATCACAGTCCACTTGATGGCTACAGAGTAATGAATGTGCTTCATCAAACACCACTGTAGGCCTGGCTTCTTTCAGCAGGACCTGTGCTTCACCCACCAGGCAGGGAAAAATCAAAGCTGGCTGCACAATGGTTAATATATATGCAGAATTTAAAGTAAATTATCTGTGCACCAAATGAGCTGGATCTTGTTGAAATGCAATCATGTCATCTAAGTAATACTACTGTAATGTGACTTTTTTATAAGCCTATTAGCTATACATCCTACTGAATTATATGAGTACGTGCTCAAGTACAATAAATTTCAAAGCCCATCCAATCATCATATCCATCTAGTAAAACACACTTTTTAATGTACATTTAATAAAATAATGATTTGAACAGTTGACTACTCCATTTTAATCAGACAAAATGATGTGTCCATATTTCTTGCAAATAAGAAAATCTCTGGCTGTGGGAATTAAATGCACATCTCTTCAAGAGGAGTGATTTGTTCTGAATGCAATTCCTCTCTGGAATGCTCACAGGCCAGCAGTATGACCTTACTGTACATTGTTTCCTCTGCAGCATTTTGCTGGCTTCATATATTTTAATTTCAGAGCTAATGTCTTTCAATGTTCTTTTTATTGGAAGTAGTGAAACACTAATGAACCAGTGTTCAATCCAAGAGATGATGAAACATAGGGGATTTTTATCTTTACAAAGGCAATTCTGTAGACCAAACAAGTGATTTACTAATACCTTGACATGTCCTGTTAATGGATAAGTTGTTTTCTTAAAAATAAATGGTAAACTATTGACCACTATGTAATTGGAAACAGACCTTTACAAGGCTCTTTTCTGATCTGATTGACAATATGTACTTGAAAAGGTGTTTGGTAGATAGATTTTAGAAGACAAACTGATTATCTTTCTAATTCTTAAGGAGAGGCATTGGCTGCAGTCTTGTGTCACTCAATAGTTACGAATTCAAGGAAACCATGATACATGGCCCAATCAAAGAGCTTTTATCTGACAGCTGCTAACAGGACAGGTGTGCCCTTGGCCCTTCCTGTTTGTTATGAGCTTGTTTCATTCTCTTTTTACCCCAGTGTCTGTTACTGACCAAGAGCACATTAATCATGTCTCCTGCCCTTCACAAACTGCAGCATGGATCGAGGCAGCTGCTACAAGTACATCAGGAATGGACATGAACCCAGCAGGCTGCAAGGGTCAGACACCCTGACTGAAAAGGGCTCTTAGAGGCTAGAAATTACTAGGGGAAGGGGAAAATGGAAAAAAAAAAAAAAAAAATGAGGTATGTGAAGACAGGGTTACTGAAAAATGAACTGTAATCACCAACCACTTCTCCAATTATTGGTTTACAGCCTATTTGAAACTCTAAATGAAGGAACATTATGGGAATGTTACTAGAGGATGTTTTAAAGCTTACAAAAATTTCTCAACAAGTCTGGAAGGGGCACAACAAGAATGATTATTTAGTGACACCAATCCCTCCAGACAGGAGGCAGTGATATGTACAACACACTGTTTCAGGTGTTCAGGCTGGTTTGGAATGGTTTCAGCTCCAGCTAGGACAGCAATCTGTGTGTTGACACACCCACAACAGCCTCCTCAGAAAAGGAGTGTCAGTGCTGTGAATCAGTGCATTACATTGATCAAAAGCAAAATAACACAACAAAGCACAGAAAGGTGGAACAAATATTTAAAATAAGAGTGCTGTAGGGGAACCATTTCCACTCTACACAGACCTTTGAGTGATTGTGTTCAAAAGCTCTGTAACAGATGAAGCTGGCAAAAATAAAAGGAAAAACATGGGTTGGCAGGAGGAGACAGGCTATTAATATCTTTCAGAAAAATATGCTGGAAGAAAGGACATATTTTCTCTCTGGAGCTTTGGTGTGTTGAAGAATAGCATTTGGGCAGCCACTTTAGCACAGAAACTGCTGTTCTGCTCCCTGTTTCTTCACTATAACAGGAGAAAAGGCCAGCCAACAGAGCTTAGTAATGGTATGAAAAGAGGACCTACTTGCCACATAATGAGAAAGAAAAGGGAGAAAATTATAGTGAGCTGACTTGCAGTGTGGGAGTATGAAACATGAAAGCAATATCAAGATTTTCTACGAGACTTGCTTGAATTTTCATGTTGTGTTTTCATGATGTGTGTGTAGTAAAAGTGTGGGAGTGACAGGACATCGTGTCCTTTCCCTTCTGTCACGGTTTAACTCTACGTTATCAGATTAAACAGTGAAGTGCTGGCTTAACAGAGGCAATATCCATGGGGTGCACATGAATATGTACATTATACAATTAATTTTCTGATATATTAGGTTTTGAAACTTCCAGAGACCATCGATGAGACAAATCTGTGAGCAGAATTATTGTCCTCAAACCATCCCTGAGTATCTTCACAGGAGACTGCAAAAGCACACAGCACATTGCAAAGCCAAGCTAGTCTAATGCTTTTGCAGGTAGATAGATTTAAATCCCTTCCAAGACACTTTAGAGCTTCATTCCTTATTTGTCCAAGTGACTCTCTTCCTCTGAGGTACTTGTACTAACCAACCTAAACAGATTAATTCTTCTTGTTATTAGTGCCCATTTGTTTGGTAATAGTCTTTCCAAATCATTAGAGACCCTGCTACTGGTGAGTGAGTCAAGCTATCCTGACAGCTCTCTGTGATAACAGCAGATGGGATTTCTCAGTATAATCCAGGTGACCCATAAAGTGGCTCACAGAAGACTGACTATTTTGTCAGGCAAATAGTAGAAGGTTTCTTTTGGCTTTTTCTCTGTTGGTTGCTGCTCCCTCCATTTTGTATAATAAAACACTCATTGACTTCCAAGACACAGAATTGATGGTTAAGTGCTAATCACACTGCTTTGGGCCCTGGGAGATTTTGGCATTGCCCTTCTTTTGCCAACATACTGCAGAGAAGATAAAGATGGGGAAATGGAAGCCATGACAAGCCAGATCCTGACCCCAGAAAGTATTACCAGGAATATTTAGGACAACTCTTCTCACTTGGAAATACTGATACATTAAAATATTTTTTTTCTTTTTTTTTCTGGAATGAGTAGAATTTAGTTTCTTTTTCTATTTTGTATTTTTTTTTATTTTGAAAGGAATTTCTGGTCACAGCAAAAGCTGAAAAGTCTGGAATTACCTGATAGTCACAAACTTCCTGTACACCACCCTTTGAACTCTTTCAGTGTCAATTACTCACTGTTTCAGCATTCCTAACTTAATGGTGAAAGTGGAAGGTAAAATACACTAATTATGAAAGATTCAATGGATCAAAATGTCTGTCTTTGAAGCTTTTGTGCTTGTATTGGTTTCCTGATCTTAATAAAGATATCTATTAATCATATATTTTGTTTACGACTTGAAAGTTTCCAAATCTTACAAGAAAATTTATTTACAAACATCATGGAGGCATCAGATGATATCAAAAAAAAGAGACCTCCACTTTTTAAAATTTTTTCCTCCTTATTTTTTCCTTATAATTTTATTTTGCCTTTATAGGACAGCAAGACTGTCCGTAAAATGGGGAAAAAGTACTATTCTAAAACTTCATCATGCTTTAAAAAGTGGTGATTTTTTAAAGATTAAAAATTAAACTCCAAATTCTGAATGCTTTACAAATCTCAGAGTTTCATCACTCCCACGTCTATATTTAATCTTATGGTACATCTGTATAAAGGATTGGTGGATGCTACTAACAAAGTACAGAGTAGCTTAGGCCACGTATGAATTTTGGGTTAGAGTGAAGAGAGTTAAATGTCTTTTATCAACCACACATTTGCTTTTGAGCAGTTCTGGGAGCACATGAAAGATAGCAAGGGCTTAGAAGAGAAAGGGACAGATGAAATGATTCCCTACATCTGCCTTTATTCACAAAAAAAGATTAAATTGTATCAGGCATTCATGAGCACAGGTGAAAAATTAGGAAGCATGCAAAATGCAGCAGAAAACGGTTTTTAAATGGTTATAGTATTTTAAAATTGACAAGATTCCTTGGCCAGATTACACACACCAGGAGTGCTGAAGGAAGTGGGGGATGAAACTGGCAGAACAGTAGCAGCATTTTCACAAGTTCACTCAATTTTTATTCACTTCAAGAGCCAGAGACAGATCTGAAGACTGGGAAAATGGGTCACACCGTTTCTTTACTTCAAAAAGATGAAGAAGAGGAAGGGATACATACATGATAAGGTTGATTCAGTCTTTTTGATAGTGTTGTAGGAAGAGAGTGAAAAAAATGTTATGAAGGCTTGAAAAAAACCAGAGATATAAAATATAGCAAAGGGTAAAATGTCACTCTGTTTGTTCAGCACTATTCAATTAAGACCATTTAATATCTCTCCAGACTAATGCATTTGTCCATACCTAAATGTGTTCATGTTTTTTGGGAAGATATTACTGTGATAGATAGGGATCATCAAAGAAAAACAATCAGTACACACCCTGCTAATTCATTCACATCACAATTACATATGGCTTAGAAGATCCTTTGAGAGCATCCCACTTCAGAGTCCAGGACAGACAGGCACAAACATGAGATACCTTTCTGTAGTTCCAATTCCTTCCTCAAATTCAGAGGCTAAGACTTTAAAAAGGAATGTACAATGTAAGAGATAAAAAATAGGAATTCCATTATGGCGTATCAAGATGTGAATTTTTTTTTTCACCTCTTGCTGTGAACTGAAGCTTACATCTATTTTACACTCTCAGCTGTAAACAGCACTATTTACCTGCAGCCATGAGAAGCTGTTCCAAAAACCCTGTATACAAACATAATTTTGTTGTTGTTCTTGTAGAAAGAGGTTATTCTACTCCTATTATATGAACATCATGACTCCCTGAAGACAAGATTATGGTTTGCCTAATTCTTGGCTAGCTGCCAGTTTTATTAATTTCTCTGAACAGTTTAAATACTGGGCAGTGAAGCTGTGTGTATACAGACACAGTGATGCTGGTCAATACAAACTGTAGACACCCTCCCTTGAAATCTCTAAATTAAATGCTTATTAGCAAGGCTCAAATAAGTAGAGTGTTTCTGCATTTTTCTTTTAAGAGCTGATGCAGCAATGCTGTCTTATGAACTTAGGTGTTCATAAGTTCAGTCCCACTGTGCTTGTTTGCTCTGGCAGTGCTCATGAGAGCACCCTCCTGTCACTTGTAACAGGAAGGTACCACATCCTGCTGCTGGATGGCTGCATGGTAAAGCCAAAAACTGTGTGATGGAGCTTTTGAAATGGTGTTTATTTCCAGAAGAGCTCAGGAATGAGAGTGCTACAGGACTGCTTACCAAACTACAGATACACCTGTGTTAAGCATACATTTATTTATTACCAAAACACAAGCCCAGGGAACAGTAAATAAAAGATAAGGTGAACAGATGTGGTAATGCTGCATATTAGAATCCAATTAACTGATATGCCAACATAGCATTTTTCTTGTTCCTCTCTCAATATATTTTTCCATGGCATCAGGGCTTGCTTCAAGTGACAAACTGCTGCAGCAGCATAGCTGGTGTGACCATATGGCATGTGGTCAATAAAACACACTTGTAGAAATGCCAAATATGAAAGAACTCTACTCTTCCCCAAGCGCGTTTCTTCCTGAAATTTTTCTCTCTGTAATAAATATTAAATTGCAGCTGAGCAGGAAAATCAAATTATGAAATGAGTATTAAACAAATCTTTATTAAAAGAGTAAGTATCTACTTTTAATATAAAATTAGCATGTCACATCCTTTTACTCATAAGCAAGAAAAGTCACCAGATACCCCATACAACTGTTTCTTAACTCTTGTGTGAAAAGTCAAGAACTCATTTTTGGAGGGACAATATCTGATTATCTTTACATTTTTTTCTACATTACAGTCTGTAACTGTTCAGAAAAAAAAAAAATTCCGTGATCAAAACCATATGAAAAATATGTGTGCTTTTTTCCAGTTTTTAGCAACTCCCAAAGCTAGTTCTGAAACTATTCAATTAACTATTATCTGGCATCACAAATCAATAACTTTAGTTATATAGTTACATGGAGTTATAACCCCTAGACCAGCTTGCAAGCACATATTGCAAAGTCTACCATTGGCCAAATTAGAAGACCTCTAGAAATTGGACGCCCTCTAATTAGATGACCAAATTAGATGTCTAATTTTCAGAGAGCAAAGCTAAGGGGGAACACCACAGACAAAAAATTTCAATTTTCAGCTCCCCAAGAGACTCAAGAGTGACAAGAGACCATTCTCCCTCCCACAGCTGGAGATGTAGATTACTCAGTAGGAGTTCTGTGGCTCCGAAGAACATTTAATCTAAGCTTTCTTGTGAAACACATGCATGTTGAGAGGTATGTACTATCAACCTTGTTACAGACTGCTCTGAAGTTCTATCAAAAACCAAAAGAAATTCACATTCAGAAGAAGTGATGTCTTTCCAGAAAGAACGTGGAAAAACCAACATTACTCAGATAATCCCATTACGTAAAGCCCTCTCTTAGTATGATGAAAGTAAAAACATAACCTGATGTGAGCAGTCTATCTCATCTAACATTTCTGATTTCCTATTCAACCAGACCGAATGCTAATGTCTGGCATTTAAATAGCCACTTTAAAAGGAAAGATAATGATGTGGTTTGGAGTTGTCTTCTGACACTCATCTGACACCATCTGACACCTACCCTAATTTTAGGTACCTAAAAATTTGATGCACCACGTGGGAAAGGCCTCCAGCTTTGCAATGTTGTCCATGGAGATAAGCATCACCAAGATAATTCACACAGCATGTCAGGGAAGTTCTTTTTTTGGATGTGGCATATGCTGACAGTAAATCAACTACTTAAGGTCCTTGCATCACTCAGAGGAAGTTCCCTCAGTATCTATGAAGGGGTAAAAAAACTGGTGTAAATCAAGAACACTCAGTTTAGATGCATTAATGAAATGAATCTTAACCCTGAAATAATGGCAGTAATTTAGCAGGTAAACCCTTTAAAACAACAGGCTTCTTTCTACAACAAGAGTATGTTTCTCATTGTAGATTTCAACTAATGGGTTCTGAAACTGTAAGAATATGGCTTCATGTAGGAAGGGATTTTGGTAACTCTGAGAAAAAAAATCAATAATTTGAAATAATTCTCTTTAAACCTTTATTTACCATTGGGGCAATAATCATTGTTATGGTAATATTTGTCCAATAAATGAATAAATTCTGTAAGGTAAAGGAAAAACTGTAAAACAAGTTATTTCCTACAAGAATTGTAAGTACTGTCAGAAAACCTGAGGAGGAAATATTAGTTCATAGACATGAAATGTCTTCTGATGTTTCAGCCTCAAAAAAACACCTAAACACAAAAAAAACCCAGAAAACCCACAAAAAACAAAATAAAACAGAATTTAAAAAAAATAGAAACAAAGACAAAAAAAAAACCCCAAAATCTAACAAAACACCCCCTGCAAAAAAAAAAAAAAAAAAAAAAAAAACCACCAAAAACCAAAACCCAAAAAGAACTAACATTTACAATCAAGATGACAGTAATTTTCTCTAGGTTTTATCCCGAACACTGTCTGATTTTTAGAGCTTGCTCTTATCAAAGAATTACTCAGAAAGGCTAAGAAATCCTTTTAAACCTGTGGTATGTTATACACATGCCTATACCTGCAGTAATGTTTATAGTCACTAGTCATCTTCGATTTTAACAAATTCTCTGCATGTTGAGTCAATAGCCCATTGTAAGTATTTTTGCCATAAAATATTGATACTTATTCATCTTTACATGTACCCACCTTTAAATAAAAGAATTTTTTGGAATTTACCTATCTGCTTTCAAAACTGTTATTTCAGATGACAAACCCATGAAAGGCAGAAGAAATAGCAGTAGCAATGATCTCAAGGTTAACCTGGAATGGTCAATTTCTTATTTCCTCAGGGACTACTTTGAAGCAAGACCAAAGGGTTGTGCTATCATGCAATATGGGATTTTTCAAATACAAATCCAGTCTGGAATACTCATAAAACTTCCCACCTCTTCTAGCTGAGATTAGAGCTGCATCTCCCATTTCCTTTTCCTTCCCTCCCCCTCAGAAATATTTTCTTCTCTTGCAGAACCTTAAAACCTCTCAGTAAATCCATTATTGTAAAACAAAGACCAGCTGCTAATATTTTATGAGACTGATGAATATATTTCCCCACTTTGGCAAGGTAAAATAAAAGTGAATGTTCATGGTATAATAATTAGAATCTTTGGAGATAATTCAAAAAAGATGTAGGTAAGTCTTGACTAAAGATGTCAAAAACAAGGAAAAGAGACTTCCCTTTTCAAGACTGACATAAAGCCATGGTTGTCACATACAAGATCTATGAATATTTAATACAGTGTGGAAATTAATATTTAATATACACAAGTCCTGCATGACAAAAGTACTTGGCACAGTATTTTCTTTCAAAATAGAATAATAAAAATGTTTAACTACATTCTGTGATTTTGACCCTGAAACCTCTACATTTTGCAGTTCTGAAAGAATGCCAAACTCTATCCTACAGCATTAGCATAATAATTTCAGAAATTGCATATGTAAATCTACATGCCAACAATCAAATAAAATCAGCCTGTCTTTCAAAGCTGTTATGAGACATGGAATCCCTTAATGCATTGACCATTAACCGAAGAATTTATTACAAATGATTTCTTAAAAGGAAAAACACAAGCAACAAGGTTGCCCACAGTTTGATTCTCAATTGGTTGATTTTTTTCCTTTACTTAGGAACATACACAGTACATGTTTTCGAATAAATCAAACAGCTAGTGTTGAATAATTTATTATAATAACAATGTGACAACAATGAGGCTAAAAATAATTTACAATGACTAACTCTTGAAGTCAGTGCCAAGGTAGCCCAACACTGTCTTGATAAATGAGTTTTGAATTGAGTACTGTGAGTATTAAAAGCACTGGCTACCATTTTCAGCACACTACCAGATTTGTTGATGCAGAAGGTTCTTTTAAAGTCTGCATTCATAACTGGCCAGCAAACTCATTATTCCACTCTACAGCAGGGCATTTTTGCCCATACATAAAAAGTGTATATTGCATAAACTTGCTCTCAGATTAAATTATCATTTGTTTCAGTAGCAAATGGCTGAGGATTGGCTTGTGTCAAGGCAAGGGCAGACAACACAGTTGGCTCAGTCTTTTTCAACCTTGTTTTGGTGGGAACAATTCAGAATAGATTAAATGAATTTGATTCTCCTCCCATGCCCAGTCAAAATTAAACAAAACATTGGCAAGCCCAACTAATATCTGAATTTGTAATGAAGTCTCAAATGAGCCAATACCTTTTCTTTCTGTAATTCTAACTGAAATGTTCTAATTTAAATCTCTAGTATAGAATGCAGCTTTTCAGCAATCCAGAATTATTTTACCAAGCAGAAACCTTTATCATTCTACATGCATGCTGGAGAATAAAAACACACTTTTCACTTTAAATTGTTTATGTAATGCAATTGTATATTTTTGATAGTTTGAACAACATTTAGGTCCTTCTAAATATTTACAAGAGGCTTTGTAATTACCTTTTTCAGTTTCATGTAGCATTAAAAGTCACATGATTTTTTTTCTACAGTCTAATTATCAGCTTAATTTTATTACTGAATGTAAACAATTATGCACATTTTTAAAGATGCCTACAGTGCCTTTAAAACTGAGAGAAAATCTGATTCAGAGAGGTTAAATATTTATTTGATTTTATTTAGCTTGGGTCTGAGTTTTTTAAAATGCATTCTAGTGCCTTGCTCTAGAAAAAAGTAAAAGAGGGAAGATTTATTTTGCTCTAATTGTATAGCATGTTTTGTAGTACTGACCAGTTCCTTGAACATTAACAAGTAATATATTAAAAACTAAGTTCCTAGACAAAATTCTGAAATTCATAAAAATATTCCAAATAAATCAGAATATAAGTAGCTAATAACTCACACTTTTCTCAAGCAAAATAGTTTCTCAGATATTAATAAATACTTTAAAATAAACATTTTGATAATGTACCACTTTGGTCAGAGGCTATTTTCCATTTATTATAGCATGTAATTTTTTGGTTTGTGTTTTTTAAAAATTTAGACAGATATGAAAATAGATGTCTATTGTGAAAATTAGGCTTTTAAAAAAATCTAAAATGTAGCGAGAATGATGGCTGAGAACAAAGACAAAGTTAATAATTGCCTTGATGAGTAATTTTTTTTTAAGCAGTCACCTAAATTCCCACATAAGGGATTTTTTTTTTTAATTTATGATTTATTAAACTAATCAAAATTTTCTCTATTTGTCCAAAACTCTTATTGCACAATTTTTGTTTGTCTTTTTGTTATCGTTAGCTTGCTTTTTGGCTAAAGTTCTATTTCTTCTATTCCATTTAAATCCATCTGAGAAGTTAAAAATACTGTTGAATAAAAACCACCCCCCAAATTTAAATTCCTTTGGTGTTTTCTCCTGGTATATATCTCTGGATTGGTAAAATGATTCATTAGAAAGACCTGTCTTATCAAGCTGAACCCCAGCAAAGTTGTCTTTTTCCATTACTGAGCAATCAACAAATTCTTCAAAGATTACATCATGGACACAGATACTGGAAAGAATTAGACCATTTCTCGCTCAGTCAGCCAGAAAATATTGCTAACAAGTATTTAAAACATAAGATATGGAAGCCAGGCCTGATTCACTCCAGAATATTTATCATCACCCTTCTCTAAGAGATGTGTAAAGCCTCAGGTGAGCTGGACTTTCCTATAGTCAAAGATTTTTGGAAACAGAGAGAGTGTAATTGGGAATTTCCTTTTAAAAACTTTTCTATGGAAAAGTTCTGTCTTTCTCTTATGCTCTTATTTTATTTAACACCTTTATATCTCTTAATTTTATAAAACATGATGATTGAATGACTAGGCAACAGTAGACTAATGAGAAAAAGACATGAAATTCACAGAATTTTGTAATTCATAGAGAATTTAGAAAGCCATGTCAGACTTTAAAAAAATGGCCATTTTGTCCATTTTTTTAGCAGTCACCTAGCATTTTGTTTGCTTTCATTCATATCCCAAGATGTGGGTTTACTTTTGCATCCTTCATGTGGGCTAGCTAAAAATAGATTAAACTATGTCCACCTAAATTAATGACTATGAAGGTCTTAAAAAATGTTCCAATAGTATTTTTATTAGGACTAAATTCAAATGCATCTGTTCTGTCATATTTCTGTACTTTTCTCAGAGATTGAAATAGCATGCTGCACCATCTTCTGGAAATTTTTGTTTACAATTTTTAAATTAAAAAACAATTTCATTAAGTATGAGGCACTTTTAAGTAAACCCCAGCTTGTCAGGAAATATTTTTAAAATTATTCAAGAAATTCAAAGAAATTATTTCGGAATTTGTTACTAAAATGATGCAAAGGTAGAAATATTTTTATCTTATCTTGATATTAATAGATCTGAACATTTTTCAATGTATTTTTTCTTTTATGCATCTTCATCACTTGGAAACAAAAAGATTGAAAGACCAAGCATTCCTAGGGAAAAGGAATAGGATTTTTTCCCTGAACCTTTTAACTGTTTCTGTGGAATCTCATCTGTTTTCCATATACCCATGAAGATATTTAACTTTATTAACGCAGGAAATAACAGAAAACTTTCATGGGATAACAAGTCATTTAGCCCCTCATCTTGTTAAAAATCTTGAATTCACAAGACACTTTTTATGAACTGTCTTTTACCATGTATATGAGCTTACCTGTTACGGGCAGATCAATTTCTCCTTCTCAGTAAGGAAACTGGGGCAGAGAGGGGCTGGATATTCCCTCAGGGACTGAGGAACAGGGAGAGCCAAGGCAGCCACTGCTTTCCCCAGGGGGACACAGTCCCCCAGGAGCTGATAACAAGGGCTATCAACAACTTCCAATAAGGCAAGGGATGAATCATGTTTTGAGAGCATCCTCGAGGTTCAGCCAGGAGCAAGAGATGGAGCCAGAGACAAGGTTAGAAACTAACACAACACAAACTACTCCATGAAGTTAGCTAGCTGCAAAGGGATTTTCCAAAATCTTTCCCCAGGTGGAAACAAAGGAAGATCTGGGCAGCAAGGCCTAAGCTTCAGTGCCAAAGGGTTTGTGCCTTTCTAGCTAAGGAATCTTGAAAGTATTTCACATCAACAGCTCTAAACTGTACACTAGTATATTCTGGAGGGCCACCATAGCCAACCAAGCTCCATTTGTAACCTTTTGTTTTTGTTTAAAGGAAAAGCCACAGTTAGGCTCCACTTATAGGTTTGGGTCCTGTTTCTCAAAGGGTGAGTAAGGGTAGGAAGTGAATCACATGTGAAGTTCTACAGAAGTGTAAGACATCACCACACTGAGCTTTTGCAGTAAAGTCAGCCCATGTTTTTGGCATGCTCTGGCTTAGGCAGCCCAGTCTCCTTGGGCTGCAAGTGAGCAGCTACAATTGTACTTATGCTCTAATGGCCAAAAAAGGCTGGGGGTATCTTGGTTTGCATTAGGCAGGATGTTGCCAGCGGGTTAAAGGAGGTGATCCTTCCCCTCAGCACTAGTAAGGCCTCCTCTGGAAAACTGCACCCAGTTTTTGGTCCCTCAGGAAAAGAGAAACATGAAGAGAGTGCAAAAAAAGGGTCTTGGGGGGGATCAAGTTACTGAAGTGTCTCTCATATGAGGAAAGGTTGAGAGACCAGGCACTGTTTAGCATGGAGAAGAGAAGGCTCAGGGGTGAATCATAGATAAATACCTGCAGGGAGAGAGTGCAAAGCAAACAGAGCCAGGCTCTTCTCTGTGGTGCCCAGTGGCAGGACTAGAGGCAATGGGAACAAACTGAAAATCAGGAGGTTTCCTCTGAACATCAATAAACAATTTTTCACTCTGAGAGTGACTGAGCACTGGCACAGGTGCTCAGAGGTCATAAAATCTCCATCCTTGGAGTTACTAAAAAAAATGTCTGGACAGGCATCTGGTGTCCTTGCTTGTGCAGGGGCTTTGGAAGAGAGGGACTTCCAGAGGTCTCTTCCAACCTCAACAATCCTGTGATTCTGTGGCCTGTAAGGATGTAAGGATTATGATAAACACTGAGCCCAGCATTCTCACAATGCTCAGAAGTGACATTTTTGATTTTTCATTACTTATGCCGTTTCAGTCTCATGGGATAGGGAATAAATTCATCCTTATTCTGCCAGTTTTCAAGCTCCTACATGGAGCTTCCAGCTTTGGATTGTGGAATAAGTGCAGTAAAGTTCCCAATACTGCCTCTCTCTGCAGGGTACTTTAGGTACATGGGAAGAGGGCGACTTGTTCAACCAAAGTGTGATGTTCAGACCAGGAAGGCTGAATTCCCATTCAATACTCATTACAAGTCCTGTTTATAGTGCATGTCTTGCCTCACTGATAGACAGACAGGATTATTTCTCTTATGTGTCTGTAAAATCCATTTATTTTGTCTTGTACAATTCGTTCAGCAAAGGGCTGATTTTCACTTGCAGAATTTTTCACTGCAAAAATCTGCAGACATGAATTAGAAATCTGCTTCTTTGAAGTATTTTTCTGGGCAAAATGGGAAATGGGAGACTTGAGCTCTAAGTCTCTAAGTCTCGTCTCATTCTTGTGATTAGCTGTTTCCTGTGAGCCTGTCTATGGAACTGTGGGTGTGTATTTTATTGCCCTGTAATGAACAATAAAGATATTGCTGGAGAGTAGCAAACAGCACCTTGACATTTAAAATGTATGTATAAACTCCTTAATTTATTCATGTTTTCAAAAAAAAGGGATGTGTGATAACTTAATTCCAGAAGACTTTTTATACTGCCAGTAAGGATCAGACCCTTGAACTAGAGCAACTTTCTGCCCACTCAAAATCTGCAAACATAAAAAGCAGAAACCCAGTGGGTGGATCATTGCCAATATTCTCACAATTGTGCAAAATTGCTTTGTCAGTATCAGTCTGGCTGCACTGGTTAACTTTTGCCAGAGCTTTACAAAAAAATCTTCCTGAGCCAGGAAGATAGACCAGTCTGTGAAAGCTTGAATCAACATTTGGGTAGCTTCATGTTACTGGTTTTCCCTTTGTGTTACTATGCATCTGCTTTACCCATTTCCCAATTCCTGACTTTGTTTTTTAAAATCCTTTCTGATCACATTACATACAATTAAATTACTTCACTGAACAAATCATGTTCATAAATTTGCTTTATTGATTGTCCAGAACACAGTGCTTCAAGAACCCAGTGTGCTGCATGGCTCCTGTACAGCTCTGCAAGACAATAAAATGATTTATTCTAATGGATGACCTATTTATGATGGAAAAACAAATCTAATTTCAATTACTGCTCTAATTAGGATGACTCATGAAAACTGGAACTTTTGTTTTAGTATAGGTCAAAAACAATGGAGAATGATTATTATTTATAATACAGACTGCTTCTATCTGTTATTTACCAGTATAAATAATATATTTCAGTTTGTGGTTTTGTTGATAATAATTTTTTTAAGACAGAAAGGATCTGTAAGCTGCTTTTGTTAATCTTTTAGGGATGCCTGCAAAAGGATGTAATTATTGTGACTGATAATAATACGTGGTATAGACATTCACAGTGAAAGAAAAGGATTATCTGCTACATCAGGTTTCTCTTTATTAGAAAGATTTTTAGTTGAGTAAAGACCAAAGAAGCAGCAGCAGGCCAAGCACTGCTGGAGCAGGGAAGGTTGACTGTTTGCACTGTCATAGTCTGATCTCCAGAAAAGCCACATGGGGACACATGGGCCATCAGCAAGGAGTGGTGGTGGCACAACAGAGCAAGTGTTGCTCCTAGAAACAGTAATCATGTGCCTACTCCTTTCACTTGGAAGAGGCAGAGCTGCAGCTCTCCAAGGACACATCCCTGATTCTGAGTTTTTAAGTCCAGGTCTTCCGTGCTTAGCATCCATTCTTCTCTGTGAAACTCCTAATCTAGGTAGGTCCAAGTCTCTGATCCTTGGAGTGAACCTTCATAGCTTAAAATTCTGAAAGCAGAAGGAGCTTTATAAGCTTAAACTGCTGTTGTCATTTAAGATCCTAGTGAAAGCAGCTCCTTTCATGAAGTAAGGCCAGTTTTGTCAGCAGGATTTCATGAAAGCCCAGAGGGGCTCTTGATACCTCTGTGTCCTAATGACAGATGTTGAGGACTGATTTCACAAAACAGCTCAACATACAAAACCTGTCAGTTCTGTAGCCTCTGATAATATCTTAGTACAGATATGAAGGTTTCTGTTTTATTTAGCAGCAAACATTGCAAGAGTCCTCGGGGATTTTGAGTGGCTGTTGCATGAACAAGCAAACTCCAAAGACAGGAAATGTGAACTTCCATCACAATTCATATATTGAATATATATTGAATATATATTGAATATATTTTGTCTTAATAGAGTGTTAATGACAGGAGGCCTTGTCTAACTGCTCAAAGTTTCTAAGGCCTTCTGAGAGACTGATGCGCATTTCCAGTTCTTGTTCTCAATACTGGTTTGGAGAAAATCTGGCAAATTATTTTTATGTCCTAAGATTAGCTCTTACTTGTGTTTACAATCTGAACAAAACTCTTCAGGATGTGAATTCCCAGAGGAAACTCATTTATATTGAAGGGTTGAAGCATCAGGGGACAATCTTTGAGAAGTGATGCCTCCCAGCATTTAATGAAAGTGATGCAAATCCACCCAACTCTTAATTCAGCACTGTGTCTAGAAGTCTTAAATAAAGACCTTTTTTTCAAGTTAAAGGGAATAAATAAAATCTTTAAGCAGTGAAGCAGCAACAAGAAAAACACATCAAAGTCAACTGGCACATAGTTTACAAAAATAGCCTTGCAAATGAGTTGGTCAACTCAGTGAGATGGGGGAAAAGAAGAGAGCAAATGTTTTTTCCTTGCTCCCTCTCTTTTATGCTAGCCATTGTAAATGTGCTCAGAAGACAGTGGGAAATATGAGTCAGAGTAAATATGTACTTCTCTACTGCTAAATATTGGAAGATCTTTATAGAGAACATAAATCTGAGTTTAAGATTCTGTAAGCAACACTTCAATTCCAGAAATCCTGGTGAGCATGCAGTACTTCAGCTAGCAAATAAACCCAAAACAGGCCTTTCAGAGAAATTAAGAAATTAGTTTGCTCAAAGACTAGTGTTCTGAGTTTTAGAATGAAAGTTTTTTATTTTCCTTATTTGGTTAGTTCTATTTAGTGTAGGGTTTATTTTTTTTTTTTTTTTGATAAGAATGACAGTAAAGGACTGAAAAAACATAAGAAATTAATTTCTACTTTATTTCTAATATTTGATAATAAGTTATCTTCTAGGATTTCTTATGTTCTAAGCCATAGAAATATGAATATTTTGGTACAGCTAATATAAAATACAGCTTTCTGAAACATTGTTTGAAAATCCATTTAAAGGCAATGGGAGTCCATCCAATAATTTTAGTGGGAAAATTCCTAATTATTCCAGGAGATCAGGATTTGGCTAAAGCTACCAAGGGATTGGAATTATGCATAAAAAAAGAATTACACTCTACAAGCATACTATAATAATGAATACCAGAACTTAGAGGAAGAACATTTTTTTCCAAAGGGGCTCCTTGCCCATGTCTGTGCCACAACAGATTTCTAATAGATTCTCCTCCAAGTGCTAGTGAGTCTCACAGCTGTTTACTCTCTGAGATCAAAGGTGACTGCACTGAGACCATTTCAATGTCTATAGAAAACAGTTATGTTTGCCAAGAGTACAGAATAATAGCAGAAATAAGGTGCTATTAACATTTACTTAGAAAAAGACCTGAAAACTTTGATATCTGGTCTCTGAAATCACAGTTAAACTGCTGTTACTTTCATAATGAACATGAAGTCTGATTCAGTAGCTCAGAACAATGAAATATTACTTTTTTTAACACATAAAATATTCCATTTGATGCTCCTGGGAGAGCTGAACTTCTTCAAATTAACTGAAGAATGCATGTGAAATTCTAATATTAGTTTTGTCTACAGGAAAGTTAATTTTCAAATAAATGTATTTTCATTTTCAGACTTCCAATGTACTCCGACAGTAACCTCTACATTGATTTATAAAATTAAATATGTGCCTGTCATATTGACCTTATGTGTTACAAATCCATAGTAAATAATTAGCATGAATGGTTAACATGAGCAAAGCTATGGGCAATTTGGCATTTAATTAAGGGTTTCTGTGCTGAAGAAATATCCCTGTCTTAGCTTACTGGAATTTTTTTTTTTTCCAACTCTGAAACACCATTCAGCCTTTGGTCTGTTAGAAATTTAGTTTTAACCCTTGTAGAATATTATTTGTTTGATTGCCTCATTATTTATTGACTGAGTCACTGCAAGAACTTATCTGGAATTGATGCCTTTTCATTTGTTACAACCTTCTCACTCCTATTTTTGGTTCTTCTGCTGTCTGGGTACAGCCATCCTGAGAATCTTTTTCTTTTGTTTTTTTATTGATATGCTAACATATATATTGTTTTCTTTTTTTCTTTTTTTTCCTAGTCGTTCTTTCAGAACTATGCCAATACCCTTAAATAGATTTAGTTCTCAAGGACTGTAAAAATATAATTTCAAGAGCTGTTTGTCTGAAGTAAATGTGTAGGAATTAATTCACCAAAGCATTTTTTTAGTGTTAGTCTGAAACTGTAAAAGGGAGTAAAATTATAGTGGAAAACTGGTGCATACCAAAAATAGATGGAAAGTATCCTTGTGACTAATCCTTTCTGAGTTTTACTCTCACATTTTTCTGACTCTGATGGAAATCAACAGGTTTCCCTGAGTTTTGTGGGAATTGGTCTAAGCTTTCAGCTGCCCATCAACAAATTCCTCTGACTTTGACATATAAAAAAACAGTTTCAGTCCTGTTAGGGAAATTTGTGTTTCTGCAGAACAATAATAAAATAATTCCAACATATTCCCAAAGGCAAGGACTGGGCTTAGACCATTGCAAAGAGATTGGTACTAACAAGTTCAGTAAGACCATGAATACAGATGATATAACAGCACACCATTTCAAAGTTTTTACCTGTCTTACTGCCTGCACACAGATGAAACTAGAGCTCTGCCTCCACTTTAACCACAACTGATCATTTGCTACTATAGTTGTCATAGTCATGCCTCTGACATCTACCATAGAGCTGTGTGCAGTGCTGCTTCTTCAGCTGCACAAATACTGAACAAATGAAAGTGCAGCACAAAAGAAAAGACTGGCAATCTAGGTCCCTGTTTCAAAGCTGTTAATCACTGATTTTTCTGCTTCTATAATATTTTGTGCTTTGGTTTTATCATTTTTTTTTTGTCCCTAGAGGCTTTCTCCTGCAGTTATCTGAAGTCATTTGACCTACTTTCCTATATGCTTCCTTCAATATTTGTGATCACTAGAAAGCTGATGATGTAGAAAATTTAATAATTTAAAATATCTTTTAGCCTTCCTTGACATCAGACATCAGAATGGTGGGTGTTAGTATTCTATTAAAATAGTCTCCTTCAGGAGCAGTAAAAATTATAATAATGCTGAAACACCACCAAGAATATGAAATTAAATTAAACATAAGTTGCAGATGAGATTTTGATTGTGATAATATGTACCCTATGGAAGGATGGAAAAATAACAAAAAATAAAAAGGGACATAATAAAACTGCAGCACATCAAAGATTCATTTCAGCAAGGCTTCTTCCATCCAAACTCAAACTTCTTCACCATGAGTGTGTTCTTTACATACTTAATAAATATTTCATTCCTACTCTTCAGTCTGTTCAATCCATCCCTTGATAATGAAACAGTTGTTTTTGAAAGCTCATCTATTTATATCCACCTGCTCCACATGCACGAGAAGACTGCTTGATACAGAGAGATGAGAGAGACATAAATAGAAATGTGCATTAATCTAATTTTGACTGCAGTTACATTTGGTATGACTAGAGTAACTCTAAATCTAAAGATACATTAGTATAAAACCAGTGCATTTGAAATCAGTCAATGCAAATCAGACATGAATTGACTGATTGATTGATCAGACATGGAAAATCAGACATATAGTTATGTTGCTGATGTGTTTGTTTATCATGCTGAATTCCCTCACAAAGAGACAATTAGGAATACAATATGTGAGCTGATAGAGAACAGTCATTTGTAACATTTAGCACACTTTACCAAAAAAGGCCTTTCACATAAGGTTTTGATACTGCTGCAGGATTTTGATGTCTGTGGCTTTTGAAGGAGCTCAGGTGGCCAAGGATACTGTCATTTTTCTTAAGTTGTTTCTCTATGTATGACTTTAGCTGTAAAATATTATGATATGCAAGATATTGTCTAATCCTTTGTCCTTCTTATATTACATGATCAAAGACAGTATGAAACCAATAATGAGAGTAACATGAGCTCTGCTTTATTTAACTTAAGCAGAGAAAATGCCTTTAAACTGTGCCTTGTTTCAAAGTCTGAGGAAGGTTGAGTTCAATGTTTATAACTGTCTTGGTTTGCAGGAATAAAGAATTCTACTCACTTGGCATGCAATTACCTGGACTTCAACCCTCAAATTGAACACAGGAGCAAAGGGTTAAGTCTCCATTCAGAAATCCATTTCTAGAACCTGTGTTTGAAATATTTTCAAGTTTTTAAAAAGGGGATATAAGTTTACCCATCTGTCTAAATTCTTAAGCTCTATGGTGATAGACATTTCTCAGACATTTGCTATTCTTTGGCCTGTGTTAAATAGAAAATCAGGTCATAGTGGTCTTTCTTAACCTTAACATTTAGTAATGTAGCTTATGAATTGGAGATAATAACAGTAAAGATTATGGCCAGACCTTTTCCAAGAAGTGAAATTAGAATATAGCACCGTGGGGGAAAAAAAGAAAAAAGAAAAAAGAAATGAAAATTAAGTGAAAATAAAAAATGAAAATTCACTGAAGTTCTGCAGAGCAACACAACTGATCCCAGGTGTAAGTCACTGAGTGAATGCAAGTGGCCAAAAGATGAGCTTCGCACACCACTGTTACATTTGGGGGGAAAACTAGGAAATGTTTATTTTAAGTGGAAAAATAAAAGTAATTAACCAAATGGAATTAAGCACATTAAAGTACAACAGGATCTAGAACATGAAAGGGAGATGTGCCTTGCTGCCTTTAAATGAACCTGCTTGGGTCACTCATCCAAAAGACAGTGAGACATTCACTATCAGACTCTGTTGCATTTACAGTGAGTTTTACCTCAGACAACCAGCAAATAAAAATATGGAGGATATCAAAACCATATATGGAAGATATCAAAACCATAAAAAACAAACCTCATTGTATCTGCCTAACAGTTCAGTCTATGTTTTTTTTAATCAGCAAAATATCTTGCATTTGTGAAGGTTCCTCCCTTTAGCCTGCACTCTGAGTGCTAGGAAGACGAGGATTGAAGCAGACCTAGGTGTATGAAGGATCATTCCAGCTTCTTTCTCAGGGAGTGGACTGCTTCTTCAAGAAAAGGAGCAGGAACTGCTCCAGCCACATTTAGGCAGTACAGCACTTTTCATGACCAAAAATATGTCTCCATTGAAGATTTTGACTCCAGGAGGAGAAGGGATGTCTGAACCCAAACTTCCAAACTTCCCTGGATATCAGGATGAAAAGGAGTTCAGACAGGTTTCTACTCCAAATGTGCCTTTCCCTCATCAGCATTCAGAGTGATGTTTGGGACTTGTGTGAGAGTTTCCAGAAAGTGCCTGACTTTGTCTTGTTGCCATGGCTGGGGTACAAACTTTATCTGTGTGTTGTGGAGAGGTCTGACCTACTCTGATTGCTTAGCTCCCTCCATAGTCAACTGAGATGGAGATGCTGCCAAGGAGTGGGTGGGTCATCCTTCCTAGGAAGGGACATCTGGGGCTGGCTGGTAAATCTCCTTGGGTTTGGTAATTTCTGGCTGAAACAGTATCCTGCATATTCAACGATGTTTCTAACTTTCAGATGACTTAAATTATGTAAAATATCTGACATAAATTATGTGAAAAACCTTTCAGCCCAAACTTACATATTCTAACAAGAGCTATTCATTGAATTCTTGCAATGTCTGAGTTGAACATCCCCAGCTATTCACATTGAACCTCATTTCATTTGTTCTTAACCTCACACCATCAGTTATATGTCCTTACTGACATCTGCCTGAGCTGTCCACTTACCACTTGGACAAAAAAAAAGCGTTTTAAAATCTATATTCTTATTAGATTTGTATTCACCAAGTACTTTTTTTTTTCCTTTTTACTGGCAGAATTATCTAGCCCACTTGAATGCCAGACTTATTAGCGTGTGAATCTACAAGATTTAATAAAGTAAAATTTGCTCCAGCATCCTTTGACAAAATGTTGAAATGACCCACATTTCCCTGAGGATTCAGGTTACGTACTCCAAGTTCCAATCCTACACATGGTCTCAATAAATGTGGCTGTAAATGGAACTCCAGCAAGCTGACTTGCCTGTTACCTTCAGCACATTCCCATTTTTTAGACTACACATATTTCAGACTTTATTCAAATGAAAAGAAACAGACAAACTTTGTTTCTTAAGATGTGTTTTCTATTCATGTGTTGTGCAAGGGATGCCATATAGGAAAAAAGTACATGGTTTTTGCTTTCTGTGAACATTTCAGAGAGCAGAAACACAATTTCTTATTTATAAAGCCAAAGGAAAAAATATTTTGGAACCTCAGAGTTTGAATGTGTTTCTCTGCAGTTAAGTGCAAAAGTAATTATGTTAGAGACTTCAGGTTAGCTAAACAGTTTTTTTTTTTTTTTTCTTGTTTATTTGTGTATACGAGTGAGAAAGGAGTTACTATATACAAGATTTCTTGGTTATTTTTGATACAAAATAAACTGTGTAAAAGTCAAACCTCTTATTTACTTTCATACCCATTGGATCAGGGCCACAAACCCAAAAAAATAATGTGGTCAAGATCCAAGAATCTATTTAGAAGAATACAGCTGCCTTTGATGTCTAAATAGTTTAGACACTCAAATTTCTGAAAGAGTTTGAGACACTAAAATTAAAGATTTGTTTCTATGTAGTTTTAATGATCTTTGAATTCCTTGACACTGTAATCAATCATCACTGATATTCTTCAGATATAGTCTTAATACAAGAAATTATTTTGTTTTATACACACTTATAGTGAAGACGATGTTATCATCCTCCATCTTAAAAAAATAAAACTGAAAAGCATGAGTATTACTGCTTCTACAATAAATTTATAATTTGGACTAGTTGGAGGCTGGGATAATGCCAAGGAATTTCAGATCCTTTCCTACTGTATTTCTTGGATTTCAATCTTCTTTTCAAGTAGGCACAATATAATTCCTATTTAGACACTTCCTGTAAAAGTTGTGTTAAGGACATTGACTATAATGAGTGGCTGAATCAATACATGATGCATATCAATGTCTCCTTCTTGGAAAGCAGCTTCTGATTCCAGCAACAGGGTTTCCAGAAATGTTTGGATTCCTCTTGAATCTGCAATAAATAATTTTTAGTTACAGGAACAATACACCTTGTGCATTGTGTCATTCTGTTGTGCACTGTGTTATTATCTGGTGAAGCTGATCCCAAATGTAAAATATTGACAGAAAAAAAATATTGTAGTAATGCAAAAGACAGTTCTTTCTACCATTGCCTAAGGACAACATCAGTTTCTTCTTATATTTTGACCATAGGTCATGATCTAATGCTGGCAATAGTGTAGAACCACTTTTCATACATGGTTGACTCAACTGGACTGTTGATTTTCAAGTAAAATTACAAAGGCAACACTTGAGTAAGAAATTGGACACCTGCATAAAAGATATTTAGAAAGAAAAATCACTTCTAAGGCAGTCTGGGAACTTGAATGCATGAAAGACAGTAACACTGAATCCTTATTTTAACTGCTGCTATCCAAATAGATAATAACTAGCTTGCATAGGTGGATGTCTTCCTGAGAAGGAGAAATCCTGGATTTTCATGTAATTAAACCATGAAACAGTTAACAGCATTATCCATTATCAGCTGAGGCCTCCTGAAACAACTTTTAATTAAAACACAAGGTTTAATGATACAAATGATGTCTTTTTTCAACAGTTTAATTTGATTAGGAGGTAATGCCATTTAGTGATACACTGAAGTGCAGAAGAGAGGGATGTTCAGACCCTTATGGGACCAGCTCACAACAGTCTGTTCAGATGCTTCAGTGACTGCTGCTGACATTGCTCACCTCTGCTGGCATCGTGGAGAAACTCTTACAGTCCAGGGACCAGATCCCTTTCAGACAGAAACCAAAGCAGATGACACTCTCCAGAGGGTCTTCTCATGATCCCCAGATTCTAATGGGCATGTAGCTTGTGGAATCAGACCAGAGGCATTCTGAACTGCACTCCCAAAATACAGATATCTGGATATGGGGAATTTAGGAAATTATCTGAAGGGAGACTATCAAGAGGATTAAATCAGGCTTTTCTCAGTGGTGCTGAGCCATAGGACAGGAGACAATGGAGAGAAAATCATGCACAGGAAGTTCCACCTGAAGGAGGAAGAACATCTTCACTGCTCAGGTGACTGTGCACTGGAACAGATTGCCCAGAGTGGCTGTGGAGTCTCCCTCACTGAGGATATTCCAGAACTCTCTGGATGCAATCCTATGCCATGCGCTGTGGGATGTCCCTGCTTGAGCAGAGAGGCTGGGCCAGGTGTCCACTGTGATCCACTTCAACCTTTCCCATTCTGTGGGATTTTTGGTCTTAGTAAGAAATATTTTACTCTCTAGACCTGTGCTGTGTGTAGTGCACTATATGCCGCTCTGCATGTCACTAGTATGTATCTGTGGACTGTACATAAAAGCAGATTTCTAATAGATATAAAACACTAAAAGGGATATTTTTCTAATTTAAGATTTACAGTGAAGTACATTAAACTAATTGCATGTCATATTTTGAGGGACTCTGCAGAGATTTTTTTCCCCATAAGAGAAAGACCCTTGCTGGGAAGCCTGTTCATGTTGTCTGATGTATTGCATTGGAGAGGGATCCTATTCTGAGCCTGATGTCTATTGTGGCAAATATTCCATATCCCTTCTGTTATTGATTTAGTTAAAACATGTTTGGATTGCAAAGGGAAGTTAAATATTGCTGCTGCAGTACTAATGTGCACCTATTTCAAATCAGTATCTTTACCAGAGGAACTGTGAAGCAGAGACCTTACCTTTGTCACCTTTTAAGTAGGGCCAATTACACTGATGCAACACAATCTTTTGTTACACTGTTCATAAATACAATTTCAAACAAAAACAAAGCACAAAACATTGACTTGTGTTGACTGATAATTTGTTTAAATCTCTTTCTGGACCAATATGCTAGAAGACCTGATATATTATTAAAATTAAATATTAGATTTATTTTTATGTAGTTTTATTCTCTTTGAAATGCAGAACCTTTTAAATAATGTATTATGTGCTTAGGCCCTCTTTGTGCAGTAAGACTTGTGAAAATGACACCTTTGGAGCATACACAGGTGCAAATGTATTTCACTGCCACCCTTAAAATAAATATAACTCAGACTTCTTCTGAAGAAACCCTTTAATTATGCATTACTTTTTATCTCATTATTTGTTTAAACATTCACATTTTTTTTCAGAACTGACATTGAACCAGCAGTTTGTGTTTCTCTTTCCTGAAGGCATTGGTAATTCCAAAACCCTTGGGAGATTAATGAACTGTAGCAGACAAGTTTTCTGAGTATCCCTCGAAAACCACACCAATTTATTAGCATGCCATTGTGACTTTTTAAAAATTAAAGGCAAAATAATGAGTTTTCTCATCCATCTACTAGGACAGAAATTGCATTTTCCTCATCTCTCATAATACTTTTTATGTCATACTCCTTTTATTGATCCTGGACTAGAATTACATAGGAGGTTTCTTAGCAGGATTTATGAAATATTCAAATAGGATATCATAATCTGTTATAAAAATCCATTCCCTTGCTTTCTTTGATTTACTGTATTTATGTACACATGCTGTTGTTGCTGGGTCCTATCCTCAGCTACTAAAAGCCAGTCAAACAACCAAAGAGATGCAATAGAGAGGAAACAACAGTATTTTTTCAAGTTCTGGTGACTCAATCTCATTTTCTGCCACTCTGAGAATTTTGTCTCGTGCACATGCCTACTGAGTAGAGACAGCTCCTCCACTAGGATCCTTTACACAAGTGCTGACACTTTGTCCCCACTGAGCTACTCACAGAAAACCAAAACAAAGTTTTATTCTGCTAACACTTGTAGAGTGTTTGGGGGAAAATTTCCTTCTGTGATCACACCATGCACACCACCTTGGCCACAAGCAGGCCAAAAGGATATTTCAATTGTTTGGGTCGAACATGTTTGATTTCCTTTCTGAATGAAGGGCCAGATAAAATAGATATAATCTCAAGACTGGTTTCTGTGAAATTAATTATTTCAGTATTGTCTGTAATAATTGATTAGGATATTAACCAGTTGAATCCTACCAGTTGAATCCTGCCACTCTGAAGACAATAAGAATTTTTCCACTGAGTGAATATATAATTCCAAATTAAAACTGTTAAGAGACACAGTTGGTAGTTTTCTAGAATGTTGGTATGCAGATTTCCCTGGAAGTTTATGATCCTCTCTCCTTGTCTTTGATGCCCATTTTGGTCAATGTCAGGTGTTCACTTACACAAAGCATCTGTTTTCATCATCAGCTATGAGTGGACTTTGCAATATGACCCTGCAGGGAAATCCCAGGGCTGTGACTCCTTAAGAAAAAGTCCTTTTAATGAATTTATTGCAAAAGTGAGTGGAAATTCTCTTCAAAGGTATTAAATAATTGTAAAGAAAGTGCAGAAATTAGTACACTGTACATTGATTTCTAGAGTAAAATTTGCAGCAGAATGTAAATTCTTTTAAGGATTGATTATAGAAACACTTTCAAAGGCAGGAAGGGCAATTAGTTATCCAATTCTCACTGAAAATTAATGGGGTTAAGGTACACCAGTCTACTTTTTACTGTCAAGAACTTTTTTAGCATGGCATATTTTGGAGTTTTTCATGTGTTTGTCATTTTTAAAGTTCATTTCATGTTGCATTTTTCCCAGCTTTCTTTCCAGAAGAAATTTATTTCTGAACTTCTGTTTTCATTTAAAAAGCTAACTTCCTTTTTCTTCAATTGTAACTTTTCCCTGAAGGCAATGGAAATAAAGAGAATGAAATCAAACAAATCAAATCAATAAATTACAAAATATAAAGATAAAAATTTATCTTAAGAAATACTGGTGATTTTGGGATGTCTTTCTTGATTGTCTCAATTCTTGTGCTCAGCCATACCATACTTTTTTTTTTTTTTTTGTAATTAAGCAAAACCAATTTTCATTCAGCTTCAAGAAGACTAAAACAAGACTATTGAGTGAATTCAGCACAAGAAATAGAAAGCTCACACATGGATTAGCTGATTTTGCTGTCCCTGTTGATTCAACTGGTCAACATTTCAGGGCTTTTGGACCTTTGCAAGGCAGCCATTGCAGACCTGACACAGTGACATAAGTAGTTTATTCTGGATATCTGGATATCACAACATCTTTTGATTATCTTGTGACACCCTTGAGAGATATCAATGTATTCATGTTATTGTTTTTGACAGTCTTTATGTTTTAAAATTACTTCAGTGGTCTTCCAGCTCATCCTAAGCATGCTTGTCTCCCTGTTTTCTGTCAGCATGCCAGGTCAAAATATCTGTCAGAACCACCACTACTCAGAGAGAAAGGCACTGCAAATGTAAAAAGCCACATCTGCTACCTATGCATGTTTGCTTTCCACTCTCACACAAAACAATCTCAGAAACTCTGTCAGGGTAGAATTGGGTACCTGAAGGGGGAAGTAGAGGGTACCATCATTCAATACTTCCGCTCCCAAATATGATCAGTGACTTCAAAAAACAGATCTCTGCTAACTTTTAGAACACTTGAAATGCATTTGTGACAAAGAGTGGCATTGGACATCATATTTTCAATGTCTGCAAGTAAATTTGAACAGCTGAGTAAATATTTATGTGAGAAATGCTGAATATTTCTTTCCCATATCCTGTACAAATGGTCATTTTCTGAGTCATTCTCATTGTACTAATGATTTTTAATTGCAGAATAATTATTGGGAAACAGGGATCTAGAAGAAATATACTTGTCCTGAAGATTTATCCTCAGAATACCCATCATGATCCTCTTAAGTGTTTATATTGACAGTCATTTGGTACTCATAATTATTGTAGTACTAATAAGTAAAATGAGAAAATGTTTTTAAGCATTAGCTTTTTCAGTGTTTGAGTCCAAGCATATTTGGACACCACACCCCCAAAGTCTTATTTAATCATCTCAACTAGAATGAACATGAAAAAAGAGTGACATGTGAGAGCCAGGAAGAATTTGGGGTATTTGGATCTGAACAAGAATTTTAAAATAAATTGTTGAGCAGTATCAGTGCATCAGTGTTTCTATTTTTTGGGAAGTCATTAACTTACATTCCCCAGGGTCTCCTTATAATCAGCAGAGAAATGTAGGTGTTTTTAGGCCTTAATCCTTTTGGTCTACTTTATTTGCCTCCTTAGAATGAACTAGATGGCATCCTGCTCTTAAATGACCATTGTTTTTACAATGCTCAGATTTTGGCTAATTGTAAAGGCTTAGAGTGAAGCAGATATAAGTTTAAACTAATCAAGTGTCAGTCAAATTACTCAAATCAGGTTTGTTTTATCTTACTGCCCTAAACAGAAGTTATAAGTACATATATTTGCATATTGAGGCATCCTTCTCGCTAATTTTAGCCATCTGAAATTTGCTTTCAGAGCACAATTGATCCCAAAATCTTATCTGTGTAATATCATCTCTGGCACTCTGGAGGTGAATGCTCATTTTCACTGAATCTAGTGGGGGCTTGGTGATTCATTTAAACTTGGACTTATAAAAATTGGGTGGTTAAAATTAAGTACCTAAGCAAGATACATCCTTTGGGTACGAACTTCATAGTTTTAAAGATACCTTTATGAAAATTTGAGCTATGATGATCAAAGAGATTGCCTTTCCAGAGGCAATAAAGTACTTGAGGAACAAAGGCCTCAAGTAACAAATATTTAATGTTAATATTGGTGATCTTAAGAATTGCTCAAATGGAAGTTTAGGATATTCACACCTTTGATTTATTGGTGTCAGTCAGACACTAAGGTCAGTTGAAACATGAGGTGATGCAGCACAAATGGAATTAAGTAATGAAGTAACTTGTATGCAGTATCAGAGCTGCAATGATGTACTTTGGCATGGATCATCTGCCCTTCCTTCTTCTTTGGTCTCCTTCAATACAGCTTTTCTCCAGTCATGCTATGAGTCCCCATCCCATATTCTTGGCCAGCAACAATACTCCTTATTAGAGTCAGATGTAGGTCCCTGGATTTGGAATGTGATTTTCACCTTTGACACCTTTCTGTATCAGGTGAGTAATGCTTCTGTGTAATTTCACTAATAGAAGAAAAGGGCCTTTTTTTGAAGCTGGGATAAGATGGCACTTCTGGTTCAGACAATAACAATCTAGCACAAATAATAAAGACAGCTCATTTAAGCAAAGGACATTTCAACACTATTTGATGCTCTTTAACTCTTTGGCACAACTACTTGGTAATGATAATGAGAAAACATTCTGGTGCATTTCAAAGTTTCTGTTAAGTAATTGTGTCCTCTGTACAGTAATTTCTAGACTAAAAAGTTTTCATAAGAAACCATTTCCATATGAAATTAATAAAAACCATCTCCCTTTTGTAGATTGATCTAGATTTACGTGTCCTCTATTAGGAAATTCCTAACTTTTTTCATCTAAACAAACATGCTCAAAATTAACTGCAGACTCAGTTAAGGAAATATTTGCAATAATTCTCAGCATTTTCAAATCCTGTTTTGATGCCGTGTGAGTCCATGAGTTATAACTTGCTACAATTTAATTAGGAAATTCTTGCAGTTGTCCAAATGCTTGTTTCTGTAATGTAAATAACAATGGAACAAATTGTAGTCTCTTGCTATTCAAATCAGGGAAAGCTAGACCCAGTGTAAACATGTATTTGCAGAAGAAACAGTAACAAAATGGGAAACAAATAGTCTGCTGGTATGTTTGTTGCATTTTTATAAGAAACTGAATGTTCAGAAAAGAAATTTACTTTGATTTCTATTTTTTAACTGATTTGTATATTATTTCATAACTATAAAAATATATTTATGGAGTAAAATCATCATAGTGATTTTCAATTTAATGCAAAGTCAAAAAAAGAACATTTACTAGTCAATATAAAATAGCAACTTATACTTTGTCAAATTGTCTAAATAATAGTTATTGTATGGCAAATAAAAAACTTACACAAACTGGAGTTAGACAGCTCCTATTCACTTCCAGATCTGTAAAGTGGACTGGAATTATTATTGTTACTGATGTAAATTATTTTGATGGATACAAGTACATTTAATATATTTCCAATAAATCAATGTACAGACAAATGTTAAATACAGAAAAATTATAAAAACTTACCTCCTTTCCAGTAGAAAAACATCAGATTGTGTATTCCAAAATTTTGTTGTTGCATCTTGGTGTACTTAAGTGTGCTAAGAAAGTTGCAGATCATGTTTCTCATGCTCCAGCTCCTCTTTGGGGACAGAGTTTGTGTGTGTTTGTTACCACATCAGCTGGTGCAGTGGGTCCTTGGTCTGGAGCATACTGAAAGTGTTCAGTTATGGAGAATCTCCATGTGGAAGAAACTGGGAATAAGCAATTAAATCTTCAGAAAAACTCTCCTGCAGCATACAGACTTACCTGTTTTGGTTGTTTATATGGGAAAACAGTACTCTCTATATTATTTTTGTTTTGCTTTGTTTCTTTGCAGAGATGAATCTCACTGAAGATAGCAAAGGCATTTGTGAATGGTTTTCAGTCTGAAATAATCTAATGGGAAAGATTAAAGTTACACAGCAATCTTTTCTTACAAGAGAGAGACAGAAATTTGCTATAAACATTTGATTTATTTTTTGTCAAGTACAGTTTGTTGAAAGCAGAAGATGAAACACCTTGTTTGGGACAAGCTTTCAGAGGATCCTGTCTGTCACTCTGGCAGACTCCTGGAGGCAGATTACAGTACAGTAACCTTTGGACTTTTCAGATGTCGTTTCAATACAACAAGGAGGATAAAGGCCCTTGAAGGGTAGTTGGACTTCAGGGAATTTTGGATTCTGATGGTGCTAGGTCTTTTCTGGGACTGGACCAGCCTTTAAAGTTTTTCCCTAGACCCAGGCTTTAGAGATTTGCACTTGGGGAATAAGGTTACAGTACTTTCATTGAAGGGCTTTTTCAGTTTCGAGATTAGTTATTTGCACAGTCTGGAGTGTTGGCACATAGTGAAAGCAAAAAGATCTAGGAACAGTGCAAGTTCCCTAAAAGTAAAGTCAATTATAATTCTATTTTTACAGTAAATAATAGAAGCATTACTATTTTTACAGTAAACAACAGTAGCATTGCAATTTTTATCTGAAAAATATGTTGAGCTGATGATAATGAACAGAGGCAGCTTTGGGGACCTTAATGCATAATTTTTTAAGGCAATGATAGCCTTTTAATCGACTTCAGAAGAACTTTAATTAAGGCTTCAAATGTTATTTCAAATAACCTGCTAGACCATGATACTTTCTCTCATTCAAAACATCTCATTACTTGTCAAATGTCATTAACGAATGGGAAGGGAAACACCTCTCAAAAGAATACTGACCTACTGTCCACGTCAGTGGTATCTGTTTCTGATATTCTTCTTCTATCTTCACACTTTGCAGACCATTATAATATTTTTGTGAGCTTTTATGAAAAATATCACAACTATGAAGTATGCCACTAAGAAAAATCTCTTTTATTTGCTTTAGAAAACACATTCAGAAAGTAATTGTACTATCCTTCATCTAAAACCACTTCTGAGCATGGTACCTACACAGAATCATAGTTATTTGGAGCTAGATCCACAGCAAGACTTAAGCAAGAAGTGCTTTTTAAAGTGTCTTACAGCATGCACTTCATTCTTCAAACACCACTTGAATTTACATTGGTATGAAATAATAAATAATCACTGGCTGGCAAAATGAGGGGAGAAGGAAAGAATGGTAGCCAGAAGAGGCAGAAAGTATGCAATTATGTAAGCTAAGGGTAAGTTATTAGCAAGATGAAGTGTTCAGATCCTTGCAGCAATGAGCATTTAATCTGGTATATGGTGTGGAAAAAATCCAGCAAGAGATGCTTCAGGAGTAGAAGAGCATGAATTAAATCATACTCTACAGATTAAATTGCTAGTCTAGGACATCTGAAACTCAGACTCAAATTGCTGTTTTAAAGTTGGTGAAACGAGGTTTGGAAGTGCAGGACAATTTTGAAATTCCTCCTTAGTGATTTCTGTCCCTCTTATCAACAATTTAACGGCCTGAAGTGTGAAGGGGAAGGCAGGTGGGTTTTTTGTTTTCTGTAAGAAGGATCAACTTGCTCAAGTTCCCAGTGGAAGAAAAGGTTCATAACTGATGGCCCTAAACAAAGAAGGGTCCTACCACTGACCTTCGTGTTCACTTCAGAGCTCCCCTTCCTCTGTGAAGAAAAAGAGTTGGGGAATTCAAAGCTGTTCTGCCAATGACAGTTTGGAAAGCCTTCTGTGAGACTTGCAAAAGGCTTCCTTCACAGGAGAGAGTCCTTTAATTCAGTTTTGCCTCTGGATTCTGAAGGACAGATTGTTCAAACAAGTCTCTGAATCTAGCACTTTTCAAAACAGTACTGGGCAGTAACTCCTCATAATCTTACTATATTGTAAGTACACAGAGTTCTTGAAAAGCAAACTTCTGTTTAGTGTCTTTGTACTTTGAAAACATTGGCTTATGTTACCATGAGATATTTTATAGGCAATACTAGCAGCTTAAAAAGCTACACATTTTTATTTTGGTTTAGTTAATCCGTAATCTATGTATTTCCGATTTTAAAGTTGTGTCCCAGGGGAAAAAAAGTTTGCCTTTGCAAGAAATAATCCCCTCATGAATTATTGACTAACCTTACTGCATGAAAGCAAGAGTCTCAAGGTTTTTGTGGGGGTATTACTCAGAAATTAGGACCTTTGCCAAAGGCTGGGATAAACTAAAGAATGCAACTATAAATCTCCAGGGTCAAGTACAGGGAGTGTTTTATTTTGAACATGATTCAGACAATCTCTCAGTGTGTTTCTTTGTTCTTCAGCTCCTTAAACCCAGGCTATCTGTAATTCAAAATATGTGCCTAATGTGTACTTACACCCCCTTTATTCGAAAGGTGTAACATAGTAGATTTTCTTTGCTGTTTGAACTGTTGATACTCTAAAACAAACAATAAAAGTTCACATTCTTGCTCTTGCATAGAACAACTGTTAGGTGCTAAATTATCCTCAGGCATTTTTGCCTTAGCAGTACAATTAATTGTCCATTTTTTGTCCCTCTAGGAAAAAATGTTCTTTGCTCTTGAGAAATATGGACAGAGATGTTGCCAATATTACTCCCCTCTCTTGAATATGTGTTTTGATAATGCACAAAGTGCAGTTGGAGTGTGGAAAAAAGACCAATTGCAAAGTTAATTTAAAATTAATGCCTTATTTTCAGAAGAGGCAGGTAGGAGGTGTAGATCTGGCAGTCTCTCCTTCATTCCCACAGGACAAGTGACACACCTGGAGTTCACAATAAGCTGCTAGCAGACACAACCCCAGTCTCCCAAAAGGGGAAATCAGGACTTGATTGTATCATGCTGCATGTGTATACTACTGGGAACTCTTATACCACCAAAAGATACAGAAGGAGACTTAAGACAAAATCAACACATGGAATCACAGGATCAGAGAATATTCTGCATTGGAAAGGACCCACAAGGATCATGAGTCCAGCTTTTAATGAGTGGCCTGTGTGGGGTTCAAACCCATGACCTATGTGTTATTAGCACCTTGCTCTAACTGTATGAAATTGGTTCCTATATAGTGCTCGTAGAACACCCCACAAAATAGAAATAATCAGTTCTCTTTTATGCTCAAAACTTCATACAACATCAAAATATTTAAAGAAAATAATAACAACAACAACAATAATCATAATAATAATAATAATAATGGCAAGAGAGGAAAATGTTCACACTTTTGCAAGTAAAACTGATGCAGATGCAATCTTTTCTTGCATGTGTGCTAAGGTACAGACAGAATTTGATCTACTGAATATTTCATCAAGGCGTTGACAGCTAAGCATCTGAGATACAACTGCTGAGATTATATATGAAACATGCCAACTGAGACTAAATAACAGGCTACTCAATCTTTTCCTCCGTTTTCAGTCGCTTTGTCTCTCTCATTTTAACTGCACACAGTGTAAAAACTGGCTCACACATGTGCCTGCACAGGGAAGATTTGGGGTTCTGGCTGCTCTGTGAGATTGTGGCAGCCATTATTCACACAGAATTCTCTCTGTAGTAAAGAAAAAGCCCTGAATCATACAGTCAAACACAAATTAATCTTTCCATGTGAAAACCAACTCCAAGGGCCTTTATTTGACCTAATGACTTCTTTCTAGCCTTTAAAAGATGCCATATAGGAAACAACAATCTATAGAGCAAAACACAATCTCTGGAGACAAAGTGAACAGCTGCACTCACCAGAACCATGAACTTGCAAGAATTGTTTAACTTCTGCAAACAACTGGCCAGTCTAATAATCATTCTTTAGAAAGTTTTAATGAACATAAATAATTGTTTTCCTTTAAAAAGTTCTTTAAACCTGTGTTGCTATATTTTTCTATTTTAGCACATCATGCTACAGTTAGTATAATGAAAAGGGGAATTAGACATTGTTCATATATTTTACAAATTAGGACTAGTGTGCTTATGATTAATTAATAGGAAAAGGGATGCATTTGCAACCAAATATTTCTACAATGAATAATTTATCCAAGTTTACTTTTAGCATATTGGTAAAGCAGGCTTCATTTCACATATTGCACAGTAAAATCTCTCTAAAGAAATTCACGAGACCAAAAAATTACCAACATAAAAATCAATTGTTCATTTCCATTTAAAAGTTGAGTTAGAACTATATACAGTAGATTTAGGATACCCTCATAATATATGTGATTGTCTAGGAAGGATATAGGTTCTATTATTCCCAGACAGGAAAAAATTGTTAATTTCCCTAGAAGCAAGTTCTTTTGTGTTAATTTATTCCTTCACACATTTCTCATTCCCATGAAAACACTTCTTTGTGAAAATGGAGAAAAATATACAGTAAATTAAACTTGGAGCAGTGATTTAAAGCAGCAGATATCCTGGAAATAGGGGAAAAGATAAGTTATCTTAATTTATGAGCCTTACAGTTGTGAGTCATGTCCTGCTATGGTCATTATATTTATGAGGTCTAAATGACTGCTGAAATAAATAACAGATCTATGAAAATCCAAAATGTATAGTGCAAATTCTACTAAAAAACACCTTCAAAACCATACTAAGATCAAAGAAAAATATTTAATTTCATTTAGTTCACTCAGAAATTTTGAATAGCAAAATTATATATATAAATAGATAATACTGATTTCACAAGAAACCTTAACTGTAGTGGTTAGAGCTTAGAGTTATTATTCTCTAAATTTCAAATAATTGGTGGTAATGTGATCTCTCTGGAGATAATAGGAACCAAGGTGCTGATTAGAAGAGAGGCAGAAGGACTGATGTCACCGCCTGTTCAGGGATGTGTCTGTCACAAAAAGAGACAAGAGTAGTGAACTGTTTATGCATCTGGCTGTTTATATAGCACAGAATATCAGTCAGTGATGAGAAAATGTACCATGTTTCAAAGCCAAACTCTTTCCTATATGTTAGCCATAGAAAGAATAGTAGAAAATAATTTTCCATCTGAAATTAGAAAAGCTCTTTTTACTCCAATGGTGAATTGCCAATGAAGTGTATCCCTAGAGAACCAAAGCACTATGCTTTAAGTGATGTAAAGACAGCACAATTTCATTTATACTGACATAAATGCCAGCTTATAGATTTCAATAAACATCAGGAATTTTTCAAGTGTTTTTTAAGGAATTTAACTAGTGTAGATACAGATTTTGACAGTCTTCTCCTCCTTTTCCTCTCTCCCTTTTTCCCTCTAATAAAAATACTGATAACATTGCTGTATCACATGTTTCATTACCTGAAAAGACAGAAAATAGATAGCTCTGATCTGAATTTGCTGCTGATATAGGCTGCTAGAGCTTTGACACACCTGTGCCTCTACCATCCTTGTCCAGCCATGTCCACAGTTCAGTGGCAGAATCTTTGAAGAGAACCACAGCCACTAGTTTGGTTTCTCACAGCATTTGAAGATTGGCTGATTGGTTGTGTAGTCTTGATTGTATTGCACGGTGCTCTCACTCTTTTTGTGTCAATTGCACTATATTTCTGTAGACTGAAGTTTTCAGGTTTCCACTGAAGGGTAAACAAATGAGCTTTTACATGGTTGCACAGTAAACAGAACATGCAAGTGCAGTGATGGTGTATGAAATAAATAATTCAAAATATGAAGGAGGCAGGAAAACAGAAGACATTTTTTCCTAAGCTCATTATTTATTGTAAAGAAAACAAGATCAAAGGATTATGCCAAACAAAGCCAATTTCCAAGCTGCTGTGCCATATATTTAAAAGACAGAGGTCCTTTTATATTTAAAATTCTCCCAATAGGTGTGATGAGAGCATCAGCTGGTAGCCCTGGGCTGACTACCAATACCATCCAGGAATTTATTCTGCAAAATGTGGAGTGTAGTAATCATAATGACTCCCAGCACCAGCTGTGCAAGTTCAAGGAAGAAGGCTGATTCCTCTCCATCTCCCTCCCTCATTTTTTTGGCCTAGTGTTGCAATCAAATAATCAAAGTTTGACTTTCATACAGGACTCCTATGTCTGCAAGATTTGCGTCACAGCACGCTGCATTGTCCAACTCAAAAGATAAGAAACTTTAAAATCAGCCTTACTAAACAAACATTTTATTGTGGTGTTCATAATGCAGGGAGGGTTATAATCTTGTAGCAAGTACAGTATTGTAGTAAGATCAGAGCAAAGTACAAGGTGCACTCCAAAAGTGAAAATTAGGGAATTTCTTTGTTTGGACATTGACACCCCAGCTTCAATGTGGAAGGCAGAATTTGACACCTCACTACATGCATAACCTTTATGCTGGGGGGGACATTAGGGGTGCCAAAATTGCCAGAGACAATCTCCCTCTTCCTTTAATGAATGAGTTGGGAAAGAGATATTGGCTACTGGAGAACTTTCTAATCAGCTTTTTTTTTTCCTGGAAGAAACCTATTGCAATCTCTTTTACAATGCACCACTCCTTGACAACTATCATTTTTTTTCCCAGCCTCACTCATGACCTAAGAGAGCTTTTGTCCATAGTTAAGTGTTACACCCAAGAAAAATGCAAATCTGAATGATGCAACATTGTGATCTTGCAGGTCAAGAACTCACTTCCTTACAGTGGACTCCTATGCTACCTGAAAACCTTTAAAAAATATTTTCTAAAAGTGCTCCAAGAAGACATTCACAGCCTCACCATCACAATGCCAAATTCTAACAATATGGAAGCATTCTCAGGCCTTTTGTTGCAAAGAAATAGATGCAATTTGATATTCTCATAGAGAGGAAACTCAACAGGCCCTTGGACTCAGCTCAATATGTAAATTGATGTACTTTTTGTGGATTCACTGTAGTCATACTGCTTTGCATCATCTGGCCTTGCTAACACAGTTGTCCTTTTGTTTGTATGCACTGAGGTGCTCTGCATGAGAATTTCAGTGCTTTAAAACTTTATTTTTTTATTTATGCCTTTAAGGTTTTTTGCTTAGCATTTTTAGCTTTTTTGGGTTTAGTTGTTGTTTTTTTTTTTTTTTTTTTTTGTTTTTTTTTTTCCAGCTAGGAAAAGTTCAATTTCACAGATTGTATTTTTTTTTTAATTTCAGAAGGGAGCAATTTCTGAAGTATTTAAAAAAAAAGCATAAAGAACAGTATGTTTTTCCAATTTCACCTACCTTGAAAACAGCTGAAAAGATTCTTCTTTCTCTTCTAACCGTCTATAAAGAATATGCTTGAGCTCAGCAAGGTATGAAACTTAGCTGCAAAGGGCACATTTTCATAAAATTATGAACAAATGAAAATGGAAGGATAGGGAAAAATGTTATATGCATGTTTGTATAACTATTGATGCCATAAATGCCATTATACTTTCACTAGATATGGTTTCAAACATTAGCTACTGGCCTGCTGGGTTAAATATTTATTTTCTAGGAGTCCCATCTGTTTCAAGCTACCAGCCAAAAAGAACTAAATAATAAAATGTACAATATACACAGTTACAAGGTACAGAACAATATTTTTCAGGATATTTGCACTTCTGTTAACAAGAACAGATAAACAGACCCACCACTGGCCAATAAGCTTTGTACTGGTGGAAATTTTATCCAATAATTTTCTATCTGCTTTGCTGTGTTAAAGAGTGCTATAAAACAATCTCTCCTACTGCCAATTGTCAAGTGCCCTTGTGGATTTTAACACTCCCTTTCTTATTGTGACTAAGGTGTTGCAGCAAATAATAAACGACAATGTTGGGAGGGGTGAAGGAGGAGGAAGTGAAACTATAGCTTGAAAACCAAAGATATATCCCTGTCTCTTTTGTAATGAAGTAACATTTACTTAAATCACATAAACAGAGCAGAACTGCCTTAATAAAAAGAGTTTGCATTGAATTCAATACTCTCTTACATAGGATAAATTGTTGTGTTCACTCTTTTTTCTTTTTTTTTGTTTTGAGTTTTGATATTACCTAGATCATGGGGTCCAGCAAACTACATGCAAGCTATAAACACCACAATGTTTCAGCTCTTTCTGAGAACCACTTTTCTGCAATTATGCATGCAAATCTTAATCCAGTGACTCTCTGAGATTAAGCTGTGGCTGTAACCTCTATTTAGAACAACTGGGAAGCTACATACCTGCAGTTTTTATATTCTACACAGTCTGGAAAATGTTACTTAAATCAAAGAGCAAAGCAGAGGTCCAAGAGAAATTAATTTGCATTTACACATACAGCCATGCAATGCCCCTTTCTACACTGCTACAATTCCAAGATATCCCAAAAAAAGACCTCTTGTAACAGAATACCTGAATAGACTGCTTAGAGTTTAGAAATTGTGAATAAAATGTAATTTATATTATGGTCTATGAAGAGAATTTCTTTTCAGAATACATAACCTCAGAACACCACAGGAAAGAAATAACCTGTCGTTATAGTGATGCAAAAAAGGGAATATTATATTTCATAGATATATTTTTTTTAAAGAATGTTTTCCTTTTTTAAATTCTTTCCTGCTTTATCAACATCCTTTAAATATAGATATCTGCTTTAGTAATTTTGAGTCATAGTCACAAACCGAGCTGTCTTCGGTGCCTTGGCAGTGACATTGTGTCTGGGTTTCCTTAGTGATGCACCAAACAGATGAATTTTCCTCCTCCTCCTGCACAGAGCACATCCTTCTGATGGCATTCCTGCTGTGTGGGAGGGTGGCCATGCTCTGTTCACACACTCACAGGTGTGGCCTCCTGGGCCTTCTCCTGACAGCCTTTCCAGCAGCTGAACATTTGTAGCCTCAAGGCCACTCTGCAGCCTTCTAGTAAGCAGGCAGGGCATCACAGCTCAGGCTTTGTTTGTTCCTCCTACTGATGTGTTGGATTGGATTTTATCCTGTGGAGCTGAGAAATTCTCTTTGGAAAGAAAGAAAGGAGAAAGGAGGGGGAAGGGGAAAGGAAAAGATAAAGGAAGAAAATGGAAAATGGAAACGGGAAAGGAAAAGGAAAAGGAACAGAGAATTTAGAAAAGCAACAAATTTTGGTACTTTCTAAAACTCTAACAAAGAGAAGCCCTGTTCCATTCATAACTACTAAATAATTTTAGCTGAATGCCTATGAAGCAATACAAAAATTTTGAGTCCCAGGAATAAAACCTTGCTTAAAACCAATTATTTGATGAAGAAATGCTGCAGAATGAGTTGCAATCTAATCTCTTCTCAGACATTTAACAGCATACATGAGTGACAGAGAGTAATACATTTAAATCATCTTATTTCTTTGAAAAATGTTTCCACAGCAAGCACTTTGTCACAACAGCTGTAGCTGCTGCTTCTGCCAATAGGACATTTGTATGACTGTATAGATCAGCACAGGCCATTTCCTGCAGGAATATTTTATTCTATAATTAAATCAGGAAGAAAAACACCTGGAACACTGCTGAAGGATGCAGAGACAGGGTTATTTTGAACCAGATTTTACTCCACAGTGTACTTCCTGGTAGCTTGGTAACAGAGATTTCTGGTGTATTGCAATACAGCAGAGGAACTGGAATGGCCTCATGCAGGGAAAATGCCCCTAGGATCTGTGCTTAGAGAGGATGGGGAGCTGTAGCCTAGGTGCTAAACTGGTACTTCAAGAAGGAAGATGAGGTTGTTTCTTCTGCATGAAAAGCAATATTCCAGATATAAGTGAAAAGAGAATCTGATTCCCTCAAAGCATCTTAACATATTCTCTTCCTGGAGAAGACAAAGAGAAGTTCACTGCAGAGCAGCACTATTTCCATTTTCAACTTGACAGTAATGTCACAACAAAGCATGGGGAGAGAGAGAAACCAAAGGATTTCCCTACATTTGATTGTGATCGTACTCTCTATACCAATAAATCCTCCTTGGTTCATAAAGATTCTTCTAAAGAGCAATTTGATTTTCTTTTGGAAAGCACTGGAGTGCATCCAATGTCATTAGCTCTTTAAGTATGTCCATAGACTACTACAGGCTTGAAGCTTTGTGCTAAGTCCCTTGTCACTCCTGGCCTTACTTCTCCTTTGTAGGAATCCAAATGTGTATTGCCAGTAGCACACAGGGATTGAAGGGCTTTAACATTCTCTATTTGAGTAGCAAAGCTACTGGTGAGGCTCCAGGATATGGTTAAATTGCATGATAGTATTTTAATATTTTTTTCCAAGGAAGGTAAATCTTGATGCAATAGCTTGGAACTACATAACTAATCAAAATTATTCATATTAAATCAGTGGTATCATATTCTCATTAGACTATTTTTTTATATCATAATTTAGCTAGACCTCCTTCTTTTGTTTTTACTTAATATTAAGATCTGATTATTAAAATTGTTAGAGAGATGCCTCTGTGTAAATTAAGGTGAAAAAGAGACCATATGCCAAAGTCAGCCGTAAATGTACAGAGGGTGAGGCAGAAAAAAATTTAAAAAGTGGGGGAGAGAGAAAGAGAGTGAGAGAGGAACAGATGAAGTAGAAAAATATCACCACCCTGTATATTCCCACAGCATCCCATTAGTCCTCTTCTTCTGGTCTTCTCAGTGGTGAGAGTGCCATGAAACAGAGAGTTCAATGGATTAATATGGCTCAGGCTGGGTGGGCTTGGAGTTTTGTACCATCTTTGCACAACTCTGGATCTGTTGCTATGCTTGGATCACGTGCAGTCCTGTGGTGGAAAGCCTCAGCAATGGGTCTGGGGGCTTTAGGGGCCTTTGATGGGTCATGATCCCCACTAAGATGTGACAGCTCCCTCTCATGTCACCATAGTTGAGCCAGTTGTGCCCCATCAGACCATTCCTGGGGGAACTGGGGGAGTTTTACAGCTGAGCTTGTATAAGGAAGGACAATTACTGTAATAGAAGGCACTGTCTCACATCCTGCAGGGTTTTCCTCTTATCAGCCTCAAAGTCCAATTGTAGTTTCCCCCTCTGTCATGTGCAAATCACCACCACCCCTCCAAAAACTCATCTCCTCCCTCTAAAGGGAAGCAAACCTGGCCTCAGCAAAACAGCCTGGCACCTACAGGATTTTTTGAGTTATTATCAGTGCAGTCTATCACACCTGACTGCTGAATACTTCAAGCAATATCTGAGGCTTTCTAACCTTAGCATTGAAGTTTTCCTTCCCTCAACACCTTCAACTGCTTTTCTTCTGTCTTCATTCCTGTTTTACTCCTTAGGCTCTCCAAGTTTTCCAGTAAAGATAATTATTCCCCTACATCTTCACCTTCTTTTATAACTTGGGTAGTGTCAGCTAACTTTCTGTGCTGAATAATGCAAGCCCTGCCACTCCATCTTTTAATGCCTGTCTTTATCCATTCCCCTATGCCTCTACTAAGTATCACTCAAGAGGCTTTTGCATATTCCATCCCCCAGTGCTTCCTTTCTCTAGATGCTCCATTAGGAAATGATTGCTCTGATCTTACAAACACATTGATCATTCATGACCACCCTATTTGACTGTATCCTTGTAGAAATGGTGCTACTTTTGAAGATCTACAAGAGGAAATCTGGACAACTGTATCTGGTGCCAAAACTGTAATACACATGCCCTGGGAAAAGATGTGCCTACCCTGACTGAGACAAGTTTAAACCACAGGCTGTTAGAGGAAATTCAGGCAGCATGTGTATTTAACATTAGACACTTTTGTAGAAAAGCCTGCCAATCATATTGATTTGTGTCAAATTAAGTGCAATGGGATTTTTTTTTTTTTTTAATCCATGTGGACGGCTTGGAGGCAGGAAATTAAACAAACCTTTTTCAGTAATTATCTTGGCTGAAAGTAAATTGTGGTCTTAATAATCAGAGAGGGACAACCATGTTATAAAAAGCTATCCCTCAGGTAAGAAATGCTTACCAAAATTAAACTCTCATAAAAAAGTAGCAATAAGAGAGGCAACTTAACGGGCCTCTCTTAATCTTGATTTTATGAATGATACTCTAAAATTAAGGGATAATTCTAAACATTCTTTGGGTTCCAATGAAGTTTTGTATCACCTTGCACTACTGATTGGTTATTTTTAGAGTTCTCTTGTGAAGTAGGGAAAAAACCCAACTTTAAAGAAATATATATGTTATTTTCACTTAGGTTTCACAAATCTATCAAGTTCTCATTTCAGTACTAAATTCTTTAATCATACTTTCTGACTTAAAAACAAACAAACCCTCAAAACAAACAAGCAATTCTCTGCAACGAAATATTGTTTTAAATGAGGGTAAAATCAGCATTAACCTTGTGTATATTTTGTATAAAATTACCAATGACTTAAATCAAGGGGATTCATCTGGACACCTGCAACACAGAGCTTTTGGGACTCAAACTTGTGCTCCCTGTGAAGGTGAAGACAAAGACATTTCAACTTTAAAGTACATTACCATCAGGGGTACTGCTGGGAAGTGTAATGGATGTCTGCATTTCTCCTTTCCCTCTTCTGTACTATGCAGCTCAGATTTGGGCTGCTACATGACTGATGGCAAGTTTTGATACCCAGAGCAGAGAGCAGTACATCATTTGTATGAGTTCTGAGGGCTGGCAAAATCCCCACTTGCAGTGGTTGGAGAGCACTCCAAGGAATCTTTTTCTATCCAACTTACTGGATGTAGAACAGCAACACTTTTCACAGCCTCTCTTGCTAGAAAAGGTAGAAAAGGAAAGCTAAATCACAGCTAATCAAGTATTTTCCCATAAGAAGTAGTAATAAGCTTTTCCATATATCACACCTTTCCATGAAAGAGCAGAAGTGTCAGAACTCTGGATACACTCTTGATTGCTAGAGGTGGCCTGCTCCCAGCTTTACTTAAAAGCAAAGGGGACGGAAGACCCCAAGAAATTCCTCACAAAAATAATCATTTCCTGAAGGTGAAAATCTAAGGCATCAAGAGATGTCTCACTGTTTGCTGCCAAGGAGGATTTTTCTGAGCTTTACACATTTACATGGAGATGACGACACTGTAAGCTCATTTCATAGTAAATTTGGTTGTAAGGCATGATTAATCTAATGCATTTTAAGCATTTAATTTAGGATAAATAAATCTTGTCTTAGACACAGCTTGCTCTCCTGACCTGATTTCCAGGGAGAGGGAGAGCTGAGGGTGACTATATTGGACATCTGGACATCTAGGGAGATGAGTCCCATCTTGGCTTGCTGCTGAAGTCAACATATAAATATAAAGTATAATGAGGAGATGTTCATCCTTTCTTTGCTGCACATGAACTCACTGCCTGTGGCCACACACTGCACACTAAAGGTGAAAACCAAGAACAGCCTTGAACATGAAATCACTGGTGTGGGGTGCATGGCATTTTCTAATTTCCACAGCTGAAATCCTTTGTCTCTCAACCACTATGAACAGGTGTGAGAGTTTCCCTGGTCCCTTCCTCAGAACCAAATATATTCAGGGAAAACAGTAACAATTCCAGAGGGACAAGGACTTTTCCAAATGTTCCCTTAGATGGCAGACTGCTATCTCACAGCACTTGTCACCATTTTTGGTTAGAAAGACACTGAGATACCTTGCCTTTGTAAATACTGCATGAAGAGAATTTTTTTAAAAAATTCATTTTGCTGCTGTTTTTTGTGCATCATGTGAGGTATAAATTATCTGTCTTTGTGTGTGCATCTAGACCCATGCAGAACTACTTCCCATATTGCATTACTGAGAATTTTGTCAGATATAATTTCTACAACAGGATTTTCTTGTTTAATTTCAAGAACATATTACTCATACTCTATGTACAATTAACCTTTTGGAAGTTCTGCTTAGATGGATATAATTGAAGGCTCCTTGGTGACTTTGGTTGGTTATTGCTTTGAATATGCTTAATTTGAAAATGTTACTGAAATATCCAACTGTTTTGTCTGTAGCATCTGTAGGTTTATTTAACTTCAGCATAACTTTTCTAGAGTTATCTTAGAATTCTATTTCTTTCCCCTTAAAAAAATCCCCATATATATGTATATAGTTACGTTTTTCACTGAATATATATTTTAATGTATTTTTATATTTTTCACACTAAAGGTGTCATGTTGTTAGAGGTTCATAGACATTCTAGATTGAGGCCTTCATAATTTGGTCTGCCTTCATGTTAATACAGAACATACAATGTGTTTCTCTCCAACAAATTTCTCTACTCTGTATTTTCTAATAATTCAAAAATGTGTGATCTTCAAGATTCACACAAAAATAGTGATCTTCAAGATGCATACATTTCATTTTCTTGAAGCTGATTTTGATCTGATTCTCTCTGCAAAGTGATCATATTGCCACTGATTTCATGTAGTACCTGTGCTGAGAGAGGATAAGAAAACAGATTTCTCTGTGTTGTGGCCTTTTCTGAAATCTATAAAACTCACTGGTCATGAACCTTCCTGCTGATGGTAGACATTGTCTTTTAAGGAAAACTGTTCCACAAGGTGATGGCATTTTCTAATGACACACTAGTAAAGCTTACCCAGTTAGATGTCTGGGTATAGACATTACTGTGAATGGACTGTAATGGTTATTTGGGTGTTTGTGGTTGATGTTGTTGGTGATGTTGTTTTGCTTTGTTTTTGGGGGGTGTTTGTTGGTTTTTTTGATTTTTTTTTAAATTTTATTTTTCATTTATAAATAGCATTTAATTCTCCTTGTGCTCAGTACTACTCGAGATGAAATAATATCAATAAACAGATAATATAAAAATTGTTCAAGCTGTGTTAGAAGCTCTTTGTCAAATCTGAAGGCAGTTTGTCTGTGTCCTGAGCCTGTCTGTGCCTCTTGTCTATGCCTTTATGCCTCTATGTTAGATGTCTATGTCTCTTGTTTTAAACAGAGAGGTCACAGAAAACATTTACCTCTTCAGTGTAAGACCAGTTGCAGTCATCCAGCATTTCTTGTTTCTCCAGAGAGGTTTTTGCTCAATTTCCCAACTGTTGGCTGCAGAAATACTCCTAGTTTTCCCAAACCCCCTCCCAAATGCCTTAATCTGGCCAAAGCTTGTTGTCCCCTCTGCTGATGTGCAGTCTGGCTAATGTGGAGGAAAAACCTTTCTATCACTATTGCCAGTATCAAATACCAAGTACAGCAAAGAGGAAGCTTTGTCCCTGACATCCTCTTCTATTTTAATCTAGTCCCTAACATATTTTCCTCATAACTTTGTAAATAAGTCCTAACAAATAGAAAGTTTGTTTTAAAATTCTACATACAAATATATTTTATTTAAATCCTTTGCTGTGTCTTTCTTAAGGGTTTAGTTATGGTCTCTCTTTCATGTACATCATAGGTAGCTCACTTGTACTCATTACAGTTTATGTTTCAATAGGAACAATCTCAGTTCAGATCCTTTAATCTTGAACCTCCTTCAGTGCTGCACTAAGATTTTAAAAATAATAAGTTCAGGTCTATGCAAATGACTTCTGTTCCTAGCCCAGCTAACATTGAAAAAGAGTAAAGTGCTCAACAGCAACAGTTTCAGCCCTAAGCCATCTGCAGGCTTATTTTTAGGATTTGAAATTTTAAGCTGAGTACTTTGCTAATCAAAAAAACCCTTGAATGCTCTTCAAAATTACCAGGTCTTGCACTTTAACCATAAAAATAGAAGCAGTGCAGCGAAGTCAAAATTTTGTGTTGACTTCCACAGGGCATTGCACTTGATTTGTAGTGTTGTCATTTTTCTACAGCCCCAGATTTTGGCAGTGTGAAACTGTAAATGAAACTCAGCTTTTATTTTTTAAAGTCAGTTTTTACAGACACAATTCTTGCAATGAAATCTAAATGCCCAAAACAAATAAAAACAAACTAACAGACAACAAACAACCATCTCAAGACCCCAAAAAACCCCAACTCCTCAAATAAAAACCAAAATGGATTTCGAGGGGATTAAATTTGCATTAAATTTCATCAGACCCATATTTGGGAGCCTAACAGAAAACACAAGGAACACTTTCAGCTTTCAAATCTTTATTTTGAAATATGTTTTTAATCTTACATTTGATTTTATTCTTATTCTTATTTTGAAGTAGACATTTCATTTTATTGATGTGCTTAGGGTATTTACTGTATATCCCCAGCCTTTTCTTATCTAAGCAATTTTGATTTTTATTGCCTTCTTACATTTTTATTGATTTCCCTGTTCCTCTTTTCATAAATTTTTTTCAGTTTATGGTTGATTCTTTGTTCACATGACACTGGTTTATAGAGTAAAAAAGATGAGAGGTGATAACAGGGCTTTTCAGTGGTCACCTCATCTAAGCCTGTTTGCTATCTGCTCAAATAGATCACTAGCAACATATTGACTGAAGTGTTTAAGCTCCAGGAGTTTTATCTTGCACCACTGGCATCAATGGAAGTTTGCAACTGACACAGTAGATGGTGAATGAGAGTTTGTATTACTGTTGTATTGTACCAATCTAAACCAGGCTTCAATTGCTTTTCTATTTCTTATAGTCAGAATCTGCTTGATTGTTTTTCTGTAATGGTTTCAAGATATGTTTTTTCACCTTCATCGCAAAATTATTTTTTTTGTACAATATTTTTTCAAAGAAAGACAAGAACCCAGTTTGCATTAATCTGCATGCATCTATTTTTGGAATTTCCACAAATAATTGTCAGTACACCATTATGGTTTTTTACTACATTTTTCTAGTTTTGAAATACCTATATTAGAATTCCTGTGGGAACCTGTTTGATATGCATGTTCAGTGTGAGCTGCTGTGTGTGTACCCCTGAGAATAAGATCTGAGATGAGCTTTCAAGTGCTTGATCATGCTTTGGCTTCCACTTCTTATATTCCTACCTAACTGAAATGTCTGTTTCCTAAAAAGCGTGCCAGTCACCTTAAACAACATTACAGGAAAACAAACATCACTGGAGTACCTGAAGAAATTTAGAGTGTTCATATTATACACAAGAAATCCAACAAGCTGGCACTATATTCCTAGAAGAATTAATTTATCTAGATAATTTATATCCTTGAGCTACTCTAGCAATTCAAGGGCCAAAAAAAAGAGAGGGAAAAAGAACCCAAGTTTGTCTACATCAGTCCTTGTACTTTTCTTCCCAACAAAATACTATCATCTAAATAATCACTTAATGGAATATATTTTAAAAAATTCCATTGACATTTGACAAGATAGAAGGGTTTTTTTTCTCTTTTGTTTCTAATACCCACTGACAAGATATGTTTACAATATTCACAGAAATCAATATTTAATAGGACAGGAAAACATGCATAGAAAAAGTATACACAAGTAGATGGAATTTGCCTTCCATTTTTAAATACATGGAGGAAAAGTTGTGTTTACAATCAAGAAGCATAATGCTTTGATGTGCTTCATCAACTGATATTTTTATCATTGCATAAAGTTTTCCAAGTTCAAGAGGGCACTAGTGCTGTTGTGTGTCATCCTATCCATGTATCTGCATCTTTTTACCTTCTTATGACTTTCTGAAAAGCCACCACTGATCTGGAGAACAATCATTCCTACAGCATGCACGTTTCCTGACACCAGTACATCTCTCTCTTCCCTTTGGTGAGGATAGGTTGGTTTCATCTCTCCATCCTCCAAGGGAAAAATGGAGAAAATTATTAATCTTGGTCTCAGCTGAAGGTTCTTCAATAAATTAAATGTTTTCTGTCTTTTAGAAACACAAGGTCCTCATTGATTGAATTCTTGCTCTTCATATGCCTGATACATTATTACCTATTGAAACCACTTCTGTAATTATCTTTTGGTTTGCTTTTGCCTGTATTATCTATTTTAACTTCTTTTGCCTTTTGTCAGTGTTTTAGTCTTTCAGCAAATGTGATGTTTTATAGCACATCTTTTTTGCTGTCTCATATTCTTGATCAAGTTCGTGATGAATAATTTTTTTGTTATGAAATATATTTGTCTTATAAGCATGTACTCAATTTTTTTAACCAGGGTATGCAGAAGTCATTTTCTTTGGAATGCACAACTCTGAGAGAGGAGGAAATAAGGACTTTAAAACTGATGTGTCCTTATATATGGGTATACCATTAATTTTATCTTCTGAATTCAAAATCACATTTCCAAAAATGTCTAAATATACGAATGAGGACATATAAAAATAAGCTTTATAAATTATCTTGGCATATGCTAGGAGGAAGCAAATAGAGTCAAGTGCCCAGTAACACAGATGCACCAAATCCTGTACTCTGGGAGTTTGCAGAAGTCTGAGAGCTGGGCTTGCCCTGTTACAGGGTCTTTGGACAGGAAAGCCTAGGAGTTTCTGTGGAGCAGGTGTTACTTTTGCTGCTGGAGTTCTTCTGCTTCTATCTTCTGAGGGCAAAGTCAACAGATGTGATCACAAATGGGACCTTTTTGTCAGAAGTGGGACTTTAAAACATAAATCTAGAATCAATCAGCTATGCAAGTGCAGGCTGGAATAATTCTTGGCCTTTTTGGAGTTCCTCCTTGAAAATACTGCAGAAAAATACAATGGAATGAGTCTTCTATTGGCCTGGGCAGAGGTGGTTTACAATGGTGAGAGCACATACCTTTAATGACATGGGAATCTTGCTATGGAGCCTATAACATGCCTCTGAAATAAGTACAGCAATATTTTAGAAACTTTTGAAGGAGATTATGAAGGGCAATAAACAAAGGGACATATTTTACAGTGTTATTCAGTATTCATAGAGATAAGTCTTTATTAGTTGGTAGCTCAACCTCATTGTTGCAAGGCACAAAGAAGAGGTGAAGGAACCCTGAAAATTCCATATGTTGTATTTTTTAACTGTTGTCACTCTTTCCTAAGATCCTGTCAGCAAGTCTGTTTTTCAAAATTAAACACAACCAGATGCAAATTAGTTTAACAATCCTATCCAGTTGACTTGTAGGTACCAGGCTTGTTTGTGAAGTAAACTGAGAAAGAAGTGTTTTGATGGCTCTGAACAGTCAAAAGGGTTCTTAATAAATATCTGATGTCTGTTTAAATTCAAGATAAACTATTTTTTAAATTAAAAAATAGTTTTTCAATACACATGAATTTAAGCATCTACTTTATTTCTTAAATGAGATATTCTTTCAAATAAAGGTTTAGAACTCTGATTCTGATCCACTTGTTTCATTGGCATTATTTATAAATTTTAAAAAATAAAAACAAAACAACAACATGATATAGACAGGCAACCAACTTGAATAAAAAGTGACAATATGTAAAAGATATATTTGAAAGGTTTAGGACATAACAAAAGCCCTTTTGCTGAAGTCCTTACATTTGAACTTCTCCTCATGAGTTTATTTTTCCATTTCCTCCTCTGTTTTCTTGCCAGCTTATATTCTCAACTAAGGACATACATACTACCACAAAAAAAGCAAAGACAAACCAAAATATATATGTGAGTGAACTGAAACTAATAGTGTTTCTTCAATATATCTTCATTCCCACAAAAAAAAGAAAGATTCGCTTGCAGTAGCCATTAAAGTTATTATTTTTAGGGGCTTAGGTATATCAAAATTTAATTTTTACTACTATTTGGCTTTATTAGTTTATTTTATTATTAGTTCTATTAGATGTGTGCAAGGATATAGATTCCTTCTGCTTTGGGACTTGTATTCAATGAAAGGGAAGAGGTCAAGACATCGTGAAAAAATCTGCTGATCTGGATAACTGCTGCAGCTGGTCATATCTTTCACAAAAAGGCACAGGAAAGATTTCTATATTTAGAGGCTCAGAATAACTTTTTCTTTTTCCTGTCCTTCCTTCAGCAATTTACTTTTCCTAGGCCTCTATTTTTCTTTTAATTGAAAACAGCAGACACCACTCTAGTTGTCACATATTGACCTAAAATATGACATTTTTGTCTGTTTTTTGTTTGATTAATAAATCATGCAGTTCACCTGATTGTGATTTTACCTTGCATTCATACTTTTTTTCCCCTGAATACACTTGATGAAAACGTTTCAGTTCATCACCTGTTGAGAGCTCAGATAACAGCTGAGAGCTGGGAGAATGAGACCAGCACAGGCTCCAGGAGCTGGTTGTGGAGATCTGTTAACATTTGCAATTGTATTAATGGCTTCCTACTTTTCCTGTGATATTGGTGAATTGTTGGATCTCTCATTCATTAAAACACTCTCTGTTTAACATTTTTCATTGGTTGTCCACCAAATTACAGTATTGTGAGAACTCAGCCTTGAACAGAAAGTCACAGTTAGTTTTAAACTGGAAAAAGAAGATTAAATGCTATCACAAAGCTTTTCCATTACTGCTAGTAAGTTCAAATGCTGTATGTATTATGATTATTGTTAATTGTTTCTCCTATTTTTTAATGTTTTCTGTGTTTTATGTAGTTGGTTTGAAACAGTTTAGTATATCTTTTTCTTCTGGATGAAATTTGAGCAAAGAACTTGTATTGTTTCACTGTTCCATTTCTTTGTTCCTTCTGCTTCATTCCCTTGCACATTTGATTTTTTTTTTAATCGCTATTATATCATTACTTCAGGGGAAAATAACTGGAGGATGTGTTCTCCTTTTAATCTTCCTTTGCCATGTAATAAGAGGGTGGTTAGAGACAGGGCAAGGAAGAACAAAGAAGATATTGTAACAGCAGGAAAGTTTTATTCAAATTCCTAAATGAACAGAGAGAATCGAGCCAAGACATTGCTAACATTTTCCATCACTTTTTATTGACCTCAGCTTTGAATCAGAAAACACCACCTGGACACACTGTCTGCAGCATATCCCAAAATAAACATTGCCAGTTACCACACACTCAAGGGATTACCTTACCTTTGTGAGAGAAAACAAAAGCAATAGCAAGTGCAGAAGAATTTATGTGGTGCTGTAAATCTTCCATTCCCAAAGTCTGGAATCCTCACTAGGATGTTACAGCCAGGGTTACTGATTATCCAGTGTTTTGTATCTAGGGCAATTGCCAGCCTCCAGCCAGGGTTGCATTACTTTTGTCTGATTCTTATTTACGTCAACATTTTCTAGCCCATTACATATAGTCATAGAGTCTTATAGCCAAAGTCTACAGCAGGCTCAGGGACACAGCTCCAGAAAAAAGAAGGTAATTTCTTTAGGAGTTCACTAATATTAGGAATGATATTTAGGGTATTAGGGAGCAGTTTTTTACAGAAAGGGTGATAAAGTTCTGGAATGGTCTGCCTGGGGAGGTGGAGGAGTCACCAACCCTGGATGTGTTTAAGAAAAGACTGGATATGGCACTCAATGCTTTAGTTGGGATATTAGGGCATGGGTTGGACTCAATGATCTTTAAAGTCTCTTCCAACCTAGTCATTCTGTGAATTCTGTAATGTAACACGAAAATTCCATGTGAGATGATTCCTAGTAAATCATTCTCTTACAGGACTTGGCCAAGACAAATGGAATTCAGGGGGCATTCAGGGACCCATATTCAGAAGATATAGTTAAATAAAGTCCAAACCCTTTCTAAATGGAGCAGCAAGGAGATACAGAGATAAATATGCCTGTAAATAAGCAAAATTCTGCTTTATGCTTGGCCTGACCATCCAGATTTCCTCCTGGATTTTTTTTTTTAATGGTGTTTTAAAAATAGTCTTAGAGAATCTATGTGACTAGAAATACACTGAATGACTAGAAATACACTGCATGGTTCTGCTAACCTTTTGTATAGCAGCCCTCTGATTACAGAGTTCAAGTTAGAGAGCAAAAAATTGGAATTATGGGTCAAATAGGAAACATAAGCTTTTCTCCTAGGTTATGTAGGAAGGAAGTTACGTCTTCTCTTCTGAGTGAGGTATTATAAAATATGGTTCAAGATGGCCTTTTCTCAGTTTTACAGGTAACGTAATTTTCATAGCAAAGTCAAGAATACAAAAATACCAGTATTTTAGAGACTTTCAGCACAAGATATATACCTTGAATTCAGGAGTATTTTCTCATGTTGTTCAGGCACAGCCTGGGGACCAGAAGTCTCATCCAATCACAACAGAGATTCAGGCCAGAACATCTTGATAAACCTTGGAACTGGGCCAACAGAAACTGCAGAAGGTTCAAAAATAAAAGCACAAATTCTGCACATATGGAAGAGCAATTCCATGTAAGAGTAAATGCTAGGAAGTAACTCTGGGAAGAGACGCTGGGAAGAAACAGACTAAGAAACAAACTTGTGGAAAAGGTCTACTTCACAGTCTTTATGGAAGATTATCTTACCTGTCTAATCTGCTTGCAATGGAGTTTTAAATTAAAGAAACATTGCTTTAGCTTCTCATCCAGACTGGGCAAGACTCAGTGCAGAATATCCTTGTCCTGTTGCCTGTATTTTAATGCTTTGCCCTTCATAGGCATGTCTTTATATTTAAGTATCTCTTGCCACTAAGTGGAATGCCTCCAGTAAAAGACAGCAAGAAAAATTATTTCTAAATCCAAGTCTTATTATCTGGGTCTTGGAATCTTCTACTATGAGCTTGTGAGACAGAGATTTAAATCTCTAAGTAGACAGAGAAAATGCGTAAACTCAGTACACTTATATATCTGCAGGTGAATGTCTCTCTTTTCTCTCACTGGTTATATTTCATTTTGCATGAGATAAATTTTATTCAGAGAGCAAGAATGACCCTTTCAGCCTAACAATTTCTATTTGTGATATGAAAAGCTGTGATTCCTCTTTCTGCTCTCAAAAATCATTCCAGGAAAAAGTGAACATCTTTAGAAGGAGAGCCTGAGAGTACACTTAAAAATATGCTAAGGCAGAGCAAAGACACTGTTCTGGGAGAAAGGGGAGATGTAAAATCCATCAGTCAGAAAGGCACTGAGTCTTTGCTCTCCTTCACCTTAATTTATTCTTTCCATTCTGGACTACTGCATCAGAGAATGACACCACCCACTGCTTCTGGCCCATTTGCAAATGTGGCCTAAACGTGCAGAAACTTTTTCTGAAATTCAAAAGTGTACTTGACATTTTTTCAGTCAACTCTAACTGCATTTCACTAACAAATGTCACAGCCTGCTGCTTGAACAGCCTTGTTTCATGAAGGAAACAAGCAGAACCATCGTGCTCAGCAACCTCCGGAACAGGGATGCAAAAGGAAAGCAATTTCATGAAACCACATGATAAAAACTGGCAACATCATTCAACACAAAACTTATACATGTGTCAACACTCAGATTGACAAGGAATAGTATTTACCAGTCCAGTTAATATCTTAAACTAACAGAGAAGTGTTTAAAATGGCTCCGGGACAAGTATCTCTCATTTACCCATACTGGTGATTTCTGGATCAGAGATGATGTCTTGAGAAACACTAGTGGGTTCCTCTGTTATTTCTCTCTCTGCACATCTTTAGAGTATGGGCATTATTTTCAGAGAGTATCAGTCATTACAGTCTCACAGTACACTATTCTAAATATTTCTATAGAAGAAAAACATACTTGCATTACAACATTTTACCAACATAGCCAGGGATTTCAAAGTAGTATTTTATCAAAACACAAACATTTTATTTTCTTAGCTAACTCACAGAATGAAGACTACAGTCTTTTTTTCCTTTATTTAACTTTCTTCCTTTTTCTTTTTTCCCCCTTTCTTTATTTTATTTTTTTTCCCTTTTATTCTTTTCCTTTTTCTTCTTTTTCTTTTTCTGTGTTAGATGTTGCTAGCAAAATATTTAAGTGACTTTGAAGGAATCTGTAATAGTAAATATTATGGTTTATTACGGTTTCTTCTAACATTTCACCTGTGAAAATAAACTGCATAAAATGGAGTTCACATAAAAGATACCAGGGTCAAAGACCATTGGAGTAGGCATTGTAGATCCATTACAATACGGTACCCATAGGCAGTGATTATTTATTGGAATATGTTATGAGTCATGGCAATTCATAACACTGCAGTCTCTGGAAAATTCCATTTTCCACTCTGAGCCAACATTAGGCTTACAGTACATACATTTTGATTAACTGAGACACAAATGCATCCCAGCAGTTACAGGAGAGTTGTTTCCTTTCTTTCCTAAAATTGAGAGATACTTATTATTTCCAGGAAAACAAATAAGGCCATGTGGAATGAAGTATTTACAATTCTTGGCAGGACACTTAAAATGAATAAGACTGTACATGAAAGCTTGTTTGACTGTCTATTTAGTTTCATTTTAAAGATTTCAGTCTTATCATTCATGATTTATGCACAACATGTACTGCCACTTGCTGGTCTGTTCTATAAATACCTTCATAATTTGAATTAAGATAATCTGTTATCTGTGCTTGGTAGATGTATTACAGTTTTGTACTCACTTAAAGTTCCCCCAAACCATAAAGCCTTTTTTCATTTTAGATTTAGCTAAAAATATTCACCCACTGAAATAGCAATCATCATTAAAATTGGTTCCGTGATTCTACTGATTAATTTTAAAGCAACAAGCAAGGTTTCTGAAAATTTACAATTAAATATATTTTTAGACAAAACCTGGCAATTTTCTAGAGTCTAGAAAAGCAATTACCTGGCATAAAATCTGCAGGACACAGTTAGAGGGAAGAGGAAGTAATTTGAAATAAATACATATATTAATATAAATATGTCATAAGAATATTGCCAGAGGCAACAGAGCAGTATTGCTAAAATGTTTTAAATTAGTATATTTAAGACATTTCCAGTTCTCTCCAGACAAATGTGGATCCTTCTGTAAAGGGGGCTGGTTGTTTTTTTGTGAATATATAGTTTCTGGTTAAACAAATATAAAACTTTTCATCTTTTATCACCTCCGTAGTTTCAGTGACACGGGCATGAGTAATTGGCTTAGGAGATGCAAGATAAGGGTTTATAATTGCATTCTAGTAAATAAGCATTTTTAATCACATGTGGAATTTGAATCTTATGCTCATTCTTGGCTGTTGTTACGGGAGGGAATAACCTGTTCTCAGATCAGAGAAAGAGAATAAAAAGTGGTGGAGCCAAGGTGCAGTAAGAACTATAGCTTATGTCTGTTAGGAAATGCTAAATCACTGGCACAGAATGCTCAGAGAATTTGTGGAAATGCCATCACTGGAGATCTTTAAGATAAGTTAGACAGTAAAAGGTCATAGTTTGATGCCTTTATTCAGTCATTCTAAGTATCACATAAATGTTCTGAAAAGCATTTAGGAGCTAGGTAATGCTTTTTTTACACAAAGCCATAAAAGATTTTGTATGTTTCTTCAAAATTCATCTTCATTTACAATCAGACAAAGTTGAGATTTCAGTCTTCATTATTTTTAATTTTCCTGTTTTCTTTCATTTGATTACCTGAGTCTTAGAGGAGGGCTTGGACACTTTTCCATTTTATTTTTTTTGTGGACCATTTCTCATGTGCTGGAGTCCATCAGTTGGTAGCTACTGGACTAGAAAACATCTTGAATCTCTCTGTCATCTTGTTTGCCACAAATAGTTTCTGAAAGATGGTCTTTCTGTTTAAAATTTAAATTATGCTTAAAAGTCAACTGAGTAATACAAATTCTAAGTCTGAAAACAAGCCAAAGTCTGTAACTGCCAAGTACTGTCATAGTTTAGGAAATATTAACATGGGTGCAACCTTAAACTTTGGCACATTCTAAAACTTTTTTAACAGTAGGATGATACTCAAAGAAAGATGCACTTGCATATATTTTTAAATAAAGAACTGCCATTACCCTTAGATTATGGGAGCAAGGGAAAGCCCAGCATAGGCCAACAGAGGTTTTTTTTAATAGGGAAGAACAAAATCTCTTTAAGTTGAAATGAAGTTCATTTCCTTCTCTTAAATAACCAATGTGCTAGACAATATTTTAATCTGCTTATCACATATCTTAATTATTTTATGACTTTACTGCTCATGAACATTGAACATCTTACAGTAAACTAAATTTCAAGGAGCAGAACAAATGAAAAAATAGCCAAGTGCAAGCTCCAATAGAAGCATAATGGGGCTCATGAAGGAGTATTTGTCGTCAAGTTTGTGAGTCAGGGAATTAAATATTGTTCAGCTGACAGTACCTTCAGATGCAGTCATAAAATGTTGGTGATGAACTTAAACTGTAAATAAGAGCAGTCACAGGCGACCACTGGACGCTTTTGGAATGCCATCCTTGAGCTTTTTGAATAAAGAGTGGTGGTAGATTTTTTTAAAGGGTGTGGGAAAGGGAAGGACAAACTTGTAACAGACTGTTTTGATGTGTCAGGGCAAGACAGAAATAATTAACTGGGACCTACCTGTCTCTGCTGTACAAGGAGTGCATTGTGCAGAGCTCACAGCTCTCTCTTTGTCCTTCTGAGCTCTGCAGGGATAAACAGGAGTGACTTAAGCTCTAAGAAACAGCTCCAAAGCCTCCTGAAGCCAAGAGACTTCTGATCAGCTTCTTGATTTGGCTCAGATTCTCTGCATGCATTGTACCCACTCAGTAAAAAACCTGTCCTGAACCTTCAGAATAAACAAAACACCTGGTTGCTACCTACCTCTACTCTCTCTGACATTATATAAGGAAATTTGGCTTTCTTTTTGTTCCATATTTTGTAATAACGACCTGGTATACAATAAACCTATAAGAGTTTCTGGCCTCATTCCCTCACTATCCAGCATACAAGCCTTGTTCCTTCCTCACTCTGTTGCTTCCCTGCAATGTTCCCCTGATCCACATCCTCATATTTAGCAGATAAAGGAGATCAATACAGCTAAAACATTGTTTTGCTCATCAATCAACAAGTTGGAAGGGCCTCATGGACTGTCTTGTTGCTTCAGTTTGTGAAAAAGACAACAAAATTCCCACTTCCTCTTTAAGAGCAAGAGCTCTGGTCTGCTCACATCCAAAGGCTGCATTACTCTATTCTGTATGACCATGCATGGTGAGGGCTTATAATTAATACAGTTTTAGCAAACTGTGAATTGATATATTAATCCAAAAACTATCCAGCAAAGACTCACTTCTGGCTGGTTATTTCTTTGTGAATATACAGTTTCTGGATAAACAAATGTAAAACTTTTCAACTTTTCACCTCTGTAGTTTCAGCGAGACAAATGTGAGTAATTGGCTTAGGAGATGCAAGGTAAGGGTTTATAATTACATTCTGGTAAACAGGCATTCACATGAGGAATTTGAGTCTTGTGTTCACTTTTGGCTTTTGCTAAAGGGGGGGAAATAACCAGTCTGTTGGCACATTCTCCTGACCATTTGAATAAAAGAAAAGTCTGTATCCATTCCATCAGGCTTCAGGCACGTGGAAGTGACGTTACTGGTTTGAGCAACCGCCTGTGCTCTCATTGCTGCAGAAGGAAAAGGAATATGTTATGTAATACCCATTTTGGCAGTAGATACATCACTTTCTGGAGATGTCAACTTCTCTCCAAAGACAATACAGGCTCCTGGAAGACAAGGCTGGAAAAGGGCCCGTCCTTTTAGATGGTGCAAGTTAAGTCAAATGAATTCTGCCAACAGGCTGTGCTATAAATCACAGCATGCTTGTGCCCAGTCCCACACTGCCACAGCTCTCTCAAAGCAGCTGTAAGAAGTGACAGCTGCCTGGCAAGATACTAGACTTAAATATGAGCAGATAAGAAGTGAGATGGGGTGAATTTGGACTTGGAAGAAAAAAAGAGGAAAATATGAGTAATCCATTTTATACAATATATTATACCTTTTATGGTTCAAAACAACATTTGTGTGACACCCTCCCCCCCCCGAGGGTAAATTTCAAATAGGTTCTCTCAAGATGCTTTTCAGCCATGTAGCAAAGTGTTCTAGTATTCATCTGAAATGCTATACTGCTCCTTATTTCTTAAAAAATTCAAGTAAAGCAGAAAATACTTAATAGACAGAAATTTCCTCATGAGACTTTGGCTGCCTCAAAGCATCAACAATAAAGAAAACTTGTTATTTCAGTAAGATTTTATGGTTATCTGCTATAAATCTTGGAAAAAAAGGATAAAGAGGTAGCATATGAGGTGAGGGGAGGAAGCTTCTGCACTGATTCAGGATGTAGATTTAGGTAGAACATTTTTGGGTTTATGACAGGTTTTATGTTTGCTTTCTATGGTTCTGTTCATCATTCACAATTCCCATTTTGTAAGCATAAATCTTCTAAAATACCTCAGAAATGGACACATCACCCATTTCTGTGTATCCTGAGTGACCACTATAATTATTATAATCTATCATAAGGAAAGTCTGGCAGTTCAAATCCTTTTAAAACAAAGGGACAGCAGACCAGACTCAGGCAAATGCTCAAATGCCAATAATGGCTAAAAGCAAAATTATTGGCAGTGAAAAAGAACTGATGAAGGGGTTTGTGATGGAGATGTAAATAACCTTTTTGTTCAGTCTTGCTTTCTGTTGCTCAGTATTTTGTGAACAGAATTAACTAGGAGTATTTGAAAGTCCTGGGAGAGAGGCCGTTTATTGATCATGGTTAGTTCTGCCTGCCACGATTGCAGTGCTCTGAAAGTCATATTTTAATTTGCATGAACTGAAATGATTGGCCTGTGTAATGATTAATTGAGTATTATTATTAATTTGGAAAATATTTAATTAAAATTTAAAGGAATTAGTAATAGGATATTGATGGCAGTGGGTATATGAAATGGTTTCAAGATATACTGATTAAATCCCACAAAAATTGCATATGTAAGGAGATAGAGATAAAACTAAATAGGAAACTGTAAAAAATAGCTAGTCAAGAGTCTGTCTTACTTTTTTAGATCTGCCTTGAGATCACATGAACAAAATTTAATTATATGAGCTCTTTATTTAATATTCTGTAGCACATTTGTTTGTATTTAAATTGTGTGGTTGTAGAAATTGATTCTGCTCCAAGAGATTAGACTAACATAATCCTAGGATGATATTTCTCTCCTTTCATTTTTTTTTATTATACACAAGAGGAGAAATCTTGGTTCAGAAACTTTCTTTTATGTACCAGGAAGATGACAATCCAACGGATGGACATCCTGTTCCTCAAAAGTTATGTCTGCATCAATTTCACACTCACTGCAGAAAAGAGAGAGGTGAGAGACCTCTTCAAATCTGGCAATGCAACAAAGCTTCTGGGATGTCAACCTATGGTGCTGGCAACACACAGATTATCAAACTAATTTTGACTTCTAGGAGAACTTCCAGACTGACAGATGTAACCTTAGCTAGAAATCAGGCACTGTGGTAAGTAAACTAAAAATACAGAGTAACTTGAAAAAAGATCTTGTCTTTTAGAAACTGTGAATTGTGAGAATTTATTTTAATTTCTCTCTAGCATGAGAAAAACACTAAAAAAATCAACCAAAAAGAGAAAACTGTGAAACTAAAACTTAGGCTCTCCCTGAATCTCAAAATGATTTTGGACCTGCTTTGCAGGAAGTAAACTACAAGTATTTCAGCAGGTTAGAAACATGAGTTTAGGTCCAGAATAAAAACCAAAACAGATCAAACACAACAAACCCTTACATTTTTTAAACAGATATGTTGAGACATGTGTTGTAGGGGGATACAGAATGGGTAAATGAAGGTGGTATAGAAAGTAATCTTATCCCCCAATGAGTTGCAGCTGGACCAATTACTAAAGATTAGAAGCAGGCCTGATCTTAACAGGCCATACCTGTAGCCAAAAGAACAAGTGAAATAAAGGAGTGGATTGGTGGGATCAGGAGTCAGATGACTGCTGCAAGGACCAGGAACAGTCAGTCCTTAGAGGAGCTGCCTGTGAGAAACATTGAGGAGGTGTGCAGCTCTGGTGATATGAAATCCTTGCACTATAATGATGTTAGAACTGGTGCTATCTGACATGACTCATGCTATCTAAGACAACAAATGGTGACCCCAATGTGATTCAGGACTGAACTATATTGCCCTGTGGATTTGGGACTAAACCATAAACCATACAACCCCATGGATTTGGGGGAATGGGATCTGACCATATAACTCCGTGGATTCAGGGAAACAGGATTTGAATACTAAACTATTGGCAAAATATATCAATTCTAGCTGTTGGTGTTTGTTAAATATGAGTGCAAAAGACCTTGAAGATAAGTGCTTTGTAAACTGGGAAAAGTTATGGAAGTGAACTAACATTTAGAAATACATATATATATCTGTGCTGTAACATGCTGTTTGAACACTTGTATAACTCTTATTTCTAAATGAAATGTACAAATGTGTCATAATATTAACTTATTTGAATATGTACATCTGGAAATGCTGCAACTCAGTGGTTAAAAGAAAAAAGGGGAATTGTAGGGGCATACAGTATGGGTAAATGAAGGTGGTATAGAAGGTAATCTTATCCCCCAATGAGTTGCAGCTGGACCAATTACTAAAGATTAGAAGCAGGCCTGATCTCAACAAGCCACACCTGTAGCCAAAAGAACAAGTGATAGAAAAGAGTGGATTGGTGGGATCTGGAGTCAGAGGAGTCAGATGACTGCTGCAAGGACTAGGAACAGTCAGTGCTTAGAGGAGCTGCCTGTGAGAAACATGGAGGAGGCACGCAGCTCTGGCGATATAAAATCCTTGCACTATAATGATGTTAGAACTCGTGCTTTCTAAGACAAAAATGTGTCATACTGGGAGTTTTTTCTTTGTTTTCTCTGCTGTTGTTATTTTTTTGCTTGGTTTTTTTATGTGTATGCAATTGCCATTTTTAGTAGTCAAGAAGGGAGAATTCTTAAACACAATAGTCATTTACTGCCATTATTATACAGGTTTTTCTTGACAACTGACATTAAAAAAAGCAGTCTTGAAGTTGGCAAAGAAAGATATGCCTCCATAATATGTGAAATTGGGCCTAGTGTGCTAGTTTACTATCCTTTTTGACTCAGAGATCTAGAATGTCCTCTCCTCTGCTGCAAATTCTACAAATTTCTCCCAGGCAAGCTAACAGTAGTTTTATCCATCTATCCACTGTTAACAAAATATAAGAATAATCAATAAAATAAAAATGTAACTCAGCTACAAATACCACTGTATAAAGACCTACATAAAAATTAGATAGAATATTAAATAACTTTCTTGGTTTTTACCAATGTCATATGCCTTTAAATGATGTAAGCCATGAACCTTTATTCCCATCTGCATTCCTTAGAAGATAGTTTGCATTTTTCACTCCTTTCCAACAGAAGTGACCTAAAGACCATTCTATTCTTTAAAGCACTTACATATCTGCTTCCCTTTAAGCTTTGGTTTAGCATATTAGGGTATTCAAAGGAGCAGAATGGTACTTGGGATGGTTTTCTGAAACATAAGAGCGCTGTCTCTGAGGAAGATACTAATGAGCATCAATTTCAATTTTTAGCTGTGTAAATATGTCAGAAGATCCTCTGCATAGTGTAAAATACTTTGATGCTCTTATGTATTTCCAGATTCACACTTCAGTGAGCAGTCAGCTGTATCAGGATCTGTGTCTCTGTTTGCAAAGTCTGGGTGAGACCAATAACTCCAAGGCATGTGAATAACCCAGACTCACATGAACAATTCTGTTGAAAGAAACAAAAATGAAGCAAATGTCCTAAGGCAAAAAACCAAGAATAAAATCCTCCTGCCATCAGAGGCATTCTGGGAAAACACATTCTCTTATCAATGTCTTTACAGCACTAAAATTTGTCTATCAGTTTATAACAACTTTTACTTCTGTTTTGCTGTAGCTCCTTAGTAAATGACTGCCCAAAGCACTTGTGCTTGATCAATACCTCAATTTCTCCAAAAACATTGGTTTTCAAGCAGCATTCTTCATCTCTGAACAGTAAACCATTTCTCCATCAACGTAAAACATTTTTTATCACAAAATTTCTTTCTATTAAAAAGGAATGAGTGATTTATTTCAGTTTGCTTGAAGTCTGGTGATAGCACTGCTCTTAGTGCCAGTGGACTTTCGTAAAATTAGTAGCTGGTAATTCTTCTTATGCCTTGCTATTTACATCTGCCAAGTGCTGCACTCTGGAGCACACCAGACTTCCATTGCAGCGAAAATCTCTCATAAAATATTCCATCAGTTTATTTTCTGAGAAAGTTATTCAACTTTGTCCCATTCATTGCAAAGTTTGTAGAGGCCAGATTACATAAAAAGTACATGCTGAATAGACACCCTGCAGGAAAAAAAATGTTTTCTTGAGAATAATATATTAAAAAAAAGGAAAAAAAAACAAAAAACAAAAACCATGCAGTAAGAAACAATATTTAAATAAGGTCACATTACTAAGTAGTGACCAGATTTGTTGTTTTATCTTTTGGAGCTCAGAAATCAGCTTCCAGTCCTTCCATTACTTCTCATAACAATTTTCTGTCTCTGTGAAGTTTTTCAAAGAGAGAGCTTTCTATAATTGATCAGTCTTCTTAACAACAACATGAAATGCCTACAGAATTCTTTTACTTCAGGGCTATTAGTCTACTATGGAGGAATCCCTTCTCACAGTCCAAAATGCCTATGCTGGCAAGCAAAACTTAGCTGTTGGATCAGAAAAGCTGTGCAGATATCAGATTACCATATGGGGAAAATGAGAAGATGAACTGTTAGCATGGGAAAAATTCTGCTAATGCTCATCTTAATTCTGTGAGCTTACTTGGCAGTAGTAAAAGCATATCCAGAAGAACCTCCAGGCAAATCCCCACTTGTGGACAAGTAAGGAATTCTACCAGCTGAACAAACTGTAGGTAAGTGAAGTACAGCCTGTCTGAGATACGTGCACATGAGCAGCCATGTAACCCAGAAGGGATTTTCTCACCTGATGCCCTTGCTGAATCTCTGCTAAAGTTGCCCCTTTCCTGGGATTTGCCATTTATGCTGCCTTGGAAACAGCAAAGAAGCTGTAAAATACAGCACCAACTTTGTCCTTTGCTGTTGTTTCTGCCTTTACATCCATCTGGTCCTCAGAAACAACCTAATTCTCTCACATTCCTGGAAGTGAACGGATCCATCTGTTTGATAAGAGGGTGAGTCAGCATGAGAGCTCAGTATCTGCATGAAGGACCCTTAGAAACAGATATGAAAAAAAACAGGTCGTGTTTGCAAATTGCATTACATTTCATTGTTATAACAGAGAAAAAATGTCTTCATTTCTTTCAAACATTCATCAAATAAATTTTTATGCTGATAATTTTGGTTTTATCTTAGCACTTCCGAAATGAATTCTGCCACCACAGATATCAAATGATGTATATGAAATTTTCCTTCAAAACTCATTTTGATATACCTTGAAGATACTGATTTTTACTGTGAAACAGTTTAAACATATAAAAAGTTTTGTTGAACCCCAGAAAATATTTCTGGTTTTCATTTGTTTGGGATGTAATTTGAAGTCATTAGCAAACAGTAGTTCTCCTCCATGAGAGAAAAAGCATCAATATTAACATCTGACAGGGAGAGTCATCAAGAAAAGGGACACAACTTTCACAATCACTAGAGTTCATCAGTTCTAGAAGATTCTAAGTCCGCTTGAAGATGGCTTCACTGGATGAAAGCATAGAGAGAGCTTTGGTGCTCATTCTGGCAGGTGAGTACCACCTGTGATTTTACAGCACAGATATCTCAGCTGTATCCACTTTAATTCATGGTGGAGAGAAATTGCATTACTCTTGTCTGAGAACAAACAGAGCTGAATTTTGCAATTTTATGTAAACCATGCAGTTGGTTATTTTGTATCCTTAGTATCTGGCTGGATTTCCTTCTCAGGTCTTTATCTATTTATTTCCACTATTTATGTTCTGCTGTGCTCTGTCCACATCTGACAAAATAAGTTAATTTTGGCTAGTGAATGCAGAGATAGGTGCCAAACCACAAATTTTCTATTAAATGGTATGCCAGCATGACTGCTTCATATTTGGGTCACTACGTAAATTTGAGTTTCCAAAGCATGTCCATGACTCTTCCTTCCTGCCATGCAGTCTCTCAGCTCAATTAATCTACTCCAGTTCAGCTTTCAAGCACTCTTGATAGAAAGCCATTTATCTGTGAGTGGGATATCTCCTAATTGCTCAGTTCCATGCAACTTTCTAAATAGACTTTTACTCATCCCTTTAAGAAAAAGTGGGCTAAAGTGGAGGTTTACAGGTCTGATCCAATGGTGGGAAATTGCTAGGTTCATTTAGATCTGTTGTCGAACAATTAGTCTTTAAATAATTTACCTCAAGACAGAAAAAGCCACTTCCAGAAACAGCAATATGCTTCTGGAAGGCGTTGGCTCCCTGCAGGATGACTGCTACCACTCTCCACTCTTCTCCTCTTGACATGTGCCCCCACACACGACACATTTCTTTTGAAGCCCTGGATAGAGCAGCACAGAAATTGGCAAGAACAAGCATGGCTGGGATAGACTGCTCAAGGCAGGAGAAAGCACTAGGAAGCAGCAAAGTGTCTAAACCATTTTTCCCTTTATCCTCATTAGACAGCTGACATTGTTTATATGCTCCAGCCAGATACAGTAAAACTCATTTAGTTATTTTTATATCACAGGAAATGTCTATTTAGTGCCAATTTAATACCATTTAGGGTGGTATTTAATATTCTGCTCAACCTGACAGTGTTACAATGTCATTCCTAAGCAGCAGTACTTACTCATAGACTGGAGGTAAGCAAAGCAGTTTCAATTGCTGGGTCTACCCATAATCTCTGGGGTAAACAACTGCCCATTTATTGCCAGCAAGATGAAAACACTCTCTTTCTATTGTATCCCATGGAAGAAAAAACTTCAGTGTTTACAGAGGGGATCCTGGATGAGAAAAAACTGCACACCACAGTGTTAAGCTTTGGATGTCAAACTGTGACCATAAGAAACCATTCCTAGAAACAAATTAGGCCTTCTACCTACAAGCTTACACAAAATGAATCAGAGCTACATTTGTTGTACTTTCAAGCACTTACTTTTTCAGACACAGCATGTTTCTTTTTCATGTTTTCAAATGCACAACCTGATCCTTTGTATGCTGCTGTCATGGTGTGATTTGCTCCAGGTTGGTGCCTCAAGCTCCATCTCTCTGTCCGTGGGTGCATGGCCTCACTACAGATTTCAAAGCTACACTTATTTCCTTTTTTTTCCCTCTCTCAAATATGAATACCATCACCTTGGAATGCCAAGGTTTAATTTTCTCTCATTCAAATAGTTTTCTATTCATGATTACTTTGTGGGTTTGCTGGGTTTTTGATTTTTTGTTTTCTTTCTCTTTTCCTGGAAAAAATGAAAATTGCAATCATTGTATGTATTTGTATATGGGTGTACATGTGTGTGTGTGTATGTACAGATATCCATATGTTTGAGAGCAAGCAGGCAGTGGGAGATTAGAGATTGTGCTTTGTGACTGTGGAACTGACACTTTTCTAATTAATAAGTCTTGGGACACATTGTATTCTGGGAAAGAGAGAAAAAAAAACCCTTGTGTTAATACCTTGGTAATGGACTGCTTACAGGTGAAAAGAAGGACTTTTAAAATGAAAGGATTGGAATTTTTAGGGTTTTTTTTCCTACCTTGTGTTTCCAAGAGCTTGAAAAGTCCAGGTAAACACCCTCCACGCACAAATTCGTGTGATATTTGACTCATGCAGACAGGACTCTGTTCCAGTCCAATGTAGTCACTGTTTTGCCTGATAACTCCTGTACAAGCCGTGTGCCTGGTACACTAATGGGGAAACTGTCCAGACTGGGAATAGATGACTGCCAGTCAAATGCAGATAATTAATGTCACAGAGAATGAAGCAGGGATTAACAAAGAAGTCAGTCAGTTGGATCCTGTCCTAGTGTTTACTAATGACAAAGGCTTTGATGCATCTTGGACATTTTATTTAATTTTATTTTTTCCCAGAACAATCCCATTCTCCGGGTTGTTTTTTCTGCCTCCTAAAATGGACTTACACAATAACTTCATACAGATTAGAGCTGTATGAATAAATCTTCCTGATTTATTTGGACAGATCCTTCAACATTTATATCATCAGTATGGATTTTCATGTTGTGGTTTAGGATGGCATTTTTTTCTACCAGTGTTTCTTCTTTAAACGTGTGGCAGGACACCAGAAAACTTTATGTGCTTTGAGATAAAGAGAATAAAACATGTGCATTATTTATTGTAATTTTTTTAAATTTTATTTTGACATTTGACACTCTTCCTTCCAGACACGGGCTCATGTTCAGTTCAAGAAAATGCTGACAGTCAGAAAGGCTACCTAAGCATGTGTTTAACATTAGCACATCTTTAATTCCTTTGGGCATTCAAAATTCAAGGTATGTTTAAATATCTTCCTGCTTGGGACATTAAATCTCTCTTTTCATTTTGATTTCTGAGCCAACCTTTGCCTGTACCCAAGGCATCCTTTGTGCTAATTTCCATACTGCTCTTCAAATATTAGCATTTCTAGCTTTACCTTGAGAGATATAAGCATATGAAGAAATGTTTATGAGAAATGTATATGTGCATATGAGAAACTAAGCAGGGCAATTTTTGTTTAGATTTCAATGAATAGCATATATGATAACATGTCAAAGTTATTGGTTTTAATCTGTTCATTTATTTTTCTTATGAGATGAAAAAGATTTTTAACCTCATCCAATAATGCTTTGCTCATACTATCTGAAGGAAAATGATCCTGTGCAATTTGATATAATTTTGGTAAGGTCACAGCAGTTACAGAAAGAGTTCAGTTTTGAATGCTCAAAGGATAGGATACATCCTGAGTCACTGATAAAAGCCTCAGAAAAACCTTTGTCCAGATTATTTAACCAGAAAATATATTTTTAAATATAGGTGCATAGTTTGAAAACACCCTGAATGAAATGTCTGTTTGAAAACACCATGACTGTCTGTCTCTTTCTAAGACAGACAGACAGACAGATGCCTTGAGTGGGATTCACCTGACCCCTGAAAGATCTAAACTGTAGATGCCTAAAAATAGTGGGTGAAATAAATTAATTTCTATAGTCTACCATGACATATTTTAAGTGTACAAAATGTTAATAATTTCAACATAAACTGCCTAATAAAAGGAGATGTAATCCAGCCTGGGTTTACTCAGGCTCTAAGAAGTATTACAGGAACAAAAAAAAAAAAAAAAAAAAAATTTCTGTGCTATTGTTTTTTTGCATTTATGACTTTTACATAACGGTGCTTTCTTTTGCTGTTCACTCAGATATCACTTCAGTTTTGGGGTTCTGTTTACATGGCTTCACCCTTGTTGATCTGCAGTAATCTTATAGCTCCCTCTTTGTTCAGTAGGACTAAGGCAGATCTGAACTCTCTGGTACACCACTGTGTCTAACAGAAAAGATGCTCAACTTCTATCCTTAGTGTCAAATAATATGGACTTAAGTAAACAAATAACTACTATTAAGAATATCACAGGTAGGAAACCCAAGTTTTTAGCAGTTCTGTTGATCTTTAGGTTTTTCCTTTTACTGCCTTCAATGTGAATCTGACCTTCCCCATCTATTTTTTAAGAACCCATAGATTACACCAAACATTATGTGATCATAGTGTCTTGCCTGACAGCTGCTCTGGTGTGATTTATAAACATTTCTCTGGTATACCTGGGTGTCTGGTGAATCTGAAATTGTGCACACTGCGAAACTAATGGCAGCAGTTTCGCTTCCTCTCACTCCCTGCTGGATGCCAGCCCAGGAGCAAACAGCAGCATGTGCCAAGTTTCAGGAACATTTTCCCGAGTTCAGAAAACTCTCATGCACCTGTCCATTGTTATTACAATTCACAATATGCATTTCTTCTTCCAGCTGTCCTCCACCACGCTGGCATGTGTTGCTCTGCACAGCAGACCTCTGTTGGGTTTTCAGTTACTGCAGTCGAAGGCACAAGAGCAAAAGATTTATTTCACTGTTCTAGGTCCTTATGGTTTGCTCTGCTCTCTAAGAAACTAGGCACATTGCAATTGTCATTACTTGCCCACTGCACTCAGGGAGAGAAAAGAAATGGATAATTCGAAATTGTCTACTGAGAGTGTCCTTGGGTTGACTGTGCTTGTCAGTAGTCTATTGCTAATTTTGAAGAAAGAAAGGAAAGTGGGTTTTAATTCCATACATGTTTTCAGTGGTCAGGAAGGCAATTCTCTTTGTATTCAATCCAAGACAAATGTACACAATTCAGTAGAAGAATGGGTCCAGGGAAATATTAATATTGACTGACTCTATAGAGGTTGAGTCCTTCAGATGTTAAACAAGAACATCTAATTTAGGAGTCTGCATTTTGCCACTGACTATACAATGGAACTAAGTTCCTATTTGTGGCACTTAGGTGCTTAAAAATAGATATCTGCTCCCCACTAAATGATGCAATTGACCTCTTTGCAGTAACAACAGATCTCCAGCAGTCTACTCCCCTGCTCCTAACCTGCTGCTCCACCTGCACTTCTACTCCACTGGAATTCCATGGGAGGTACATGTAGGAAGATGAACAGTGAATTCTGGTTCACATAAAAAAAACATCACTGGAGGCCAGGGAAGCAGTCTAGTCTATCTTGGAATTTTAATTGAAATTCTGAAGAAAAATTATTTCAAAGTTTATGGATTAAAATTGGTAATAGTTCATTACTATTTTATTTGGATTTCTTTTCTTACCTGCTATTATGATGCTCTGCCTGAACACCTATATATCTTATTCCATAAATTTATTTTAGCAAAGTTTAGAAAGTCAGTCTTGCTGCCCAGAACAGATAGGAGACACTAAAAGGAAGTGCAGTTTGGAAGAGGGAGGTTGGACACAAGAGTTGTTATTATCCTTTCAGTTTAAAACCTTTGAAATAGTTCACACATGGGGAAAGCATGGAGGTGAATTCTGCAAAGCAAGCATTACACTGTGTACCAGATAACAAGATTAACCCAGGATTTCAGCTTTGGCTTTCTACCAGGCACAAAAGGCTTAAAATCCTGTGAAAGATGGCAAAGAAAGCCTGTCCTGCCTCTGTGTCACAGGAATGAGGGGAGCAGGCTGACATGCTGGATCTTTCTCCCAAAGCAGCCTTGCCTCAGTGCTGTACAGCTGACTGGATTCAGAGGTTTGCATGGTGAGAGGAGACCTTATAACACTTCATCTGTGATGGGTGTGTGCTACTTGTATAGCACAGGGAGCAACATTTCCCTTGGGAGTGCTCCCCTCACTCCAGGGGCTCTGCAGGGACAGAGGTTTCAGTGACAACACCCAGGGAAAGGCTGAGCAGGAGGGCAGTGTCTGAGCAAAGGCCCCATTCCATTCTCCACATCACTGCATGCTCCAGGCACACCAGCCCACTAGATAACACCCACATGGTAGAAAAAGGGATACTACTTTTGTAAGCAAAGACCATGGTGGAATATTTCATTCCTCCATGGTGGAGTGATAATACATTCTTCATCACTGTGGAAATTTGGTGTTGGTTTATTGTTTGATTTTTGTCTGCCTTAATCTTCCTGACACCAAATCTTGTCTCTGCCACTTGGAAATTCATACTAGGAGAGAGGTAAGAGCAAGTGACTTTAAAATGACCCAGAGGTTGAAGGTTAATTCTTATTTTTACCTTATTAGTTTTTGCTTGATTAAGTGAAAAACAGGCACCCAAAACAACTTAGAAGAGTGTTTTGTCCGTAGTTTACATAGGCATGGATGCCTTCTGCTTCTCAAAGTCCAGGCTTCTTCAATGTTGACACTTAGAATAAAAGAGTCACTCTTACATCTTCCTGAAGAAGATTTCTTGTTGCCTGTCATTCAATGTCATATATTCATTATTAAATTAGCATATCAAAATTAAGCAGTCTTTTTTGCTTGTGTTAGGTGTCTCTGATCTATGAAACTCCATCCTAACTGCTTCATCAGTGACATGATGCTATATTTTTAAAAAAGCTATTTTAATTTGGTAATAACTCCAACATAGGTCAAAATACAGCTGCTAATGACATGAACATTTAATGGCATAAGTGTTTTCTATTTCTATGCATAATGTAAGTGGGTTGTGCAATTTAAGACTGATTGACTGCTAGTGAGCTATTTCCAAGAAGAAAAGTAACAAAGATCTTCTAGTCACTTAAACCTTAGGGAGAAAACAAGTGAGGAAACTCTGCTGGACCCTTTGTATCACAAAGATCTTTAGTAAAGTGAAGGAGGATAGCTGCCCTGATTCAATACAATTTGAAATAGCCATAAATTTCTTAAAGGCTGATACAGCAAAGCAAAGGGAGACTGATGGTATCTGAGCAATGCTTTCAAAAGGTATTTCCCCTGCAAAAGGAATGTGCTTCGAGTACATGTGCTGTTGCTTTGGGAGAACTATATTTGAATCTCCTGTGTAGCATAAAATATAATGCTTCAAAATGCTAAGCCACAAAAATTGCTTTCTTTTTTATTTTTTTCTTTGAGAAGAAAATATCTGAGATTTTAGGTGCTTTTTAACTAGCATAATGGACAACAAGAAAAAAAATAAAAAAGAAAAAAACCCATTGTAGGAAACTAGACCGTTTTATTTGATGGACAACATTTTCTCTCTGAAATTATTTTACTCAGAAGTTTAATGGATGTTAATCAAACAGAGAGAAAGAGAAGGGAAAAGGAGAAAACAAGCCCTCACAAACCCTCACAAAAATGAAACACACTTCGGTTTTTATCAAAGAAAAATAAATTCAGATTATTTTTTCCTTCCTTTCCTTGTTTTGGTAAGAAAACCAAAAGAATTAAACTGCTATAGTTCAGATCAAACCAAAACAACTCTTTTTTCTGATTTCCAGCTTGGCCAGAGTCAGAAGCTGCTGATCACTTATAGTGTAGAGCAATTATTCCACACCTCTGTAGGACATTGGCATCCAGGATTTCTCTCCTGCTCACTCACCTGCCCCATCAGCAGAGTGCTGGGCTGTGCTCCCAGCTGCCTCAGCAGCAAGATGGGCAGTGTGGAGTTTAAGAGACAATTCTGAGCAGCAAGTTTCCATCAGTATGGTGTCTTTGCAGATTTTTCAGATTTCTCAGCTGCAGGTAGGGTTTGTCTTCCCCCCTTGCCCCAGACCAGCAGCAACTCCTGGGAAGAGAACAGGATCTGTGCCAGGAGGGAGCTGAGCAGCTGCCCCTCTGAACTGCCTCTCTCTCCTGACATCTGTCTGCATTCAACTTGGATCCTGGCCTCTTTTCCTGAAATAGTTTACTTGGCTGTGGAGAAAAGCCATCTGTGGCCAAACTTTAGGCCTTATTTACCTGAGACAATCTGATTTCTGCTCTGTGTACCCCCAAGCCAAGAGGATGCATTGTCCTGATTCCATACCCAAGCAGGTCTTAACTTTTCTTTCAATCCACAAAACGTCAATTCAGGGAGTAGTTATTTTTCTGCACTTCAAATAAAAGGCAATACAACATCTGTAGCTTTTCAAAGAAGTGATTTGTGTTGTGAGTCTTGCTAAAAAAAGCCAAATATTATGTATTACCCATTTTGCATCTCTTTCCTACATTCTTTACATGTAATGTACATTTAATATTTATTATGAAGAAGTTCAGAGCTTGAGAAAGAAAGAAAGAATATAAGAAAAATAAATGTAGTGGAGCTCAGTGTTAAACATCTGATACAATCCTGCAAAGTATTTCAGTCCTGGTCTGTGAGATTTCTATCATTTCAATTCTTGTACCCCTTTGAAGTGAGACTGATAACTGCATCAAACTCCATGGCACTTCCTTGAGTTTTGTAAATATGTACCAGGGCAAGCTGACAAAATTCATTCCCAGTGGTGACCCAGGGCAAGATGAAAACACCCAGATATTTAAATGTGGGAGGATTGTGCATTAATCCTCCCCAGCTCTTAGCTGCCCCTACAAATAACTGCTATTTGATACAATAAAGATTCAAAAATCCCAATAAGCAGCATTACAAATGAAGACTATGGAAGAAAGGCTATCTGGATTCAAATATTGTTTGAATTCAATTCAAACAATAAAATGTTTCATTGCAAATTACAATACACATCTACTGCAATAATTTGTGTCACTCAAATCGGCCTAAAGAAAACAGTCAATATCAAATAAGATCCTGCAGTCAATGGGCCATAGCCATTTCTGCTGTTGATCCACTGAGGTTAATAGAGTTGGAAGAGAAATAAATAAATAAGACATAATAGGGAAACAGTATGCCATCTGGAAAATAAATGGAGGAAATAGAGGGAAAACACTAATCTAGCACATCCAGGGTTTCAATTTCTCCTCTGCTATCTGCACTATCTAATGAGCAGCTGCACGAAGTTATCACTGGTTTTCAGGAAAACAGAATCCTATTTCAGGGTAGCCCACAGGTCTGAGCATTACTACAGCTCTAAAAGTCTCTCTTCCAGCTCATTAATTTCCCTTGATCTTACTGTCCATTCCTGGCTTAATAGATTCCTCTTTCCTTCTGTAAAAGGAATGGTGACCCAGGGAAACATTTCTCTTTAATGCACCCTGTGGCTTAGTTTTTTCAGACATTTCCTGGTCTCCCAAGAAAAATATTTCCCATAGACCTTTTAGTCATACTACAATAACATATTCCCTTATGAGCTCTGAATCACCATCCTTTAAGTACACATTTTCTGATCTCTTTGTTCTTCTTTCTCATAGACTGATGAAGAGACTGTAACTGCCAAGATTACCTTCTTTTTCTTTTAGTAAAGTTTTTCAATAGATTCACCTGTGATTTGGTGGGTTTCTTTATATCTTATTTTCTGACACCCTACCATATCCAATTACCTCTCTTGTGTGCTCTGACATTGTTTTAAACAACTGACAGAAATAATAGTCAATTTTTACAGCTATACACACACATATACAATTCAGATTTTATATCTCCAGATACTCCACAGTTTGGTGTTTGCTTTATTGTTCTCTATTTCTGTATTATTACTTATATAGTTATGTATCTCTAAATATGCATGCATGCCCAAGTAAAATAGGGATGAGTAAAAGGTATAAAAAATGATACTAAGGTCTTCTGATTTGGAGATTACACACAGTAGAATATATAAAGTATCACATTTGAATATAATCTTCCAGAAATCTCTTACAAATTTTAATAAAGAATGGAAAGCAAGTGATTTTGCTGAAACGTTGCATAAATTATCAAGGAAATTTCAGCTGTGGATGAATTCTACAAAAAGGTCCAGCCTTCCGATGGGAAATTTCAGAAATGACTGTTGATTTCAGAGGTATTCAATTCTAACAGGATATTTCTAAAGCCTGAGAGTGAAGGGGGATGTGACAGATGTACTGCAAATCTGACACTGTGAAGGCTCCTCACCCCAGATAACTGCAGAGGCATAGCATGCAGCATCTCCAGCTCAGCTGCTCCTCTGGGGTTGTAAGCAATTGAGAGGAATATGCATTTCTCTTTTAGGGACCAATCCATCTGACCTGGTGTAACTGCCTACCTTATGGCAAGATCAATTTAGCCTAGATTCTTATTGACTGCATATTCTACATCTCTGTTGGCTTAAAGAAATCCATGTTGACCAGCTCACATTTAATGAAATGAATCCCAACACTGAATTATTATCTCAGCCTGTCTTATATGTACAAGAATTATTTTGTAGGAAAAACTGAAATTGAAGGTAGCATGGCCTGCCTAGGGAGTGCAGGAAAAAAGTCTGATGATTCATTAGGTGGTTTTTCTCATCTGAATCAGCCTTGACTACATGGTTAGGGAATGTGATGAGGATAACATTATTTTCAGTTTAATTTTCATCATAGATGCTGAGCACATCTTTAAAAAATCATGGGACAAAATTCATGTTGAAGCAATGATTTTAGTAGTAATGCTCTGGTGAAGCTTTGTCAGAGATTAGATTTTAAATAACAAAATCATTTTTCTCCCCTTTCTATTTGATGGATATAACATGGCATCTGTCTCCTGTCCTAAACTATGATACTGTTTTTTGTCTGTGAAAAAATCCAGCAAGCTTTCAGAAGGGAAAATCTTTGTGGGTTCTTAGGTGCTAAACTTTCCCTATCTAATTTGGGATTTCAGGAAATTTCAACTCTGATGCTGAAATCTATATGTCATTTTTATCTGGTGTGAAAAAAGAATAGATCTGGCAAACAGCTGCCCCCACCTCTTCATACCCATCCTGTTGAAAATTTGGGTCTGCAATTTCAGGAGCAATATTTTTTTTTTTTACAAAGCAGATTATTCAATATATTATTCAAATATGGGACTCCATATTTGAGTTCCAAACTGGAACTACAGTTTAAAACCCAGCTGAATTTTACAATCAAGCAATTTCCAATCTGAGAGGTCTGAATTATATCTGTATCCAATGGGCACACAAGCTTTCCCTGCTGCAAAATAAGCCCCATTACATTATGAACATTTACATTATAGAGACAACAACTGGCAGATGCCCCTTCAACCAACAGTTATAAATCAATCCTTCATTGGATTTTCCTGCTGAAGCTAATTCTGTTGAGGAGTCTTGCCAATCTGTACTCTGTGAAACAGCAGCCAAGGCAGCACAGGAGCCAAGGAAGCACAACAACAATTTCTGCATTATTTGCCTTTTTTACTCCAATACGGATCCTTTTTTCCCCCCAGGATTTTTCTTTTGCAGAAGAAAAGGGGAAGTAAGGGCTTTGAGAAACTGTATTTCTGAGGTGATTCTGGTTGCAGTTTGGCTTTGCTGCACAGCCCACACCCATTCATGCTGGTGTTTTACAGAAGAGATGCCCAGGGCCAGTTTCACAGGGGCCATAGGACACTATGAATGGTGGAGCACTATGTGTGGTACCTGTGAGAATGCACTGCCCCACCAGCCTTCTGAAATTTGACCTGGGGTACATTTCATCCCTTGGTGATTAAAGATTTTCTTATTTTCCAGCTATACAAAATAAGTAAAAAAAGAAAGAAAAAAAAAAAAAGATGTAAAACAAATTTGATCTCTCTGTACACATAAATACTGCACTTGCCTACTGTAAGTCCACCTTATAATTAGAGGGTCCAATTAACAATTGGTACTCTTTCTAGGTTCATTTCTGATCAGCTACACTAACATAACAAAAGCCACTGGCTTGCTTGAACAGAAATGAAGACACAGAATTAGCATTCATTTGTGCTGAAATCAAAGAGGTTTTATCCTTTGGCCTGACAAATGCATACAGCATCCTGTCCAGAAACATCCCTTTAACAAAAAGTACAGAACTTGATTTTGCTCCCTTAGTTAATTGAGCAAATTAAACACATAGTTTAATAAAATGGAATATAATTCTTACTGGAAAGAGTTATTTTCTTCAAAATCATTCCACGACTTATTATCTCATTGCCATGGTTATGCTGCAGTTACAGCAGAGGATTGTACATCATTACCCACTATTTCAGCAGGCAATCCAGACATATGACATCACCTAAACCAAATAGTGTTGGGTTTCTCTTTTTTCTTTTTTTCTTTTTTTTTTAACCAACAACCAGGATTGTGTCAACCCTGTGGGTAGTAGGGTGCTTTCTAGGTAGCAATGGCCTTACGGTGCAGTTCACGGGCATCACTGGTGTGGATTTTACCTACTTGAATTTCCACACACCTAAGGTGTCCCTACTCTGTCAGACCCAGCAGTAGTCAAGAATTTATTACCCAGCAGCTGAGCTGTGTGCTCAAAGCTGGTGGATACTAAGGGAAGCCTCTCACTGATGAGGTCCCCATGATGGTCTCCCAGCAAGTGTTCCATTTCTTTCCTGCTCCTCTTGGCAATCCTCTGCTTGCCAGAGGATTAGCAGCACTTCATAGGAAGTAACTAAGTTATGGAGAGGCTCCTGATGCTGTTATCAGGTACCTGGACCTCAGCTGATGGTGAGACCAGGCTCTGAGGATGGGTTGGAGACCTGTCACACACAGGTGCTTGCATGTCCCCAGTGCTTGGCCTTCCTGTACCAGCATGGCATTAGGACACCATCAGTCATCAACACTCATAGAGTGGCACTGACCTCACATCCCTCAGTGTCACAGCTGTTCTGAAATACTTGATAACTGCAGCTATTAACTCCTACACACAATCTTAGCTTAAAAAACACCAGCTAGAAAGGTCTGTAGCCAAACTCTTTTAGGACAGGTTTTAGGGACTTTTCCCCTGTGTAGTTTGCTCATTTTCAGTCCTGTCCTGCAGGGAAGGGCAGGCTCTGAGCTCTGGCTCCATTCTGTGGAGAGTTACAGCCATCACAGGGACATCCAGGGAAGAGGGGCAGCAATAAAAACTGCTGCATGGCTGTGGTCTTGCCTGCAGTGAGACCAGGATGACCTGAATGTCTGATCCTTCCTTTGGATTCTTTTCTGCTACTGTTTTGAGAAAACTCTCTCATCGTGCCCTTATCAACTTCTGGGAGGACAAACTTCACCATCCTCAGAGAGAAACAGCCTACAGGTGTGGAATACTGTGTGAAGCCACCTCAGCTTCTGTATTCCAGGTGAGATCTTCTCTTTCCTTGAAAACATAAAAAAATCCCACTACCTGACCAGCATGAACACATGGACTTTCAGCACTGATATGTGACCTCTGAAGCATTGCTTCTGTACCATAGGGAGAACATATGTAATCCAGTGTGTATATAATTTCTTTTAAATGGAATTAGTGTGCATATAATTTCTTCTAAACAGTTAAGACAGAGGAAACCCTATTTGATCTGCTTGTACAAAGAAAACTGACCTGGTTTTTAAAAGGCTGATTCTTCCAAGAAAGGAATGGAAAGACCACATTGTTTGATAAAGATATTTTTGCATTCAATGTTACTTTTTTGCGTCCTGAGAGGTACTCATGCAGGCACAAGCAGATAGCCTGCAGTCTGAGTCACAGGTGCAATTTTTAGGGAGAGTGAGATGGGATGGTCCTCCTCCACACCTCGTGCTTTCCAGTAAAAGCTGAAACAATCCCACGGCGCTGCTTTTCATGGAACCCAAACCGAAAGGAGCATGTTACATGGAGAAGGTTAGAGTTTATTTTGGGTCTGCTGTGTCACTCAGCCTTGGCCTGAGGCTCACCCTCTAACCAGCAGCCTTGGCAGCAAGTCGCAGTGTCAGCTTTTCAGGTCAGACAGGCCTCCCTCAATATCTGCAACCAACATCTCACAGCCAAAGAGCCGACACTGACTAATCCCCACTTCCTTCTCAGCCACACTTTCATTCAGTTAATTAACTTTATTTTCCTTTGATTTGTTTGCAGACAACAGAAAACTATTTAAAAAAAGACTTCTACCAAGGAGGGTTATTGATGTTAAAAGAGAAAGGAAATTGCTTAGCATTTTCTGCAAAGAACTTCAAAAAGAAATGGTTGAAGGAAAGTACTGAGCTAATTGTATTCTCTCAAAGCCAACACTAACATCTTTCAACTTTCTTATCATTTTAGGAGCACTAATTATTAGCTCTGAGCCAAACACCATTTTTTTCTTTTTTCCAAGGCAACAACCTCCAGCTCTTTGTGGCACCTTCCCAGCACACAGCTGCTCCCCAGCCCCCAGAGGAGACACATGGCACAGGTTCACCAGCTCCAGGCAGGAGCTGGTGGTCACCCCCAGCTGGGTCTGTCTCACTGGGCAAGACACCGTGGGCTCCAAATGCTGTGCAGGGCTGTGAGAAATCCCAGATGGCATTAGGGTAAATTAATCTCCCTTTGGTTGTTCAACTCTATGTTATCACTTAGCCCTAATAACATTAAATAGCATTAGTTGGTTTTTTTTTTTTTTTTTTGATGACTAATTTTAGCCCTGGTGCTAACATTCATAAGCACATCACAACAGCCAAGATGTACTGCTACTTCACGTGTAATGTTAATAGTAGAGTGAATTTCAGGGTCTCAGGCCATCCTTCATTAGTTTATGATTAGCTGCAAATAAAGCAGACTATTTGGGGTGGAGGGGACACCATATTTTGATCTCTTAATTAAAAATACTTGTACCATTTTCAGAGTTTTCTTAATCTGCCTGCTGCTGACACACCTTGTTTAAGTAAGTAAATAAAAACATCAGGCTCATCTTTGAAGCTGATTACTTTCAAATACCTATCAAAGCTTTTCCTTTCATGTTTTCAGAACCAGCTAACCAAAGACAAGTAGTAAATATTTTCTTTCACCTTCTGACTGAGGTTTATTTACTTATTTAATGGCCTGTTCAGTAAAATTGCTTACAGAGAGCTTATGTAATGCAGAATATAGTAGCATTGCACTTTGGTTTATCTCAGTTTCACTTGAATTAGGTAGAGATGCTTAATAAATAAAATGGGCAGTGACAGAAATATCATGAGATGTCATGAGAAAATATTTTCTCTGCTCACTCAGCAAAATAAAAGGCAACAGGCAGAAACTGTTGCACAGGAAGTTCCACTTGAATATGAGGCAGAAGTTCTTTACTGTGCAGGTGACAGTGCACTGGAACAGGTTGTCCAGAGAGGGTGGGGAATCTCCCTCACTGGAGATAATACAGAATCCCCTGGATGCAATCCTGTGCTCTAGGACACCCTGCCTGAGCAGGGAGCTTGGACCAGATGGCACAGAGTAGAAATCTCACTTTAAAATATGTTGCCCAATTGATTAGATTTTCAGAGCTACTGACTTGAGAAAGAGATGCTAAAGTGAGCAACAATGGAAATTAATTTAACTTCTAACCAGAGTGAGATCCCCTAAAAGCACAAAACAGTGAACACCAGATAGTGCTCAAAAGTGTTTTAAGTAATTAAAAAATGCTTTTCACATAGTAGAAGTCTCTCTGAGTGTCTTAGCAAGCTACTTCATGAATATAAGCTTAGTTCAAAGATAGAAATCAAATATTAAAGCATATTTTGGAGGGACAATTTTATGTTTATGAAATAAATTTCCATCCATTTCATGTATGCAGCTCATTTCCCTTCATCATTTTGCTTTCTAACTTTGAGTTGACTATTGCTGTCTTATTCAGCCAAGTAAATGCTGCTGATTTCAGGGGAGTGCTCTGACATGGTCAGTTAATACTGGAGATTGACCTCTAGCAACAGTTTTTCTTCACTTTGTGTGAAAAAGAAACTTAGACGGAACTGCCTTAATGCAAGCTCTGCTCATGCTGTATAGAACTGCATTTTCCTAAGAGAATTTGTGTTGTGCTTTCTCTGTTTTTCTGCATCATTGAATGTGAACTGAATAACCACTGCTTGTTGTTGAGGGAGATTTTGGTATAAAACATCGTGTATGCATTGTAAAGTGAAAACATTTTTCTCCTTCCCTAGAATTTATTTGTTTTATAACTTGTGTTTGACTGGAACAGTCTAAAAGAAAATACCAGACTAGTGCTCAGTCCCTGACTCCCTTTCAAAGGATCTGTTATGTACATATAAATGTACATATAAATAAATGTACATATAAATCCATGCATATAATAATATTGCTACATGCAAATATATATTATTGCTTCTATGTAAATAGCATTTCTTCTTACATTAATAGCAGCTTGTGTTAAAAATCAGCTAGACAGGGATATTTCGCAGGACTGTCTCTTGAATTAAGTTGCAAAAGCAATAATTCTAGGTAAAAATTCCTAAATAACTAAAGGTAAAGCTATTGCACTTACAGAGTGCAATAGCTCTCATATCTCTTGAATTCCATTACAGAGTAAATATCTGGGATTCTTGAAACATTATGATCACTACAGTGCAGAGTAATGCTTTTAACATAAGTTCATTTGCCTTACCTGAGGTGATTTATAGCTAAAACACAGGAGTATGGAATGATAAATTTGTCAGGTCCTGGATAGCTCACCTCATCCATCCCTCTGGTCATCCTGAGATACTTTTAGAACTTTTCCTTAAGGACTCACTGTAACAGAGATTCCCAAAGTGCCATGGACACTGTTAGTGCTTTGCTTGCAATAGACACTCTTCCTGATATCTAAAATGGGTCCTGCCGAAATTCAAATTCATGTATTTCCCACTGGTTTTGTCTTGCAAAGTGAGAATAAATTCTTCCACTCTTCTGTGAAAGAATGTTATGAGTTCTGTAGTTAAACCCTAAAACCCACCTATGGTGGTGCAGTACCCCTGTCCCCCTGCCCCATCTCCCCTCAGCCAGGCTGTGATCAGACAATATCTTTATGTCTTGGCCTTTATGAACACCAGGGCTTAGCTCCTCTAGAGCTTATCAGAATCCCTGTCTGCTCCCAGGAACTAGTGCTGTCTATTGAGGACAGCCTTGGAGACTTATCTTGCCTGAATGGTAACTCAAGTGGAATAAATTTTTAGTTATTGAACTTTCAAAGAAAGTTACCTACCTGAATTGCAGTCAGGATGGAAAATTATTATGTCTAAGCCAACTCTCTTGTGGCCCTATAAACAGTCTTCCTGAGATCTTTTGAACTCTCCTGGACTGCAGGGGGCTGAAACCATCAACCTTCCTCTGAGTGGAGCCTCTCAGAATGAGAAAACTCTCAAGTTTGCTATACCTGGACGACCTCCAGGGATGAACAACAGCGACGCAGACTGGGCTGATTCCCCCACTGCTCATGGCAAAATCCTTCACTCTCTGAGAGGATGCAAAGGCATCTGACATGAGCACTTCACTGAGCTTGAGGGGAATTTTTCACAGGAATGTATTTTGTACAGACTTCCTTAGGTTTGTGTGCATGCAAGCATGTCTAGTAAATGCTATGAACTTTGCCCCCCTAGATCCTTAAATACTTTAGATTTGTAAGTCAGGCCTGTAAGTGGGTTACTGTTGTGCTATAGTAAATCCTATAGAATCTTTTGTTAAATTGTTTGCCTTAAGCAATCCATCAAGTGCTGTTGAACATTTAGGCCTCAGATGTTGGTGAAGTCCAGGGCTCAGTCTGGCAAGGTGTCTACTCAGAACATTGTGAATAAATGGAGGATTTCCCTTGCTCCTTTTTATCCTTATCCTTTCCTACCCTTACCCTTACCCTCACCCTTACCCTTACCCTTACCTTAGTCTTACCCTTCCCCTTACCTTTATCCTTAACCTTATCCTTACCCTCCCCCCACTCCCTGTAGATAGTTAATGTGCTGATTTTGGTTTTAGATTGATTGATTTTAGATTTTAGTTTGTTTTTTCTGTGTGTATTTTAACCACCAAGTAAAAAGTAGAGTAGACCTTGCCAGAGAATTTGGTCACACTTTCACTTTTATATGAACCATGCTTTTCCAATGCCTTTAACAGCAACTCTTGAGACAGCCTAAGCCACTCATTCACAACACCAGCTCTCTCAGCCTTCCTTCATTTACACTGCACAATGCCAGCTCTCCCCAGTATTTCCTCTCCCCAATCATGGTGTCTCCAGTTTGTTCTGCTCTGGCTTGTCTCTGCACTTCACCTGAAGGGATCTGTCCAAACCAGAGCTGGGTTTCCAGAGGAGGGCTCTCCAGTGCCAGGCAGAGCCCAGGGATTACTGCATGTTTCCTACAGGCACTAGGAAACCTGGGCTGGGTGCTGACATGACTGTTCCACTTCCAGTTCCAGAATTATCTCATTCCTTTGGATATCTCTGACTGTTGCCATGCTGCAAAGCAGGCAAAAGCCCTTCAGTGCTTTTGAATTTTTCCTTTTGATCTGAGTGGGTTTGGGAACGCAGTTATCCAAATCTTATGACCAGTATCCTTAACAGAACTTAAATTCCAGGTAGAAATAAATTACAATATAAACACCTCTAGTCCCCCACCTTCAAAACCTCAGCAAGTTTTGTACATACAGGAAGCACAACCCAAATATTAATGTTGGAAGAAAATGAAAACAACATTACACTTTTAAGAACCTCAGAAGGGGAGTTGTCAGTGTAATCTTTCCCTGGCCTGTCCATCTATGTCAGTTACAGAGACAAGTTAAATCTTTTTCCTTTCCTAAGCCAAACATAGTGCATGATCATTATTAAATATATATACTACGAGCAGAGAGCTGAGGCTCAGATAAACTTCAGTGTTGTCAAGTATATAAACTTATTTTAAATTCCCTACTAGAAACACACCCTCTCAGGAACAACAACACTTTTCAGAACACTTTTCAAACCTAACTGACTTCATTTGCAGCAGTGAGAGCTCAGTTTTGGAAAATCTGTCCCCACATGACCCAAGATGAGCAATCAGAAAATGAGTAATGTGCAGTAAAGGCTACTGATGAAAAATTTGGTTTAAGTGAATTGTTTGGCTCCATCAAAAATGCCACTAATGCAAAGATCTGGATTCTCACAGCATTTAGTTTCCTTAATGATTAAACCATCTTTTCTCAACACTTCTCTTCCATTTACCAGACAACTTTGGCCTTCTATATGTAATAAGGCAAGAAGCCAATTTGCAGCACACTCATTTCCTGCATGATCCTAATTCATTTCTCAGCCACTGTTTTCCATTGGAAAGAGGAAGAAGGTTCTTAGGGAAAAAAAATCCATTGCTGGTAAATCATAAGCATAGGACTGTATGGAGAAATCTGGCAGTCATTGGGATCATCTAAATCCTCAATGTGTGTAGGTCAGATTCATTTCACCCTGTTTTAGATATCTGTGCCTGAAGAAGACCTTAAGGCTCTAATTTTCTCTCACAGTTGTTGGGGAAAAGTCTGGCTAATCTGTACAAAAGTCTATTCAGGGATGTCAAAATTGCTCGATGCTCGATTCTCTCCACACACTATAAAGACAGAGTTCATAAAACTTAGTTGTTTGCACATAAACACATGGTACTTGCATACCCATCAACTCCCAATTGCTCCTTCCTTTTCTCTGTTCAATTTCTTCCCTCAATCTCCATGTTTTCTCCTGTTCAGGTATCTTTGCCTAGCTCTTACTCAAAGTACCTTTCATCTTTTTGCCTTTTTGGTAAATCTCCCAAGAAATCTGTAAGCTATCTCCTCGAGAGATCCACCCCATTTCACTGACCTCTGAAAGGAGGGAGTTCAAAAGCTGTGCTCCTATAGATATGCAAATCTCTGTGGCATTTGGTGATGAGACCACTTTTTGATCACACATTTGGATCATCTTTCTGAGACCCCTCAAGGTCACAGTGCCAGTTTTTTCCAGCTGCTCATTTTCCATCTAGATGGTAAAAATTGTGTGCCTGGCAAGAAAAACAGATCTACCAACCAGTCCTCAATTACCACATTATAGGAACCTTACTGCAACTTTTCTTTTTTTAAAATTACTTTTTACATGGCTATAAAAGTGTCTTTTTTTCTCATAATATCATTCTGTGCAACTGGTGAATATCTTTCTTTCTTATGCCTCTTTCTTTTTAATACCTACCCCTTCCCCTCCCCAAAAAGCACCCATTAGCAGAAAATTAACTTGGGCATCCTCACTTTTGAATTCATAATGTTCTTGTCAGCTGAAATCAGGAACAACCAAACTTATCTGTTTTGCTATATCAGCTACAGATAATAAATTTTCATTGGAATTGAAATGCATTTGCTGTACTTATGTATTCATAAGCTGCACTGAGACAGGAATAGATGCAGAATTGATATGGGATTGGTCCTAAAGGAGAATGGGGGGTTATAAGGCATTTCCTGGGGTTATGACCTGTGCCATGGGAATGCACATGCCCTGTGGCTAATGAGGGCTGGGGGAGATGCATGAGCACAGCCCCCTCTTCCCTTTGCTCATTAGCCTCTATCTCTGGGGAGAGGGGAGGAAACGGGGAGAAGTACCCAAACAAACAAAGGAAATTTTAACCCCAGCAGACTGTACTATTTAGGGTTTTATAAAGCACTTTGAAGCACTAACAAGGAAGTTCCTAAGCAAACAAATGCTGTTATTGAATTGAAAAAGTTGCTAAGCCAGTTGATGTGGCTCTGCTTGTGATCTGAAACTGCCTCAGGAAACTTGACTAAGGAGTCATGTTTGGTGGGAAGGGTACAGAAGCAAGGAAGGAAATTATACATACAAATGGACACAAATTCTGTGCTCTGCTAGAGTATATCAACAAGTGATTAAAAAGTTGTTTATTTTGTGAATTTTGAGGTAATATTTTGCAATAAAGTACTTACCAGAAAGCCAAAACAACTAAAGGTGCTTCGGTCACAGTAAAGCTGACACAAAGGTGCGTGAAGAAATTCCACAAATTTTAAAAACTTTGCAGTATCAAACATCTATATTTTTGAAATGAATCAGTGGTAAATCTTGACTCCAGTGATTTTTACAGGACAATGAAAACAGGACAGAAATAAAAAAACTGAATTTTCGCTTGAAGGATGTCTTCTAGATAAATCAATAATTTTGGTAAAGACATAAATAGAAAACCCACTTCAACAAATCAGACTGTTTGCCTTGTTGTCTTAATTCCAGCACCTATTCTCTGCAACTAAATCATTCAATCTCTCTCATCCCTAATGCACAGAATTCTACTGATTTCATTTGTGTTGGTGAGTGTACCCATCTGAGGTACAACAAGACCATAGTATTGATTTGCAAACACTGATGGTTGAGCTGAATGTTCTCAAATTTTATGTACATTTCACCATAAATAATAGAAATACACAAAATAGGCTGATAAAATCAGTGCAAATGTAAGAAGGAATACGTAAATTGCCTGAGTTTTGGGAAAAAAATGGAAGCTATAAAAAGAAAAAAAATAAATCTAGAGACATACAACAGATCCTAATAAATCTGCAAAAAGCACAAGAGATAAAACTCAGGAGAAAAATCTCCCCTTAATATTTAGTTTTCAACTGAAAGTTCCAAATATTTATAGATATATATCTATATTTATATATATATATCCTGTAAAGTTTTGCAAAGGATATTTTGCTGGTTGCTATAGCATTGAAAGAACTAGACACATTTTCAATTGAAAAAAATCTCATTCATTTCATTACAAGGGAATCTGCCCTAAATAAAGTCATTACATTCACTGCAAATTTTATCCATTAGCTTTATTTCTGAGAATATTTTTCTAGAAATATCTGTGATCTATATTTTCCTCTGAATTACTATGGAAAAGGGAGAGTGTTGGACACTGTTCATTTGCTTATTCATTTTTTAAAATATTTTAAAGTGTGTTGGTAGACACAGTCTTAGGTGTAAGTCTTGGACATACCCAATTTTTTTAGGGCTTATCCTTTACAGGTGAACAAAGATTTCTACACCTTTACAAAAAGTTTAGTGCTTCTTGCACCACTTTTGCAACAAGCTGTTTAGAATGGTGTTAAGAATTCTGAATATTCAGTATTAAATATTCTCAATATTCTGAATATTCAGCATTAAACCCAAGAAATTTCGCATTTGTTAAAAGAGGAATTTCTGTAGTTATCCAGCTTTAGTAAATATTTTTGAAAAGACTGTTCCCTCCTGGATACAATCCTAGGATTTATTCATAAGAATTGCACATCTCAAAATTCACATGAAGAATGCATTGCTGATGTTGGTGAGGGCTCTCTGTGTGGATAGAAATCCTGCAGACTCAATTTTCCACTTAACTCATAGATCACAGTGATCACCCTCTAATGCAATGTTTTGAGAAACAGCCAGTTCTGCCCAGGGCTATAGGACTAATCAATACCTAATGGTTTCTAGGGAAATTTAATATCCTAAGTCAAGCATGCTCCTGCAAAAATTCTTTGGACAGGACTTTTGTTTTCAGAAAGTCAATGTAAATATTTGCAGGCTGCAATTACAAAACTCACAGCTTTTGAGATTTGTTTCTTAGCTGTAACAACTTGAACTTGTTCAGGTTCCTGAAAGCTGCTATAACATCTCAAATTCTTCCATTATTCATTTTAAATTACATTTGAAATTGTCTTTATGATTTATTTCTCTGCTTTTCTTTGAATTTCACAAAAATGTTCTGGAAAAGCTGAGAATTAGCACATTCCCAACAGATAATACTGAACAAAGTGCCTCTCTAGAGTAAATCATCTTGGAATTTAAAGTCAGACATATTAAGTAAGACTTGTTTTATTTAAGTACTTTTGTGACATGCATTATGAATATAAAGCCACTATATCAGCTGTGAGTAGGACTGCATTTAAACCTTTTTAAATTGTATCCTCCTTAAGATGATAGCAGAAATCTTTGCATGAATTACAGCTTCAGGCTGCCCAGAGGGAATCTGTTGCCCAGAATGTGGTTAAGCAGTTTTTTTTAACTAATTCTAAAGGCTCTCAAATACAACTGAATTTTGCAGACCTCCCTATTCTTTTTTCTTCTGAGTCATGGTCTGTGAGATTAAAGCTTAGTTTGTAAATATCTCCAGACACCTTTCTGGGTTTTTTTTTAAAGTTTTGAGATCTGCCAAAAAGTAATGCAACTCAAATTTGATGTCAATACTGATTTATGATCTCTCTGTATTCATGCCACAGAAGTAACTCGGTAAAAATGATCTTCCACTGGTGAATTTCACTATGTTTTCTATGTGCCTTCAAGGGGGTAAAAAAATTCAGAAAGAATAGATCCTATCAGCTTTTTTTCATGTTAGTGTTATTCTTAAAATAAAACACTGCGCAGTAAAAAAACAACAAAAAACTATCATTACCACCACCTCCAAGAAAACCCCAAACCAACCAAAAAAAAAAAAAAAAAAAAAAAAAGCAAGGCTATTTATTTTTCTCAAGCAGTGATATTTTTCAAAAATTGGAATAATAGAACTTTAAGTGTGGGTCCAAAAATTCCCGTAAGATCTTGTGGCTGTATTACTAATTATATTCAAGTTTTCACAGAATCACAGAACCACAGAATGACAGAAGATGCTGAGTTGTGAGGGTCTCACAAGGATCACGGAGTCCAACTCCAGTCCCTGCACAGCTCCATCCCCAAGAGCCACCCCATGGGCCTGGGAGCTCTGTCCAAATATTTCTTGATCTCTGCCAGGTTGGAGCTGTGACCACTTCCCTGGGAAGCCTGTTCCAGTATCTAGTTTGTATTTTTAATGAAATACAATATATATTTATGGTAAATGTAGCCTATACACTTACATAGGTTTTAGAAAAGCTCTTGGCCTTTACTTGAAAATGAATGGTTATGAAAGTAGATAAAGTGAGCTAAACACCAACTCTTTCCATTTTTCCTAGTTGGTAGTGAATGGCAAATTTATTTTGTAGTGAATTAGTACCATGATGCCAATAGATTGGAATGCACAGCCTGTTAATCATCCTTCTCAAGCATTATCTGTAAAACCAATGTGAATGAAAAATTATTGTTCACCTACCTTTAAGTCTTCACAGCCAGTAGTAAATGTGAAGTATCAGCTACTTCATTTCTAGGGGAATTATTTTGTGCTTCCTGCAATTCCTTCAAAATTAATAAAGTTATAAAGAAGCTTGTACAATAATTAATTGCATATTTTATTTCAGAATATCCTACTAAATTCTGCCATTTAATAAAGAGCAAATTAAAGAACTGGAACTGTAGGGAATTAAACAGCAACAGTATTTCGTACTCTATAACACGAGCTCCCTTCATTCTCTGGGAGTGAATAAGTGACTGACAACCAACTAATCTATATTGTTCGTTGAGAAACAATATAGATATCAAAAATTTTGGATATGAGTTCCCTTTTCAAGGGTCAAAATAACTAAAGCAAGATGAAGATTCTTATCACCAGTAATAAGATGCCAGATTCACAGATAACTTATTGAGATAGAAGTTGTTTAACTGTCAGTAAAAATAAAAGTTATAATAGATCAGTGCCTCTTTCTGGGCTAATTTTTACTGCAATGTTTACCAAAATATTATTAACATCATTAACATTGATAACATAGTTACCTAGAAAAATATTGGCTTAGCTGTCCTCAGTATAAGATATTGCTCCCATTAAACTCAAGTTAGGCTGAAGTCTTGTTTTCTTCATTTAATTGTAGAACCTGAATGATGAAGTGAAATTCATACTACCAATAAATAAAAGTCAGTCCTCCTGTAGACTTCAGCTTATCTCATTGACATTTTTCTACTGTGTGATTCATTTTCAGTCTAATATGTACTGCCACCAGCTCTTCAGCACTATTGCTGATTAAAATGACAACTGCAGCATGTCCGTCTCTTCAATTCACTGAACTTTGGAGTGGATAATAGCATCCAAATACTGAAGAAAGACTTGTCAGGAAACTTCATTTGGCTTCAAGGTATCTGCTTCTTTCACTTATCCCTAGTGAAAGTATTAATAAAAACATAATTAATTTAAAAGGAAAAGAAAAGGTTAACAATTTTCAGCTGAAAATTAAGAATTTTTTGTCTAAGTTTAGTATAAGTTTAGTTATGAGCTGTTAATGCCATGACTGTATTCTCCTGTCAGATGTCATATCCCAAAATGTATCACATCATTTTCCCCCAGCTGAGACAGTATTGTTAATACATTCTTCCATAGGGTAACATTCAGAGATGGGAATGAAAATCTGCTACAATTACAGTTCCATAAATACTACAGACACTTCTGAAATAATTAATTTCTTAATTAAAATAACCTATATTTCCAGCACTTACCATCCACATCATTAAAAAAATTAAAAAGGAATTTCCAAATAAATAAAGGATTCTGTAGTCACTATTCTTGAAAAGAAACCATTTTCCACAGAAATTTTGTTAGCCCATGGAGATGCACCATTCTGTTCTTACGTCTTTCTGTGATTCAAAATATAACAGATATAAATGTCCATTTTCACTAATTTTATAAACTGAATTTTCATCATAAATAATCCTGCATAAGTGTATTCACAATTTTCTACTTTAAATATATTACTTTCTTGAAAAATATAAGTAAAGGTTAATTAACACAAGTCAGGAAATATTAACACAAATGCCAATGGCAGAAATCATAAGCAATCTAGGCTATCATGGAAATGACCTATTGGTCAACCACCATAAAGTTAAATCATAGTTCTACTCCACTTACCAATAACAAAAAAATCATCAGAATTAAGGATTGTTCCAACTGATGGTGAAATGACATGAATGACATGAAGATTGCATTTTTCAATCCAGCATTTCATTGCAACACATAATCACCCACTCTGTAGCAGCTCAGAAAAAGAAATAATTTAGTTAATGTGCAGAAAGGACAGGAGTGTCAGGATCAGAGAATTGTAATTTTGCCATCTATGCTTGTTGTTCGTTCAATACCCACTTTATAGGAGGATTCCCCTGGTATTTCATGCTCATCATGCAATTACTGCACCTGGCAAATGGATATGGAAAAGAGAATTTCATGCCCATTGTGATTATGTTTTGTAGTTTGAAGCAGGATGCACAGTGGGACTCAGTGACTTGGAGGAAAGTTGAGAAGCTGCTATTTCTTCCAAAGGCAATAGAAAAGAACCAAATGAAAAAGTCAGAGAGACAGCAGATAGGAAAAGCTCACACATTTTTACTAACAGACTCCTAGGATTACTATAGTGCTGAGATAATAGGAAGAAGCTATTGGGAATATGCTGCAATCACAAGACCTGCTTAATAAACTCCATTAAACCTTTTGTATTTTTTTTTTTGTCTATCAATAATGGAAATTAAAATTGCTTTTCAAGTAGGATGGCCCTGAGTACATTATTCTGCCTACTTGTCTCCTTTAAATATACATCACCAAAAATCCTAGGCAAAAGGGTTCATAATCAGAACTGTCAATTTGAATAAAAATAAACTGCAGTTATTTAACGGCTATGGTCAGATAGTGAATAAATACATAAAGACTATTTTGGAAGGAAAATCATAAATACTGCAGAGATATGATTAGTTCTTGATGCATTTAGTGATGAACTGTCACAATAAGATCTAAAAGAAAGTGTGCAATAGCTTATCTTCTGACAACTTTGAAAAACAGGATACTAAAAAGAAATATCTTCATTTGGGTTTCATCTGGTGACAAAACATCTCCTTATAAATTGTATGTAGTTCCAGGTTTATGTACAGGACTATGACATTTGAATTACTGAGATTTTCCTGTGAGAACTCTAACCACAAGATACTAACATTTTTTGCCTCTTTCTTCCAAAGAAATCTGACTTGTCTTTTGCACGTTTGCTGAGATCCCAATAAATCAGCTTGTCATTCTCAGTCTTCAGAAGACACTGTTGTTTCATCATTCAGGCAGTTTGGACAGTGAATAGAGAATTAATCCATAACATTCCATTTGTTTTGGGTTTTTTAGGGAGGAGAACTCTCTAATACTCAGACTTTGTGCAGAAGTGACCTCATCATTTCCATAGTAATTATCTATGCTTATGTGGAGTCCACAAGTTCTGGCTTCTCTTAAGGCCTGAAAACCTTATGATAAGACTTGTTTCATGGAAGGTTTACGTTTATCATGTTATCATGTGTTCAAGGTTTACCATGCTTTCATGTTTTAGAGTATTAAAGACTTAAATATTTCATTATAAAAAAAAAAAAACAAATAAAACCTGCTGAATCACATAATGGTCTGAGAAGCAAAACATTTTTTTCTTTTGGACAGCAATCATAAGGCAGTTAGTGGAGAAGAGTACAAAAGTCAGATGCATTGAAAAATTCTTCCTCTTTTTACAGAAGGTGCCAGTGGCACAGAGCAGACCACAGAGAATGGGACAGGACACCACTAAGGTCAGCTACAATCTTAAGGCTTCAGATCCCCGTTTTCAGGTTGGCTGCAACTAGAAGATGACCTTAGCAAGCATGGCCCCAAAGATAACCCTTTCCTAGTGCTGATATCAGAACATCCTTATTTCTAAGGGATCATGAGAGCTGAACAATTCCATGAGGGAATTGGGCTGGGAATACAGAGCGTGGGAAGTGAGAAGATCCAAAGCTCCCTAGAGCGTTACTTTTGCACTACTTTTGTTTGTTTTTCATAACTAACTGACTGTCTTTGGAACACATCAGCTGGTTTCAGGTCCAGAATTCACAGTATTTTACAAACATTCAAGCTTGGAAGACTTCATACATATTGGGCCTGATCCCTTTCTCATGACATTGACTTTGTTCATGCAGTCACGGCCTCTCTCTGAATAACACTGCTTTTATTTTGCTTTTTTTTTTTCTTCACAATAGTGGGATAGAGGAGGTTCAAGTTCTTCTTTCAGATAAAACCTTTGAGTTCAGGCTAAGGCCAGAATTGTTACATTTGCTTAAGGGTAGATAGATGTCTCAGCAGCAGCAGTTAAATTTTTAACACCATGAAATATGCCTGTAAAATGAAGCATGACATGTGTCACCTGTATCACATTCACAATTAAGAACATCTTTACTTTTGGGTACTTCATCCATCCATAGAAGTTGATTTTTATTTTTAGTGGTACCTTGTAAACATTTTTTTTTTTTTTTTAACTAACCACTCCACTCTTAATACTTGTTGCATACTGTGGCTGAACTAGGACAGCGTGTTTCAGTGGACTTTGGACCAACACTGGTCTTGATCTAGCTCTTTTTCAGTTGGAAAATGACACTTTTAAATCTGTGGATTTCAAAGTGTAGGACATGGAAGGTAAGGCACTTGGAGCCAGCCTATTCCAAAGCTCATCAAAAACACAGGAAAGAGGTTTTCACTCAGGCCCTTTTATATCCGTAATTCTAACACAAGCATAATCCCAATGATTTTTAAGGAGCTGTTGAAATGTTTAAAATTAGGTTTGTGCTTACTCAGTTGAGCCTATGGAGACAGAACACGTATACTGAAAGAGATTTTTCCATTAACATCAAACATTTTTTGCACCCCCTCCTCTATAAAAAGGAAGAGAAGAAAAGAATTGAGTAATACTTAGTGTGACTTTCCTCCTGTGGTTTGCTTTGTTTTTCAGAGACATTCCAGAAATGTATTCCAGATGTTTTCAAATCCTTGTAACTTATTTTCCATACTATATATAACCTTTTCTACCATATCTGTTCTCTCTCTCCCTTTCCTTCACTGGTTACTGTCTCTATATTTTTCTCTTAGTTGTCTTAATATTTTTTTCCCTCCAAATTACAGAGAAGTTTTTTTGTATTCTTTCAGAGGTCCCACTTGGAAACATGCATTATGTGCTAGAAAATATATTGTTCCATGAACTAATAGCACTTGCTTTGTGAAGTTATTAATTAAATAATATTTAGTTGCATTAGTTGGATTTTCATAATTGTAAAGGATATTAAGTTCTTGTTCTCAAAACACTAAATAGGCTTTTGAATATTAAATTGGCATCACATTTAGGCACACAGGCTGTCTGATAAAACACAAATTAAAGTCTTATCCTGTACCCACAATATAAAATATGTCTAAAAAAACTGTCTCCTTTGTTTAGCTCATTATGAGGCAGTTGCTTAATAATTCTTTCCATAAAGGTTGCTTCAGCATTTTTTGGCAGTTTTGCTGCTGAAAAATGCTGCTGTCATGAAACAGAAAGTGGCTGTCAAGCCCTCAGAAGGAGAAAGTAATTTTAGTGAAGCCCAGGATATTTTTCCAATCATTTGAATGAACTTGGTCAACATTCCTTTCTCCACATGAACTAAACACGTGAAATTTCACCCTTCTCCTCAGGAGCTGCTGCTTGGCAATGATGTTTATTCACTCCTTCCTGAGGTTACAGTTCTGCTCCACGGAGCTGATGGGAAACTGCCACTCTCTGGTGTTATTGCTGGAAGAAAAGTGTATGGGAATGGGCCAGAGCTCCACTGGGGGTTCCAGATGCTCACTGAGAAGAAACAGATTTTTCACAGCCTTGGAGTACCTACTCAGGGCTTGTTAAAACTCTCTTTATTTAGGGTGGTGATATTTTTTCTTGGTTGACTAAGTAAAAATAGCTCACAGCAGTACTTACAACAATATCTGAGCTCCCTTTTTATTTAACAGGCACAGAGCCAAACCTAATAGGGTGTAAATCAGAGCAGCATTGACTTACATCAACCAAAGATCCTGCCTATCACATTCTAACAAATACAGATGGCAAATGTTCATCATAGACATAATTTTAAAAACTTAAAAGAATAGAAGAAATCACATCATCAAGATTTTTACTGCAGCTGAGGACTGACTGAACCCTGAATACAGACCTAAGTAGTGCTCCAAGTGATGGGGTTCTCTGGTCAGTAGTACTGACTTTTGGAACACTGCAAACATTTTGCCATTTTTTACAGTGTGCTTATTCTGTGAGAGAGGAAAATGCTTCAGATGAGAGATGAAATTCTACTAATCTTGAAGTTCTTTGGGATTTAATTATTATTAGCTGTTTTATCAAAATGGCTCATGGAGGGCTCATATGAGATCAGGAATCCACTGGGGTAGTTCTTGTACATACGTGGAGTCTCAGCTGCTAAAACCTTCAAATCACTTAAAAAACCTCACCAACACAAAAATTAACACAAATAAAAAAGCAGCAAAACTCAAACCAAAAGCACAGAGAAATAGTCTTCCCATTTTACAGGTGAAAAACTCAGATAAAGTTATATTCCAAAGCCTAAGAGAAGACTGTGAGGAGCTCTTCAATCACAAAACCTCCTTTATCTTCTAATTTAACCCCACGCATTTTTGCAATCCAGAAGGGAATGCTTCATTATAAAATGAATCAATCCTGAGCAGTTTCAAAATAGAATAGCTTTGCCATGACTTGTCAAAGCCATAGTAAATACAACTCTGTAAGGAATAGTACACCACTCTGGAAGTGTGCCACCATTATGAGTTTACTTCTGAAATAAAGAAACAAGTTGCCTTTGTTCTAGGATTGAAATGTTCAAATATCAGAGCCAACATTTGTAATGTTTGGAAGGAGAGGGGGGAGAAGGGAAGAAGAGCTTTATTTTGCAAGTTCCGTTCAAATTGAGACTTCCAAAAAACAGAGGAAAAAAAATAAAAAAGAGTGCTTAGGTGGTAGGCAGGATGTACCATGAATAACAATGTATCCTGTGGATATTTACTACCAAATCATGTTTAACTGAAAGGAAAGTGGGAGTCACCACAGCAAGCAATTCCCATCCGATTTCTTAACATGTAAATCAGGAGCACAGAAAGGCCATTTATGGGAGTCTCAGCAAGACAATGCCTTTCCCAGTGCCAAGTGGTGACATCACACCTCACAAAGGAGAAGGAAGAGGGCTGTAAGTGCAGGGTGCCTTGCCAAGAGCTTTGTTTTGTTTCCACAGGAGAAGAAAAAACAAAAAGCAAACAAAAAAAGAAAAAAAATAGAGAAAGCAGCAATTTTTCTCAAGAGTATAACATTACAGACAGAAAAAACACAAACTTTCAAAGAAGTGAACGTGTGACTCACGGAATGTACTTTGCAACTCTTACAGTCTTGCAGAGTTCTCAGCACTTGTGAAAAATCAAAAGTAACTTTGCATTTACCTTCTCCAAGCAAAGTGACAGCAAAGACAAACACACTCACACTCACCCATGCACCAGCACCCGAGCTGAACTCAAGAAATGCCCTTTGTGAGCTGTGGTGCTGAGTGTTTCCCGACTGTAATGCCAACTCCAGCTGTATTTTGTGAAATAAACTCTGAAACATTATTCCACTGGAAGTAATGAGGAAATACATTAATAGTGTGGTATTTATGTCTTCTAAGGAAGCCAGAATTGTTAGTTTGGTGTATAAAGCTGAAAATCTTGAAGAAATCCTATGCTTGCAGCACCTATCTTCTAAGTAGATTTGGGTCTTAATTGTTTTTAATGTCATTAAAAACTGATTGATTTTTTTTTCTTTTTTCTTTCTTTTTTTTTTTTTTTTTTTTTTCCTTTTTACAAATAGTATAAATAATTTCCACCTTTGGAACAGAAAAGAAAGAACTGGAAACTTTCAAGTCTTCTGATTCATAGAAATAAGAAAAAAAAAAAAAGGTTATTTTTGAATTTACAGGAGTCAGCACTTCTCTCCTTTTCTGTTCTCTGGTGACTTATCTAATATCATAATATGTTAGAGAATTCCACAGCAATGATTTCCTGTTCCATGCACATGACATTGTAATTCCTAAGGGTGTGGACTGTTGCAATAGACTGTATATTTTGCTGATGCCCAAGAGCTTTGGTAAAGAAGAAACAAAAGTGTTTTTTCACGAAAATATACATTTGGTACCATGAGATTTTAAAAAGCTTGATTCCATTTATAACTTGTATAGTGCTGGCAACACAGATGTAGCAAGGCCATCTTTTTCCCCAAATATCAAATCATAATAAAGATCTTCCTTGTGATTCCATTCCCAGCAAGAGTAAAGATTAAATTAAACACATACAGAAGTGTATCATAATGTTTCCCAAGTTATAATTTTTCTGACTTAAAAACAAGAAAAATAAAAAAATTAAAATCAGAAAACAAAGAAAAACAACAACAACAACAACAACACATAAGCAACTAACCCAAAAACCACTAAAACACCAAAACCACCCTATGTTTTATATACATACTTATAATTTTATTTGTGTGCTGTTATTTTCACAGTTAAGGTCAAGAAACACTGTGAGATAGATGAAGAACTGAGCCTTTTAAAGGCTTTTGCAAAAGTCAGCTTTTGTTCAAATCTTCCTCTGGTTAAGGAAAGTTGATACTGAGGGAGTGATCCAAAATTGCACTTAATGAGTAAAAGTGCAACTCTGGTGGAACATGTATATCTTCATTTGTGAGAGAGACATCCAAAATCCTCCTTCCAAATCCACTTTAGGGCCTGAGAGACTATCAGTGTTCACGCATCCACAGGTGCCTCCATTTCTGCTACTGCTTTCCCACACAATTCCTAATGAGTTTATAAGGTAAGATAGAACCATATTCCTGAATCATTGATTTGGTGGATGTGCTTAATACATGCCTAAAATGCAGAGTTCTCCCAGTTTGATCCAGGGAACCTGAGAAGAAAAGTATGCTACCTACCTAAATGAACTTTGGTCTGAAAGTTAAAGCACATGGCAATATCTCCAACGTTTAAATTTTTAATGACTCAGTAGAAAATAGCTTAAAACAAAAACCTTGTCTAGTAATTTAAAATCAAACTCAGAGCCATATTTAAAAATGTTAAACTAGGGAGCAGCATCACTGAATCTGGAATTGAGACCTGTTTGTATTTTTTTTAGTCTCAACCTGCAAGTAAGCCAAAAGTCTTAGAAATTGATGGTACCCCTTCTGGACACTTAGATTTATGGAGAGTTAAAATTAGCAGTGTAGAAGGAAGGGTAGGAGTAAGCCATGCAGGGGAAATAGTAGAATGCATGTGTCCAGTGAAAACAGTATATTTTAAACTGCAGTGGAATCCTAAGATGCCTCCAGTCACATGGGAATATCACTTCAGACATACACAATGAACAGAAGGGTGACAGCCTTCTCCACATCTCCAGGAAAAGAGAGATAAAAAGAATTTCTGCATTTGAGTTATTTTGTTGTGCCTCAGGGTTTCCCCCCAAGAATGTCTCAGACAGCAGCTACAGTGGATTGAGATGGCTGAGCATCAGAGCATGATACAGCCAGAACCAATGGATTTGTCATTGTCTGATAAAACCACTCAGAAAAGACAGGTCTATACAATAACACTGGTAACTTTAGCAGTATGCATACAGAGCAGATAAACTGGTGAGAGGTGTTTATGTGTACAAAATATTTGCTCTCTTTTTTAAAGTTTATTGCTATTGTAATTATTATCTGAAAAGGAAAGGTAGGCAGCTGTACCTTTAACAGATTCAGGGAAAAAGCATTTGATAGTGGTTGTTATGACACGTGGAGAACCTTGCTATGCAATGCAGAGCAGCTAAAATTTAAACATTAAATATAATGGACTCCTGTCATGTTCCTTTGCTATGAATGATTTCTGAATAATAAAATGTAGGTGATAAAATCTCAGATTTGAACTTGCTGTGATATCTCAAGTTCACATGTACCTTCCTCCACCACCTCTATTCATGAAGAAATCAACATTTTTAGAAACAGGGCTCATGGGTGACTGGAAGATTTAAATCTAAATTTGAGAGTCATTTCAGAGTCTGTGTATACACAAAACCATTCTCGCTTGAGAACTTTGTAGAATGTGAACATCAAGGCAAGTAGCACTGCCCACTGTCAGGGTAAGCTGCATTTGCATCCTGTACATCCCAATATCGCCCTATCATGGAATATTTATAATATGTACCATTTGGGTTTAATTTCTCTAGAGGTAGTGTTTTCACTCCATTTTTGCTTCTCAATGTTTTACCTTTAAATAATAATAGTATTTTTGTATGAAACCTCTGTGGAAAGAAGGAAACTGAAATTGTTTTACCTGAGCGTTAACTATAATGGATTTTGATTCCATAGTTATCCTTTAATGTAAAGTATATAAAGGCTCATCTTTGAATTCAGTGAACATAAATAGAGCCAAGCATCTCCCTTAAATTTTCTGTGGAGGGTCAAATCCCAAATGTTTCTTAGCAACAGTTTTGCCATTCACTGTACTACTTCCATTTATAATAGGATGAACTGAAATTAATTATCCTTTTTATTTTGTTTTAATAATGAATATTAAAAATCTTAAAGAATTTTCTATCAATAAAGAAAAAACATGATATTTAAAATTTAGGCATAGCCAAGTTATCTGTTTGGAAACTTTGTAGGAAGGCAATAGAAAAAGAGACAGCTGAACTGCCACAAAGTCACTGTAATTTGAGACGTTCCTGGACATTTGTTAGAAAACTGCAAACAGGATGCAGTATTCTGTATATTTAGAAGCTATATTTTAAAGACTCCTGTTACATAGCTCAGTAACTTAACATAGCTAAATTAAGGTAGTAAATTAAAGCAGACACAGAAGGGTAGAACAAGGAATATTAAAAATTTACATCATCTTGGAGTATTTATCCACACGCAGTGTGTTTTCAGTAACTTTAAATAACTACTTCGGCAGTTACACTTTCCCTGCTGAGTATGAGGTATTTGAAACTCATTTACTGAAAGTTGTGTTTTGTGGATTTCCATAGATAACAGGCATAATTCTAAGTTACTAAAAATACCAACTGGCTGTCGTGCAAGTTTCTGAAAAGCCGCAGTAAACGTCTCTTATCTATTTTCATATGAACCTTGGGCTGCACATTATTTTCCTCACTGTGACCTCACTAATTTTCCCTGTCCAGAATTTAATAGGCAGTGCTTCTGAACACCCCTGGGGGTTCCAAGTTTGCACGACAGGAAATTTGCTGACGCTGCTGCTCGATGACTGCTCTGCTCTTCTCTTGGTGGGCTCTACACTGCAGCACTCTCTCAAACCTTGCCCATTTCAGTTCAAATAGAAAAGGTGCTGTTCAGTGATGGAGATGGCCAGCAACTCTTCATATCTGGTGTGTGGAGAAATATGTAGGCAACATAAGAACAATATATACTGGGCTGAAAATGCAGCATTTTAGACCTATTCATTATTTTAGAATGCGTATTTATTTTAATACACAGGCTTCATCAGATAGTGAATAGAGCATCATCATTCATGTTTCAATGGCAAAGAAATGGCAAAGAAATAAACTCAGGAAAAAATGACCAAAGTCAGCCAGAAAACCAAGGATAAGTCTGGAAATAACACTCACATTTTCAGTCTTTTCCTCAGCGCATTATTGACCAGACCAGTAAGTTTAAATGGTAAATTCCATGTGAAATCTGAACCCCAGCTGCATTTTCATAAACCTTGCCAGTGTCACAGGCAGCACATTTTTTTTCAGGGAGATCTTGTATCTCTTATTCCAGTCCCTGAGGCACTCTGCTGCACATTGAGGTGCATGGGAACAACACTGTAGTTCCCACTTTGAGGGTGACGGGGTTACAGAAGGATCTGATGCATGGTGTCACTGTCCCCCTTGACCAAAATAAAGATGAAATAAATAGGCCAATGCTAAACCATATTACCTCTTTCTGCTTCTACGGCAGTCTTTTTTCCCGCCATCATTCCTCACAGAAATGAGCAAAGTCAAGATTAATTTGGACCCCAAAACCATCATATTAAATGTGTAAAACAGCAGAACCACGTAGTGACTCCTGCCCTATAATCCTTTCCCAAATGACCCCTCCCAGCCAGTTCAAGGAGACAAAGACCCATAGAATACTGTTCTGGTTAAATCAAATTGTACTGCTAGTCCATTGCTAGCACTGAAGAAAAAAGTTATTGTTTCAACAAGCCTGAGTTTAATATCTTTCCTGAAGGGTAAATATATATTAATACATGGCTCTCAAGGAATGAAATGAGTAAATTAACCCCAAGCATTGATGAGATCTGCTACAGGTAGTGAACCAAGTTCCTCAAAAGCTCTTTGAGAAGCCTTTTCTCATTTCCTGTCATTTTAAAAGAAATAAAAGTCTATGCTCTGTATTGCTTTTTCTTTAGGTAAACACATTTTTATTCTGCCATAAAGAAATCTCCTCCTGCCATTTTTCCCTGCTGTGAACAGCAGCCTATCAAAAAAAAATAAAACCTTAAAGGTCACACTGGAAGCAAGACATATATTACAGTTTCAGATACAAGTCTCAAAGACCTGAGAAATGCTTCATTCAGATTCATAAAAGCTACAACACAAAGAAAGGAGCCGCAATTTATTGATATTAAATCTGTCTTCAACCTTCCAAATAATTATTTTAAATAAAGGTTTCTCTTGCAATGTTAACTACACAGTGGGCCTAGATTAAGCCAATTGAATTTTGCTGATCCAGTGAGATTGCTTACACTTTCAAACGGGGAGGGAGATTTTATAAGTCACTTTTTAAAAAAAGGGAAGAAAATAATTCCACTTGTTGGAATACACAAAGCTTTTATTTCCCTGAGCCTTATCAGAAGATATGGTCTCTCAGCCTCTGAGTCTGAGTAATTTTTTTGTAGCAATTTATTTTGTATAGATGAAGTAACTACACAGACCTACAGGTGAATTTATATGTTTTTCACTCAGAAGTAGTTGTAATTTGTATTGTTTACTAAATTAACAGTGAAGCAATCAGCTCAGAAATATAACAGCGTCCAGCCCAGAGTAAAAATGTTTTCATTTCTGAGCCCATTTTGCCCAGAAGGTAAGCATGACACTATGTATTGTTTTCTTTCACTGCTGAAGCACTCAAGCCACAGTGAATTTCAGGTTTCTAACCTGGCTGGGACCAGTGGAATTTTCTCCCACAGAAAGAGATGGGAAGCCCTAAAGATTAGGAATAATAATGTAGCTGAAGCACTAGCAAGTATTTTTGCCCACGATGGTAAAGAACAGGAGCTGGTGAAAAATGGATCCCCCTCACATTCATCCCATTTCTCTTCTCTGGGATGCCTTTCTTCCCATGGTATGAAAGTGTTTCCATGGAGTTGGTGTTCATGGCACAAATTAAACACAGTGACCTTTTCAAATCCTCTTCTACCTCAAATGTCCACACAGGTGGCATTACTACCTTCAATGCTGCTGGCAGCAAGAGGGAGGGGATTAAGCCCTGAAGAGATCAGCAAGAATAAACAGAGCACAGGAGTTCTGTGCAGCAGTGATTGAAGTACTGAGTATCAGAGCACTTATTTAACTTTTCTTAACTTCAGTACTCAGCTGCAGTTTTTAATTTTATCTTTCACTGTAAGTTCACTTGAAGTATGTAAAAAATGCACAAATAGGAAATTATCATAAATGTGAAAGAAAGAGGAAGCAACCATTATATGTGCAATTATCAATATTATATATAAACATATATGTAATTACATATGTAAATAAAATAAGAAGTCCTATTTTGATCAATAATGTTGGTAATATATAACAAAAGGATATGGAATCCCTCAGCCTAGTGGTTAGCAAACCTAACTTAAACCAGAATTTGTTATGTTTCTAGGAGTGCTGCAGGTTGTAGAATTCCCTATCCCTACTCTGGTTTCAGAAGGCTTAGACCAATGGTGGCATGCACATGGACCTCTCACCATGGGATGAGATTTAAAAAAACTCTTGTCTTTTTATGTCTTAATATTTACCTTCATGTCAGGAATATTTCATTCAGTCTCTTGGAAGAGAAAAAATTGCTGAAAAAATTTTTCAGTGATTCCAATTTGTCCCTGAAGAGTCTCAGCCTAGCACTTTTCATCTGACTTGGATTAGTGAACTGGTGTCTATGGGTGCCTCTCCACCAGCTCTTTAAGTCAGATCCAGTGCAGACCTGTGGGAGTAAATCTCCCTCTTCTGCTCCAGTCTCACTGTGGTACACTTAGATATGTCTGAAGTAATTTATTTTATAGAACTACATCAGCTGGGCAGGAAAGGTAGCAGATCCAAACAGAAGAGGGAAGAAGGGGAATGGAGGAGGGAAATTCAACTAGCAAAATATCTTCAAAGTAATAGACCTTCCTCACTGAGCTATAAAAACTCCTCTTTAAGGTCCAACAGCACATACCACAAGACTGGGAATATATGAACAATGTACCCTTACAATAAAAAAAGAACTACATTAAATTCTTGAAAATAGACTTTGTCAACAATCTTCATGGGGCAAGCAAAGGTCCAATTTGCCTCCATTCTCTATTCCTGACAATGTTCTGTGCACAACTTCTCCCCCACTACCCAGGGATTAAAGACAGAGAAAAGAGAATGAAACACTGAGAGATAAGAAAAAGGCAGTGGCTTTGATACTTCCCGAGTGTTCTTTTCCTTCATGTGTTGGGGAAAATCGAGTGCCACAAAAAACAGATGATGAATTAAAAAACCCAACAGTAAAAAACATTAGATGAAAGACTTCTTGATCTTCTTCATTCAAACTTCTGCCTGAAAAATAATGTTTCATCTCTCCCTACTTAATGAAAAAGACAGAGTAAGCAAAACACTGTCCCTGAAGCAAAGCTCTCCTTTACAGTATGTTTTATGATGCTTCATCAAGTGAGGTCTCAGAGAATGGACTTTGTGTCCAGAGCTACAATTCCTTCCTGTCTGTGCCTAATTTATTTAGCATGGAATTGCTGATGGCCGTGTCTAAACCTTATCTACTTGTCACATCTCCAACAACTGGTATGGTGGAACATTGCAGCAACAATGCCATCACCCAAAGAAAAATTAAAGCAGAAAAATTAAAGATATAAAGGCAGGGCTTTTCCTTTGTGGAAAAAGAAGTGTCATCTGAGGCTTAGCAAGGATCCAGTCTCATGCTACTCGTTCATAAAAAGAAACTGACTCCTGTGGTGGAAGATTCTCTGAATGTTAAGTCTTCTTTACACAGCAAAGATCAATATGTCAGGAAAAAAAAAATCTTCAGAGAAGGGATCTCTGCCAGTTGGCAGTGACACACCAAACTTGAGACTTTTAGAAGTCTTTCAGAAGTTATTAAAAACAGCAAGAAAAGGAAACTGCTCATTTTAGATTCTCCTGTTTGCTAAGGTGGCATTCAGAGGCTGAGCTGGGTGTGAATTGCTACAATTGAGGTCATTCTATTTTCTTTTTCTGAAGGACACATAGCTCCTGAAAATGTAAACTGGGGTTTTTTTCACCTTGGTGGGATATTAGCTAGGAACTCTGGTTGTGATCAGTCCAGAGTCAACACTGTTAGCTGTATTTTTCTCATCTCAGAAAAATAAAAGGCTTTTGATTTTCTATGAAAAACCATAGTGGTGGAAGAGGGACTACCATATCAGCAAAATTTCTCAATCTCCCTTGGACAGTGTCTCATATTTACAATGTCATCAAGAGACAACTTTGTGAAGGGTTTGGGAAAGTACTCTTTTATTTGGTTGGTTTTTGGAATCCTTTATTTTCCAAACCAATTTAACCTTGAGGCACCATTTAAAGGATAATCCACATTTGTCTCCTTCCTAAGCCAAATGAATATTCACAACTGGAAACAGAAGAACACAGAGGATTAACTGAGAAACAGCCTTTTAAATGATGAATGATGAAGAAATAAGGAAGGATAAGAATAGCTATGAATGAGCTGCTCAGCTTCTCAATGTAATTGAGAAGTGTTTAAAGAAGTCAGAGGTCTACTGTCACAGTTTTTAAAAGGTGAGGTAATAAAAGATGGACAGAAAATTACAGATGTACCTTTGGGCTGTTAAGGGACAGTGACAATGGAAACTGTCATTCTTGGTATTCTTGGGAACAAACACAGTATATTAGCTTTCCCAGAGAATGTCAAACTCACTGGAGGCCAAGAGGTGCATCAATTTATCTGTGGTGTAAAGTCAGAGTAGTCTATGGAGTAGTATTAAAAATTAATATAGCCCATTTCAGTGCTACAGGTTTGATTTGTGGCTGGACAGTAGTTTAACATATGTTCAATCTGGTGGGGAATGTAAATGGTTCAAAGAATGGCAGTCAGAGCAACTCCAGGGGCAGTAGTTGGCACTTATATGGCTTTGCTGTAGAATCATAAAACCAAATAATCATAGCTTAGTTATAAAATTCTGCATGATCTGAAACAAGTCATTCGTTTTGGTTCACTGTTGATTTCTCCATCTGTGCAAAGGAAATCATGACACACACAGAGGGTGGTGATTGGACTCCTTCAGTTTTAAACTGTAAAATGAAATCCCTTGAGAAAAATTAATTTATTGCACTAAGTTTGTTAGATTTAAGTAATATTTATATTCAAGTACATGAGATATTTTTTATCTGGATATTATAATGCTGCAAGGATTGGTCTGAAGTCTCTCTAGACAAACATGGAATATGCCCATCAAGTTCCTTTAAACTTCAGTAGTGAGTTGCACATAACCCACCTGCAGAAGTGTCTCCACCTCACCCCCCTATCAGTGGGAACCTGCTACATGACAGGGTTATTGGCATTGCTCTTTACAACAGTAAAGCATGGCTGACTGCCCTTTAACAGCATTGCTGTCACCCTGCTTTAAAGCTCTCAATACCATTGTTGAACCTATTGTTCCAGCCTCCATAATTAGAAGGAAGAGAGGGAAGATGAGAGCCATGGGGCTGGATTTGCACTGTGTGATGGAGCCAACTGTGGATATTCCTTAACTGCTATGGGCTAAGGCTGCCCCAGCACTGGAATATGATTCTGTTAACACAGAACCTTGTGCTAGTAAAACACCTTTTCCTCTCAGGCCCTGTGACAGGCTCTGGGCTGCAGCACTGCAACAAGAAGAGTGACCTGCTGAGTGCAAGGTCTCCATCACTCAATGCTGCAGGGACCCAGGCACACACAACCAGAGATGGGATTTCTCCATTCGGCACTTTGGGTGGTGGCCTCAAAATGCAGCTGGGAAGGGGCATGGCAGTGTCACACACGAGTACCACAACACTGTCACACAGAGTGTAGCAGTCTGAACAAGCCTGAAAAACCCAAGGTTATTAAGGCTATTAATTTGTGCAAAGTTTTGGAAATGTTGAAGCACAGCCTTCAAACCAAGGCAGCACTTCCAGTTGCCTGCTGCAATTCATGTCCCAGGCCAGGACCCCTTCTCTGCCTTCCCTGCAGCACAGTGAGACCTCAGCCTCTGGCTGAGCTGATACACAGCCCAGGAGTGAAGCTGCAGGCATCACATTGTGTCCTATTTGCTGAAAAATTCCAATGGCTGCAGTGCTGCCAGTCATGCAAAACTCAGCACAGATTGATATCCCTTTAATTCTTTCTGATTACTCTGTGTGCTCCACATAATAACCAGCGTGTAACTGCTCTGGTTTTCCACTAATTTTCATTTTTTCTTCCAGCTCTCTCTGTGAAATTAAAAAGATGTAGAAAATTGTAGCTTTCCTGCCTTCTCTAGAAGACATTTTGATTATTCTTAAAATAATAAAGAGAGTAGAGATCTGCAAAACCCAAGAGTTTTCTAAAATTCTGATTTTAATTTTTGTATTTCAGCCACTTAAGTTTAATCTAACTAAAAGTTATCATTAATCTCTTACTTTCAAAGATTTTTAAACCCTAAAGATCTCTGGCAGAATTAGGAAGGATTTCAAGTCCAGTATAAACAGAAGTTTGATTTGAGTGACTTTCAGGAATCATATCTGTAGTATAAAAGTTACAAAATATCCAGATAAAAGTTTCTAAAAAAAAGAGCCATACACTTTCTGGGGGGAAAAGTTGTCAGGATTTGAAAATTTGACCATTTATCTACCTTCTCAAATTCATCATCACTGAATTTGTTTTTCCTGCCGTGTTCCAGAACTCTCTTTCCCATGGATGATTCATTTGGTAGATTATATAAGATTTTACTCTACAGTTCTCATAGAAAATAAAAATAAAATTGAATACATGGCTGGGGAACAGATTGACCTTTTATACTTCCAGATTCTTCACAGATGTTTTCTTTAATGTTTTTTTCATTTGCCAACACTGTTTCCTAATTTCCTTTTTTTTATTTTATTTAATGGTTCCTTACACCTGCAAATCTGAAAACACTGTAACATGTCACTACATCCTCACAGCCCAGATCTGTGAATAGGAAACAGGCACAAGGTGATAAAGTCACTTGCCAAACACTGCAGGGTTGTCCAGTCCTAGGAGCACAATCTAGCACGTTATCTTTTGTAACACACTGGAAAATATTCCACTTCTCTGCCAGCAGCAGAACCGTTCACTCACCTTATATCTAAACAATTTCTGGAACATGGAACTGGGGTCTTTAGATGCTAACACAGTCCTAAGTTATAATAATCACAGTGATCACAGGTGATCATGTAAAGCAGCTTGAAGTAGCTTTTTGATATTTTTGACTACGTTCAGTTTTGAATGTGCTGGTGTTCTGCAGTCCATCGAGAAGGAATGGATCAGTCTCTTTGCACACAGGAGACTCCTCCCTGCTGCAGGCTTCCCATGGTGACACCTGAAGTGTGCTCTGTGCTGCAGAGAGGCTCCAGTCTCTGTGAGTATTCCTTCCCACAGGAGAGTCTGGCTTGCAGTGGAGGTAGGAGGTGGAGAGGATGGGAGTCTTTTTCCACGAGTGGGATGCCCTTCTGTATCCTACAGTGGAACTCCTGAGTACAGTCCCCAGAGCTGACCAGCCTGACTGAGAAAGGGAAATTAATTTCCTTGTCTTCTTGTAGGTGGGAACACAAGGGTGTTAGAACAGCAGCTGTGGATGTTATGTCACTTGAAGACCTAAAATAGAGAGATTGTTAATTTTAGGAACTTTTTCAAATATTTTAACTCTGTGTGTTGAATATCCATGGAAAATATTTTTAAATTAATATTTTCAATATTAATTCTAAGAGACAAAATTAGTCAGAAAATCAAAGCATAATATATACTATTAAGGTCTAATAAAAAAACCTAAATTTCAGTTATGAGCTTTTCATACAGACATCCAGACTGACTACATGGAGCTGGCAAAAGAAAAAATCCGAAAAACTAACAAACAAACCAAAAACTTCCCACCTCCTCCAAAATTCCACCATACAGATTTTCTATCTACATTAACTTTTCTTGGATAGATATCTGTGAACACACTGATGGAAATTGCAGCTAGTTTTGATGAGCTACTGAACAGATGCATAGAAGGAAGGAGGGAGGGTGAGAGATTGTGCAGAACTTCATAAATAAATGTTTTATGCTTATTCATTAATGTTGTGCAAAGAAATATGATAAATAACAATTACAGAACTATCAGTGTCTGTAAATAAAACTGTGCAAAGGAAAAGAGAAGAAATTTGTTTCCAACCATCTTTATGCTTAATGAATGTCTCATTTCTCCAATTAACACTTCCAGTCTTCTGTTCTGAAGAAACAGCTGGATGAAATGACTCTGCCTCAAGCATGGATTGGAGGACGTGCCTCCTAACATGCATTTTCCTTGGTCTAAGTGTCACAATTCCCTGTGAATGACGCCACAGATCTGATTGACATGACAGTATCTTAAAACGAAACAGAAGCAAATAACTGCCCAAAGGCATCAGCAGTCAAAACATTGCTGGTAATTACTCTTGAAGTTAGAAATTCCTCCAGGGATACCTTTCCTATCAAACAATTAAAATCACATGTTATCAGACACAAGTTTGGTTTCTGTGATTTTGTTTGGATTGAAAGACATGGAAATTTCTGCAATATCTCTCCATTTTCTGAGATGTTCACATTTTTTTGCCTCCATTTCCCTGTTCTTCTCTCTTCAATTTTTTTTCTTTTTTTAGGTGCAGAGACTTGTTACTAGCTCACTGTGGAGTTTTGAGATATGTGACAGAATATTTCTGCAGCACATGAAGGAAATGCAGCCAGTGGCTCGAGGTGGGTAGAAAACATCTGTGATCTGGTTTTCCCTTCTTCATCCAACATATAGAACTTACAAATTCATTGTGTTAAATTTTGTATTTCTTTGGTCAGCTTAGGGTGTGGTTTCTCCATATATGTTTCTAACCATGCAGAGGAATGATGGTAGAGCCACCTGAAGGGGTAGAATATCCATACCAGAAGTGCTGTATCTCAATAGTGTATCAGTGCATCAATACCCATCTGTCAGACAAATTTCTGATGCACCAATCTGTTTTTTTTTTCTCCTTTTTGTGGAAAATGATATTCACACCAAATTTCAAGTGCAGAGTTGAGGTACTGCCACATGTAAAACACACGCAAAAGGCTGAACCCTTAATTACTTCTGAACCCACAGCCAGTGCTCAGACCTCCATGGCCACCAGGAACCCCAGCTCCAGGGAGCCTGAACTCCAGCTCACCTTGACACCATCATCGGGATCAAAGCCTCTAGAACACTCCTAACTCTCACTCCTACTGCACACACAGCAACACAACAGGACAGTTTTAATTAAGGGATGTAATTGTACATTTCAGTGAAGAAGGATGAATTCAAGCACTCATGAACTTTATGCATTTGTTTATCTCCTGTCAAGCCCCCAGGGCTTTTGACCCATGCTGGAGAGATTGCAGAACATTAGTGGAAGCAAAGACACTTTAAAATCCTCATTGCAAAATTGCTTTAATGAGTAATCAGCAGCACATCTTTAAGCTTGTCACACTGACCTTTCCCTGCATGCTTTCTCTCTTTTTTTTTTTTTTTTTTGCATTAACAGCATTTTTACTTAATACTGTGTTAAAAAAAAAAAAAAAATATGTGGAGGAGGATTTTAAAGCTCTCCTTTTAATTCTAACAACGAAATACATATATTTCACCTCTAAAACTTGCTGATACTATAAATAATGTGACTGCAGTGAAAAAAGATACTTTGTCAGGGTGGCACCTTGACAGTGCATGTGCATGAGCCCACTGCAGTGATTTCCTTGTCATGCCTGCTTAGTCCAACAGCCCAAGCGAGGTTCTTCCCCACATTTGTTTGCACAACTATTTGCTGTTCTAGGAGGTCAAAAAGGTGACTAACTCTTAGAAAGTATTGAAAATATAAACCAATACAGACCCTAGCAGTGTCAACTATATCACAACCAGAAACACTGAGGCACAGAAGATTGTTAATTCTCTTTGATTTTGAATGTATAAAGGGTCTGATTTCACTGCTAGCAAATGTGCATCAGAACTAAAATAAGCTAGGCATGAATAGAGGCTGAACAGAGGACCAAAACCATTAAAATTATGAAAAAAATAATAAAAATAAGTAGGAAAAACAGAATTAGAAATGATGAAGATTATATACACAACTGAATTCTGACATTTTGTCCACAATTTCTAAACAGGCTGTAACTCCCTAATTTGTGATTTGTAGAAGTCTTTCCAGGAAGCATTTAGCATGGGAAAAATGCATGTACGGCTGTACTGAAGTGTTTCATAAATTCATATCTTTGCTAATTGTTCTTGTTAAAAATTCAGAGGAAAAGAAAATATTTAATTTCAAAGTTTTTTTGAACCAAAATGTTTTGGTTTTAATCAATACTAAATGTCCTTTGATGCCTGTACATTCATTGATTGGGTCTGTTTTTAAAGCTGCCTGCAAACAGAAAAAAACTGTTATTCAAGCAGGTCTAATTATAGAAAATGCATATGCAATTGAGAAAACCATGCATACTTAAGACAATTATTTGTGCTTGGACTTCTTCAAGCACTTTTCTAAGAACTGTGTTTTTAGATATGTATAATTTTATTCCAGAATATTTTTTTTGCTTTTGTTTGAATACTGTTTTAATATGATCACACATTTGTGAGCAGAGAAGAAAGCAAATTTACTGTAAAACTGTGAATTTGCTGTTGCAATAAACCTTAGCCTTAGTTAAAGTTGTTTGCAAAACTATTCTGTGATTTTTTCTATTCTTATGTTCCATCTTACAGGATCAAGTGGATGTAAATAGAAATATGTAAATTCCTCCCAGTTGTGAGGAAGGAATATAACACAATCTGAAGGTGGGCTTGTGGGCACTGAAGCTTGTGCAGATGCTCACTTATATTTGGAGCTGTTGTGTTATTTTTGCTCTATGTATTTATTGACATCATACTACTTTCTTTCTCTAGCAGAATTTGAATTAGGAATAAAGGGCAAGTTGAAGGCATCAGAAATTATTCTCCTGAGCCAAACCAGCTTTTGAGTGGTCTTCTTGTCCAAACGTTCATTAATAAAAATTTATCATGATAAATTTTTCATTAATAATTAATGAATTCATTAATTCTTACACATTTACCACAAAAACACTTAGTCCTCTCATTTTTAGGTTGTGCCAAACTTCCAACGAGAGATTTCAGGTTTCTTTGGTTCTAAATCCTGCAGGAGGCCTTGGGCTGTCAGCTGCCTTTGTCTGGTTGTAAAAAAATGAGAGGAAGGACTCAAGCAGAAAGTTTTCACTCATCCCCTGGCCCCTCCTGCATTTGGATTATTTGGTGAGCTTGCAAGTGCTCAGTGGTTCCAGTGAGTGCTCTGAGCCCCCACGAGCACCAGGGGCTGATGGTGTGAGGATGGATGAGAGGTGGGGCTGGGCTCTGATAAACAGCTCCCAGAAGGCTGTTAAGCAGAATTCTGCCAGCAGGCTCATTTGTTTTGAATCTCATTCTGTGAAGCTGCATTACAGCACCTCTTGCAAAGTGTGGCCTGGGAAGGACAGCAAGTGCATCATCTAGGAAATGCCAGAGCTAAAAGCTTGCAGTTCTCATCATCCTAAGGGCAAAAGTCTAGCAAAGGACTTCCACAAATCATCCAGAGTGAGGCAACACATCACTGAGCAGCAGCAGCCTTTCCTTCATATCTTCACAGGGATCAAGTGGGGGGGTTTTGTTATTACAAATATTTTTGGTGTACATTTCAGAGTCTCCATCACAGGTGATTATCTAAAGATATCCTCATTTGCTCTTCACAGAAGCTCCTTCCAGCAGTCAGTTTCCCAGATCTGCCTCTGCAAACATGGCTGCAGCACATCTTAGTTAACACTTTTCCTTCTGACAAGACAAGTGTGAGCACAAGTGAACATTTTCATAGGCTACTTTCTTAAAGATTTGTAACACAATCTCAATGCAAACATCAGAATTCTTATTAAGGTGTAACTGAGAGGAGTCAAGGGACAAAGGGAGTATGATTAAATCGCAAACATAGAATTGTGGAAAAAAGGTTTTAATTCTGAAATAAGGATTTACTGAACTTTTTCACTGTGAAATAAAATTAATTAACCTCTGAGCAGTCAGTAGTTTCCCTGCAAAGAATCCAGGACTCTGCTCTGTGAGGGTAAAGATGCCAGCCCATGTGCCTTTGGGTGACACATCTCACTGGTCACCTGTGAAGAATTTCAAACTTGCTTGGTTGCAATGAATGCTAGCAGGGAAGAGGACTGCAGAGTATAAAATCACTCACATTATCCCTATTTTCAAAATTTTATTTTTAAAATAGCGTTTGATTTACTTTTTTGGTCACAAGCCTAATTCAAATTTTCCCAGGTGAATCCCAGCCTTTCCCTTTGTTGCTTCTCAGATGACAGGCAAAGGATGAAACAGAGGGGTGGGGAGTGGGCTGTGAGATGCCTTCTATATATTCCATTGGCTGACTCAAGATTTCTAAAATTATTTTTATCCTCTATTTTCCACTTTTATCTGGAGAGTATAACCCTCTTTTGCAACCTGTCAAGGTGTAAATGTGGAAGACCTGATATGTTTTTATGCTAACTGTAATTGGTAATCCATTTATTGAACAATACCTTCAGGACTTTATTCCTCCAACCTAAGCCTGAGTTATCTAAAGGTACTACTAAATACACTGATGAGCACAAGACATCTGCATTAGCTGTGGATTAGTGGATGAGCAGGGTGCCCAAAACACAACTGAAGTGATGCCATGATGCAGCTGTGTGGCCACTTAGGGTACCTCAGATGTGTGGGGATAGCAACATCCATGAGAAAAGCACAGCTGAGCAGCACTGCAGATAACTCCTTAACCCACAGGGGGACATTCCTGCCTATGCCATTTATCAGAGATCAAACTGTAAATATGAAACAATTATTTAACAAACAGAAATATCTCCATGAATTATGCATTTTGCACTTCAATTTACAGTAAATAATGTTCAATCAGATTAAATCAGACTGGAAAGTCGTAATACTGGGATAATATTAAGTTCCTATAGGTAGATTAATAAATTTGTTATGGTTTGTTGTGTGTTTATTACAGAGCAGTGGTTGAAATGTCAATTTTAATTTCTCCTAGATTTTATTGTTGTTGTTTTTGTCGCTATTTAACCATTCTGTTCCTAAGACTTTATCTGAAATCCTGGATCTATGAAACACAAACATTTTTAAGGAAAAAATACAGCATATAATTATTTTCCTTTCAAAAATAATTCAGTCTGCTCTCTAGGTAGCACAGAATGTTCAAACACACATCTATGCCATGAATTTGAACACACATTGTCCAATATAAGATGAAAAGCAATTTTCCAAATTCCAGCAAACAGACTCTTTTGTCTGACAATGATGAGTCACTCTAGGAGTTGGAAGTAAAAAAAAAATAAATTAGAAAATCCTAATTCCTGTATCCCTATGGAAAGCACCAGGCTTGCAAGATACTTTGGGAAAACTTTATTTTAACGGTTTCCTTTAGCTGTCCAAATTCGAGAACATGAACTCATAATAGCCATCTTCCAGGCACAGCATTCAGAAACTGTAACATAGCATTTGGCTGACTCAAGCTTGTCTCTTTCTGTAACAGAAATTGGCTTCCCTGCTACCCCATGACTTACCATCAGTGGTAAACACTCTCCAGAACCCTTTTGAAAGGGATGATTCATCCCTGGGGTATTTTTAGGAATTTGTTAACTTGCATTTAGCTTAGCGTGCTGGTAGCCAATAAACAGAGTGAAGACAAGCCCTGAGTAGTCACACATAAACCATTTTGAATGCTATAATTGTACAGCATTATCTTGGTCTGTAGACTGAGTCATATGCTGGTTAAGCAGAATGGAAAAAACAGAATAAGACCGTTGCTACAACAGGGATTCTGATAAAATGCTAAAGGAATCAGTGCTAACAACTGGATTAAATTTATTTTTCCAGGATTACACCTGCTTGTTCCAGGCACAACTAGAAATCTGTGTGGATTTTTCCAAACTTACTGGTCTTATGTGTGAATATCACAAGAATTGAAGTACCAGTATCAAAGAAATAACACAGTCTAATATACTGATATACCTCTTCAAGCAAGTTTGACTCCAGACAGAACCCTTTCTGTGTCTTGTATTTCAATCCATCTGAAACAAAAATGAAACACAGCAGGCACTGCCTGTTGTGTGTGGCTGGGGACCCAGTTTTTGCTGGCACTTGGAAGTATGCCCAAACGTAGGTGGGGAAAGGGCTGGGGGGATGAGGGGGGAACGGGGCAGGGGCGGGTGTGGAAGAAGAGAGAAGGAGAATGAGAAAGTGTTTTTTAGCAGCTGACCACCACTTCAAACCGAGTGCAAATCAGAAACAGGTTTTGCAGTACTTAGCCTAACAGGAAGGTAATAAGCAAGTGAGATTTTACACCATCCTTGGGGCTGTGAAACAGAAACCAGCTTTTGGCAGACAGATTAGGGGAATGCCACTTCATGGAGAATGGAAAGTGATGAGTTACAGGAACTTGGCACACTGATCGGATCATCTTATCCTCCCACTCCAAGCAATAAGATCCTGGCATCCTACTTTACACAAATATCAGAAACATGATCTTCATGAAAGCTCACATGTATTAGAAGCCAGTGACACAGTCTGTCATGTTCCTCTGCAGAAAGCTCTCCTTCAGTGTGTGACATGAGTTGTCTGGCTACGTTACGTATAATGAATTAAACCTGAAAAGTAAACACTTAGCTGTTTGGAAAATATGAACAATTCTGCTTTTTCTTTTGAAGGATGTTGAATTGGTGAAAGAAAGATATTTTTCAAAGATCACAGTAAAATTGCACTAGAAGACAAATAAGATTTTGATTAGACTTATGCCAAGAATGTTGCAAAACCCTTTAATCACATGCCAAGGTACCTGCTGAGTTCTTTAGCACCCAATTAACGAATAAATGAACAGGTGAGAGGACAAAGATCCTTGGAGTCTGTCTCCTTTACAACTTGCCTGAAGGCTTCCAGGATTTTCAAATTCATAGGTCAACAGATGGGCTTATGTGGATTTAGGAGCCTGGAAACTCTGAAAGCTTCACAATTGCTGCCCTGGCTCTTCAGTGACCATGATAATTCCCAGCTTCTCAGAGAATGCTGCTCTCCATCTCTTTGCTTCGGACATAATGAAATATTCATTGAGCCAAAATGGTCTGTCTCTAAGGTTTAGTAGTTTAGGACACCACCTGATTTAAAACAGGGATTTAAATTCCAGCTGATGGATGCCTTTATACTGAAATACCAGCTGGCACAGGAAATAGGATTCAGATCACTGTCCTAATTATCAGGCTATATAGCAACTTTAATGCTCTGATCAATATTTTATTATGAAATGTAAAATGGAATAGAATAACAGAAGCAGTGGAAGAAGACACCTATCTCAATCCAACACTTATAACATCTCTCAGGAGTCAGAAGGGTTTGAGTTCTTCTTTGCAAAAGGAATAGAAGCCAAGTCCCCTAATCCTGTATTGATATTTGGCAGCCACATGCTCCTAGTTATGGCTGGAACTTTATTATGAGTGTTTTAGTACAAATTTGTGAATAGTTATACTTTCCATTACAGTACATTTTTCAGATCATTAGCTCTTAGGCAAAGAAATAAGATACAGTGCAAATTTCCCAGATCTAGTAGATTTCCATCAGAAATCAGAAGATGTTAACAATTTTGTTAGGCAATGTTATGTTAAAAACGTTATTGCTGTTTACTCACATAATTTAAGGGGAAAAAAAATGTTGAGTGCAATGATAATTAACTGACAGTATCCAACAGCTAATTTAGTACAAGTATTTTTAATTTTTTTATTACATATAGAAAATTGAAAAATCTTCCATCAAAAACTAGTTGTAAGTATTTAAGTTTGTATTATATATTTTTTGAAAGTTGTTTATACTGTCAAATTTTCTGCAATTTCCAACCTGCATTTAAGACTAAAAGTTTTTATTAGAGAAAGCCATCTGCAGAAATATTTATAACTGATGTTCCATCAGACTCTCTAGACCTATGTCAACCTTACAGAGGTTATATACAATATATAAAAAAAATTACCATCACCAGCTTTGCTGCTACTTCTCTGTATGTTGTGAACAAGATGAGAATGTTTCTCCAAAGACTTTGGAGAATGTTTCTCCAAAGACTTTCTGGCACTATTGCTGCTTATTAACATAAAAAAGAAAGAGTATTACAACAAGCATGAAAGGTTTGCTGCGCTTTTGTTCCTTCATCTGCAGAGAAGGTTCTCTCATTAATTTCCATAAGATAAACATCTTCCCATGGTACCATCCAAGGAGGTACTGACAAAAATGAGACCAGATGCCTTTCAGTAATTCTATTTGAAACACTTTCTCTGTCAAAATTAGCAAAACAGAGTTGGGGCTGTCTGTTGAAAGAGCAATGAGATGAAAGCAATGCTGCAACCTGATATTCCTGTTGGGATTTCTTCAGCGTAAATTCAACTTAAACACCCTTTCTAGAGCATGGCACTAAGGAGGAAGGGCAGCAAAACAGAAGAAATAGACAGGGATAAAATGTTACAGATGCAGGAGAAATGAAGGCCCAGGAATTCAGGAAGTGTTCTGTAGTATGAAATGAAAGCCTGACACCCAAAGGCTAAAACAGAACCACTGCAAAGCTGAGGATCAACCACATTAATGATTTTTACTATTTCATTGTGGTTTTTTCTCCATTCTCTTTTCTTGGGGAAAATTATTGCCTTGCTCTCTAGGAGCATTTCCAAAGAATAGGAAGTGAAAACACAACCAGAGTGTAATTGAATATAACCTATATTTCAGTGAAAGCACCTCCTAAATATCTGTATTTATGTCTAGCACATGCACAGAGGATATGCATATACCCCTGATAGAGGAGACCAGTAGTGATAAAGGTCCTGTGTCTTGTTCTCTGACACCTGAATTGTGATCTTTGAAAGTGTTGTAACACCTACAGAAAATTCAAGTTATAATTTCACATTAGGTAGGTGGTAAAAAAAAAAAGATGCTGCAGTTCCCCATCACAACACTTTAACACATTCCTGATAGGGTTTGCTGCATCTGATTATCTTGCAGCTGTTCTCAGTGAGGTTTCTTGTCTAGCTGGCATGGAGACTGTGAGAAATTGCTTTAAATAAGATAAATCCCAGACAGTTTCCTTAGGTTAGCTCTTGTTATACCTTCTTGATATTTAATAGTAAGTATCACCACATAGCAGTGCACAAAGATTGTTTAAGACTGTTTAAGATTATACTGAGACAAAATATCAGACCAAAACCACAAAACAAATTATACACCAGTTCCCCCCAGCTGTCAAAAACACAATGAGAGTCAGTTTGGGCCTTATTGAAATTATCAGTCTTGATCAGAAACTTATACAATGAGGTCATTCAAACTGACATCAAATTCTAACACAATCAATGCATCCTGCTTTCTGGAGAACCCTGAGTTCTCAAATGCCCCCTCATTCCTGCCATGATGCCTCACCAGTCACTCTGTGGGTACAGTTTTACCAGACTGACTTCATGTTTCTTGACTTTTAATCCAGTCAATTTATGATATTATGTATTTTCTTGACTGACTACTACTAAGGCAAGAATAGATCATTATTCTAATTACATTCTTTCAGAATTTTGTCATGTATGCATGTAGCTTTATATGTACTTGTGAGTTTCATTTTATATTTTGTCCAATGTGTCTGAATAACACGAACTTCAAATCACCAATAAACCATGTTTGACACTCCCTTGTTTAACACAAATCTCCTCAGTTCCCCTATGTGTCTGTAACATAACCAGTCTGGCCAAACTCTTCCATTTCCACCCACAGCAATTTCCAAAATGAGATCATGATTCATTCAGTGGTGCTTTTATTCTGAATATAAACTTATGTTTAAATAGCTTCATGGCTGGCATCTACTCTTGCAAAGTCTGAAGAACAATTTACAAAGGGATTTCCTTTTAGATCCCTGTTATTTATGAGCTGCATGACATAAGCATGCAAAGCTCTTTTAAAGACATAATGGAGCTTTTAGTGAATCTCCCCATTAATTGGTCTTAAAGAATTTCTGGTGCTAATGCATTTGCAATTATTTTGCAGTGTCTTGGTTTCAACAGCTCCAGTTGCTGCATCTCCTACTGTGTTGCATCCAGGAATGAAAATGTATAGGAGGGGGAAATAAAAGAACACCACACATTAAAAAAATCCACAAATCAAAACAAAATCCAAAGGGTTTAGGAGACAAAACTGAATATCCATTTGTGTATAGCTGGGAACCAAATTGAGAGTTTACTATTAGTTGCAAAACTAATTTTCTAGAGGCTAAAAACAAGTGTTTATTTTAATTAGCAAGGACTATCAACACCTACTATGACATCTTAGCAATTGATGATCTTTCAGTGGCCTCAATATAAGAAGCTGACATTAAAATATTGATGTTATTATTATTATTAATGCCTTACAAGAAAATGTTGAAGTACTTATCTTTTTACTTTGATCTTGCAAATCTACAGCAAACATTAGATTATACTATCAAGATGATTATACTTTTGGGGTGCTCTCTATAATTTTCCAACATTGCTTAGCATTTTCTTTGCTTTTTGACTGCACTAAGCTCTGAGAAAATGATTTCCACAGAATTTGGTGCTCAAATTCACTCTACATTAGTACTGGTAAACCAAGATTGCATAAGGAAGGTAAGGATCATCCCTCATAATTATATTACTTTATGCTTATCTATGCCAAGGTTCACATTCCAGGCTACTTTTGTCACGTATTCAGAACAGCCAGGATTTGGCCAGGTTCTTATGAAATGCTGCTGCACACTCAGCATGCGTTTTTTGCAGCTTAGAACAACTTCAGTTTCAAAGGCTTCCCATCAGATTTTGTCACTTCATCTATTCCCCTTTATAGATAGTTTAGGGGTAACTTTCTAGATAATTTGTTGATTGTTTAACAGCCCAGATCACTGTGGTATGCTATTGATCACCCTGCTGGCAATACTGACAATATAGCCAGGCAACCCTGGGTGTATGGACAGACTGGGGAATGAGATGTTGGAAAGCAGAGCCAAGGAAAGGGACCTGGGGGTCCTGGTTGATGGCAAACTGAACCTGAGCCAGCAGTGCCCTGGCAGCCAGGAGGGCCAACCCTGTCCTGGGGGCATCAGGGACAGCCAGGCCAGGGAGGGGATTGTCCTGCTCTGCTCTGGGCTGGGTCAGTTGTGGGTGCCACAACCTAAGACTTTAAACTATGAGAGAATGTCCCAAGGAGAGCAATCAAGATGGAAAATGTCCCTGAAGGGAAGCTGTGTGAGGAGCAGCTTGGTCTGTTCAGTTGGAGAAGAAGAGACTGAGGGGAGACCTCACTGCAGATACAGCTTCCTCACAGGGGAAAGAAGAGAGACAGACACTGATCTCTTCTCTGTGGTGAGCAGTGAATGGTCTGAAGGGGAGATTTAGGTTGGATATTAGGAAAAGGTTCTTCCTCCAGAGGGTGGCTGGACACTGGAACAGGCTCCCCAGGGAAGTGGTCACCAAGCCTGGCAGAGTTCAAGAAGTGTTTGGACAATGCTCTCAGGACCGTGGTGTGACCCTTGGGGATGGTGCTGTGCAGGGCCAGGAGCTGGGCTTGATGATCCTTGTGGGTCCCCTCCACCTCAGCATATTCTGTGATTCTGTAGTGTGTTTTCCATTTTCTGACCAAGTGTTTGTCTTATTTATGTTCAGTCCTTCCTTTTGCATATGGGTGATAGTGCATAAATATAGAAAGCTCAAAAAGACTAAAAATGGTGATTTGAGTAGACAACCCATATGGAGATGTAAGCATCTTCTTCATGACCATTTACTATTCACTCAGAAAAACCTTCAGCAAGTTAAATTTCCGAATGCATTTTGGAGATTCAAGTAGATTTTATGCACCTACTCTCCCATATCCACATCACTTCTAACCAAAGAGCTGCAGTCAGTTTGTTTAGACAAAATTAATGTACAGAAAGTCTAGCTCACTATTCTCTAATACACCACACCTGTCATGTTTTAAAGATTCATAATTTGAGTCTTTACTGCAGATTTTCTGATGTGTGTGGCATGGCTGTAAAAACAACAGATTAGCATTTCTACAGATTTTCCAGAAATATTTTTGAAAATTTGTCATAATATTAACCAATTTTGAGCCCTTTGAGACATAAGCATTTCTCAGTAGAGGGTTTGGCTCACCTATTTCAGCCTTGACTTCTGTTTATGACTTCTGGGTAACCCATGGTTCTGCTAATATAGTCTGCAATGTTTTTTTCTCTTACTTCAGTGTGAATCACATTCTCTTTTCTCATATGAAAGTAAAGAAGATTAGGTTTAAGAATCTCATTCCACTTTTTGAAACTGATACAACACACAGAGATGGGTTGTCTTCTCAAGGCACCATTTTTAGTCCTTTTTGGACTTTGCATATCTGTGCACTATCATCTATATGCAGAAGGAAGAATGAACAGGAATACATGCAAGCTTCTTTGGAAGAAATTGGGCAGAAAATTCCAGAGGTCAAATGCTTGGCTGAGTAACTCTGTTTATAATAGGAGAATGTGAGGAATTTATTCAAAACAACTTGGAACACTGTTTGGGAGGCTCTTGTTCTTCTGAGCAGGGTCATATGAAATGGTCACCTGATGTATGTACAGCTTGACTGACATAAATCTGCAAGAATTTCATGCAAAGCAACTGCATCAGAACAACAGGGTCATTTTACAAAATAAGCAGGATGAAAGCAGCAGTATTAATTTAGGATGTGAATAGGGTTCAGGAGTCCATGTGTTTAAGCATTTACTGTAATTTGTCAATGTAGCTCTGTAGTAATTGGAGACAAGACATGAGGAATGCGAATCTGACTCTTAAGAATACACTGATGTTATCACTGGAGTTTTCATTTCTTCTAATGTACTAAATCAAATGAACGTGCAATGATTTAAAATCATCGCTCTGCTCCCATAAATCAAGGATTTAACAGTTATGACTTTTTCAATAGGAAAGAGGACCCAAGTCGCTGCTCAACATCCTTACTTAGTCTTAGCTTTGTAATACAGCACAGCTATTCCAGAAATTATGTTCTATAATGTCCCCTACTGAAAGTCTGGTTTTATCCAAAAGGTTGCAGTATTCATTACACTTCCTGTCTGTAGCCTGTATGCTGTCCCTTTCTATCACCTCAAGGCAGGCAGGAGGATCCAGACAGCAGGATGTTGATGACCTGCCCTTAAGAAGCTACCCCTGCATGTTTGCCTTGGCATCTCAGTTTGACTTGTTACATTAACACCCAAGCTGGAAACAGAGAGCTTTAAGCTGTTGTTGGGGTTGTCTGGAAGAACAAAAACATGTGTAGGTGTTTTGGCATCTGTGGCCAATCAGAACTTCTGGATGGTCAATAGACTTAATATTATCTTTGTGCTGATTTGCTGGTGCCCTGTGGGAGGCACCATGATTCTTTTCCCCTCTGGAAGGGCAGTGAGGTTGGAGAGGATCTGTAGCCAGTACAGTGTCTATATGCACAGGACAGGTAAGGCTGAGCTGCAAAATCTGTCAACAGAGTAACAGGTTGTTATCGTTTCCATGGTGGTGAGTGCAGGCAGGATTGTTGAATTATTTACATTCTTTTCATATGCAGCCTGCTTACATACCTGGTGTACTCCCTTTATCAATCACCTGCTGAATTCCTGCACTGAATCATGTGTGGACAAGCTCCAGCTGATGGTTATTTTATACTCAGGTGCTGATAAGAATGTCTTTCTGTTTGTGTCAGCTTCTGCTCCATAAACAACCTCAATGACCCATATCTCCAGTACTCTGGGTAATAAGTGAAAGCTTTTCCAGGATTATACTGTTAAACTGACATTAACCTTCAAAGAGCTTTAGCAGTGGTGTTAATGCATCAACATATTACACAAAATGGCTTGAAGTGCCTACTAATTTCCATGATGGATGAGAGAGTTTTGGAAACTATAACTGCTTATTTTGGGGTTTAAAGTAGTCTCAAAGATTAAACTCTATTTCATCAAATTTTGAGTGTCTGTGGTGTGAATATATACCTATAAACTCACCCTGTCTGCTTCTAACAGGGAGAATTAGGTTATTTAAAAGAGGCGTAATTCCTTGTGCTCCTGAAATGCTTTGTTGTCTCCTCTGGTTAGACAAGAAATCTGAATGATGAAACCAGATATAGATGTCTACACTGCTCATATCAAAGTCTGGTAAAGTGAAACTGACCATCTGTGTCTGGGATTAAGTTATAACTTCATGAGGTCAGTTTTTTTTAAATCTGTGCAATGCACAGCCTGTGGTGCTTTCCTCTGGTGTAATTTGATGGTGGCTCCTGGGAAGGAGAGGAAACATTGCTTCCATGGATGATGTGTGTGCTGCAGGATAATAGCTGCCTCATGGCTATAACAGAGCATTTCATCCACTTACGGAATGTGTTCTCCAACAAAACAATTACAAATAAATGATGACAATTTTGAATAACAGAAAAGCCCTTAAGACAATACTGGTCTTCATTTGTCCTTACTTCGGACCTCAGGAGCTGAACTTCCCAGTTGCATGGTCTGTCACATCTTGTTTGTATTGCACAATCTTGAAATGGGGGACAAGGTTAAGAGAGGAAAATTTCTTATTTTAAATTTGAGCTGATATTGTATTGCTTCGCATTCAAAATTGAATTCATAGTAGCTCAAACTTTCTGGCCTTTGGCGCAAGAAAGAGGAGGAATTTTGAAAAAGACAATTTGAATCACATACAGATGCATTATACATACACCTATATACATTGAGATATATAAAATAGGCCCTGTCATGAGAATTATGACATGATTTGCCACCTAAAAATGAAAAATAGAACTTCTTTTAGCAGTGTATTTACAGATGTTTAAGATGGATACCTACATTACAGGTTGAATGTTATTGCTTACCTAGACATCCTTTCTTAAGTCAAATTTTTAATTGTCCTGAGTAAGAATAAAACTGAAAAAGCAGAATTACATTAATATCCTTCTAGAAAACTAAGTGAAAGAAGTAGCAGTGGATAGGGAGCCTAAACTATTCACATTCTTAGCAATAAAAAAGAATGATATTTGCATAATAATACAACATTATTATCTAGAATAAATTGTAGAGTGAACAGAACCTGTTCAAATTATAATGCATAAAAGGCCATACAATATTATCAAGTTGTTTTTTCAGAGTTATGAACAGAAAATTATTTTATTTTTCAGAATTTAAGCAGTCTTTAAATAAAAAAAAATAAAAATAACCCTAAGGGAAATTTATGGGAGTACTCCCATTAATTGAGAGACATATATCTATGTTGATGTCAATATTAATCTTTGTCAATAGACAGAGACACCAGGACTCATGCAGCCCCCTTTTTTTGTTGATTATGCAGCTCTGTAGCTGGTGATGTAGCCAATAACAGTGCAGGTTGCAAATCCAGAACCTGGTGACCATTGGTGACTATTTTTGTCCACATCTTTCATTAATTGTCAATTGGTGAACTGATGTATCATATTTAAAATAATAATAAATTTTAAAAGGCAATTTCACTTTTAGGTTAATAAAAACCATGCATTTGGGAAAAATAGATGTATGAATTTGGCATTTGTATAGGGACCAGTTCATTCATTCAGAGTTTTGAAGCAGTAATTCTATGAAGAGGTTTCATGGTAGTGATTAAATTTTATGACTGATTGTGATGTAGGTACACCATCAATAGGCACAACATGTGTTTGATTTCGCATTTTTTTACACGTCATTTTTGGCTGTAAAATCTGAAGCCAGTTTCATAAAGAAACTATAGCTCTGTAATTGGAACAATGTGTGCAATAGCACCAGAGGCAGGAGGAACATATGCCTTTTGGACTAAACCAGTGTAACTCAGCTGGGTAAGTCTGAAAAGCTGTGTGTAAGAAGTTGTATATTCCCTCCTTGTATGGAACAATTTTTCTAAGTTTAACAATGTACTACAAAGCATAATTTTTAATCTCAAGAGAAGACTGAATAATAAGGGGGAAAAAAAAGAAAGCTAATAAAACCCCCCAGAGTAACACAAATTGATTGACTTTCCTCCATTTATTTTCTTAAGCACTGGGATGAGATAATGGCTTATGTGGTTACTGGCACACACATACAGCAAAGTAGCTCCAACACAGCACAGGAGAAGGTAAAAGACAGGAGCCAGTCAGGGGTAATAATCTCCATGGATCATTTCAGAGGTCAATTTAAACTGAAATATACAGATATACATATGTAATTACACACACATTCACACACATGAGGATTTTATTACTTGATCATTCTTGGTGGCATTGTTTCCTCAGCAGGAGTATGGAGACTTCCTGGAGCACAGCAATGGGCCTGTAGCCCCTCTTGTTAGCAGCACATGCAGTGACAGCTGTTCAACCTTTTAAGTGAAAATCATGAGCTGCTCTGCACCCTTCTTTCTTCCTTACCAGAACAGCTCTGTCCTGGATTAAGCCCAAGAATATCTACAGAAGAAACAGAATTAAACCCTCTCCCAACACCTATAGCTCTACAAAATATTTCCCTGGTAACATAACTACAAGCCATGTCATTCAGGACCCATGACAGATGTGCCACAACAAAATATTGAGAGTGGTGAGACACTGTCACAGGTTACCCAGAGAAACTGTGGATGCCCAGTTCCTGGAAGTGTTCAAAACAAGGAAGAACAGGACTTTGAACAACCTGATCTTGTGGAGTGTCCTTGCCTATGGCAAGGGGCTGTAATTAGATGATCTTTAATGTCCCTTCCAACCCAAACCATTCTATGATTTGCAAAGCTTTTGTTTCTGTCACTGTGTTCTGTGTTCTTCTGTTATTTGGGAAGAGGGAGTTCATATAGTCAGTTTTAGATAATTGTCCTTTTTCCCCCTCTTTTTTTGCTTTCTATGTCTGCCTTTCCATGATTCTTCAAAGCTGCTGTATTTTGTTTATTTTATGAGAATTTACCTGAGAGGATGAGACACTGATATTATCTCTAACATGTAGCAAAACAAGTTTCAATTCTTTAAGTTCACTTTCCAGCTGTGTGAACATTGACTATTGGCTGCTTAACCACAATTTTCCTGGGATAAGGGTCTTTTCCTGAATTTTTTTTAAATTAAATTTATAGCACTGTAATATTCAACTGCAGTGAAATTTTCTACCCTGAAATTTGCTGGTACTAGAGGAAAACACAACGTGTAACATTGTTGTGCTCCAGCATTTGCATCTGCTGGTTATAGCATTCATGCAGAATTTAAGTTGCCTTCAACAGAATAAGCCTAACTTATTTAATATGACTAGAAGGGGAGCTGTTAGAATAAGACAAGAGCAGTACAAGCGTGTAAAATTCTATTTATCTATGACAGAGCCCAAGGGGCTCTGAGCTGCCTAATAGGAATCCATTCTCTGCCAGTCTTCACTATGAAGAGCTAGAGACCCCTGAAGAAATGCTTATCAATGGTAATTGGACTGCCATGGCTTAGGAGTGTATCATTAATTATATAATTGCATTTGATTAAAAATCCTTACAATAGCAGTTTGCACTTGATCTGGTCTTCTTGATGAAACTAAAAAGAAAATAATAGAAAAAACTTACTGTGCATTAATAATTATTAAATTACATTAAGGATTAGTACTGCAATTTGCAGTTACCAGTTTCTTATTCTGTTACAATGCTAGAAAACTTTGCAGTTGCAAACAGTCTTAAGCTTTGCATTTTGACTTCAGCCCTTTTTGCTCATGTTAAACCCTAAATTGTACAAAGGACATCTTGTTGGTTTTAATAGAGAGTTCTTTCTAGTCTAACTTCCAAATTTTCTCTGAATAATTACAAGTACTTGTGGGAGAAATAAAAAAATAATTTAAAAAAAAGGGTGGACTTAGCTTACTTGTGACTGATTTGAATTCTTTCCCCATAACTTTTGGTGACTCATACAGAGATTGAGAGCAAAGGCAGCTTCTGAGCATCAGTGTTCAAGAAACGTTTGGACAAGACTCTGTGGTTCTTGGGATGCCCTGTGCAGAGACAGGACTTGGACTGCATGACCACGATGGGTCTCTTCCAGCTCATCTTATTCTGTTTCTATATAATTCTGTTATATCCACAGAATTTCAGGGCACTCCACCTTCATATAAAACTCTGTGAGTAAGGTTCTGTCTGTGACAAATCTCCAAGTCCTCAGGTGTTGTGGTGTAAAGCTAGGTTCTTCCCCTCAGCTGTGACTACTTCCTCCTTGCCTGTCTCCTGCCCAGTAAGTTCAAAAGATGCCCTTCATGCCTGCGGTCATTGGCCTGTCCAGATGTCATTGTTCCTTGAGACCCTCCCCCTCCCACCTGGTTGGTAGCTCACCTGTCCTCCCCCCCCCCCCGACCTTCCTGTGAGCTTAAAAGGCGTTGCGGCCATGCGGTCGGGGTCTGTTCGGAGCAGTACTGAGATTCGGAACTGTAATACCTTGGAATAAACTCTGGATTTAACTCTCCGGCAGAACACACTCTCTTCCTCTTCACTATCGCCTGGACTTTTCTACTAGAGGTAAACTGAGTTCTGCTTTGCATGGGTCTATCTCGAGTGCTTAATAGTAACTGCTTGCGAGCCGAAGGTGTCTCTGAGGAGAAATATCCCCAGTAGCCCTATGTTCCCAAACTCTCAGAAGAATCTACTGAAGCGCCCCAGGTTGCTAATGCTGCCTGGAGGAGAAAACGCCGTGCGCATTCTCTGGAAGAGATTCCATTTAAGCCTCCTATCTGGAATAGTTTGTGATACATGTTTGTTTTAAGTTTCCTTTTACCGGTTTAGATCCTGCAGTTCGTGTGCAGTCTTGAGACGCCATGAGACCGAGCCTGCTCCTCGTCCTACTTGCGATCATTTCTCCAGCGATTTCCTGGATAGTCCCTCAGCCCAAAGCGAACGTATGGACCACCTTGGCCAAAGCCCTTGGGCAAGATCACATTTGTCTCTCCACAGCAACAGCCTCTGACCCCTTGTCAACTTGCCTGGTGGGAGTTCCCTTCAAATCCTCAGAGTTCCCAAATGAAATGTGGAATGCTTTAAATGAAGTTAACTCACTCGCACCTTCTCCTGGCCGCTACCCTGCTGACAATCCCTTACTGTTTTGGCAGGAGTGGGCGAGAACGTTACCAGTGCCAAAAAGGGAGCCACAAGAGTTCCATCTCTTAGGCTCCATGAATGCAACCTTTTGCGTTCACTTTAAATTCAATTCCCACTTACCATATCATGAAACTAAACATAACACTTATCCTGATCCTAGCAACCCACACTACACAGATAAAAACTGGTGTGAAAATTCAGTCCTAGTCATGCACTCATCTAGTGGTGATTATAAGCCTCGTGAACTCCCAAGAGGTGTGTTTTTAATATGTGGAGACAGAGCATGGGCAGGTCTCCCTCCTCGTCTGCTCGGAGGTCCGTGTACCTTTGGTAAGCTGAGCCTGTTGACCCCAAATCGAACAAACCTAATACATTGGCAAAGAAAAAACAACACACACACATTGGCTATCCAAAAAAGAGACCTAAGGCAATTAGACCCTGACTGTAATTCAGAAATTGTTCACTGGTCCAGACTTAAGGCCACTGCAATTACAGTCCTCCTGCCATGGATATCGGCAGCAAAAAGCATGGGAGAATTAGGCCGATTGGAATGCTGGGTTGCAAAACAGGCAAATCTCACTTCTACTGCCCTGAGTGACCTCTTATCAGATGAGGAAATTACCAGGCAAGCCACCATTCAGAATAGGGCAGCCATAGACTATCTGCTCCTTCTGCACAACCATCGCTGTGAAGAATTTGAAGGCCTCTGCTGCCTTAACTTGTCATCAAAAGCAGAGGACATCCATGCCACAATCGACAAGATGAAAATCATGGTGAACGACATCAAGAGAGAAACTGACGACTGGCTGAGTGGATTGTTCAAAGACTGGGGACTCTCGGGCTGGCTGAGATCTATTCTGAAAACTTTGGTTTTAGTATTGTTTATTTTAATTATTGTTATTATAGTTGTTAGCCTTGTTTTTAGTTTGATCAAACGCATGGTTCTCAAGTTGATTTCAAGCTCACCCCCCCCTCCTGAAGTGTACCATTTAGAAGCCCTTAGTGTTCAAATAGATGACACAGAAGCCTCAGTAGAAAACACTGATTCTCCTGCAGAGGAGGAGCCAATTTACCAACCATGGTTTGGCAAAATTTCTGACCACGAACCCAGTTCTCTTCTTTTTAAACAAAACTAGGGGGAGATGTTGTGGTGTAAAGCTAGGTTCTTCCCCTCAGCTGTGACTACTTCCTCCTTGCCTGTCTCCTGCCCAGTAAGTTCAAAAGATGCCCTTCAGGCCTGCGGTCATTGGCCTGTCCAGATGTCATTGTTCCCTGAGATCCTCCCCCTCCCACCTGGTTGGTAGCTCACCTGTCCTCCCCCCCCACCTTCCTGTGAGCTTAAAAGGCGTTGCGGCCATGCGGTCGGGGTCTGTTCGGAGCAGTACTGAGATTCGGAACTGTAATACCTTGGAATAAACTCTGGATTTAACTCTCCGGCAGAACACACTCTCTTCCTCTTCACTATCGCCTGGACTTTTCTACTAGAGGTAAACTGAGTTCTGCTTTGCATGGGCCTATCTCGAGTGCTTAATAGTAACTGCTTGCGAGCCGAAGGTGTCTCTGAGGAGAAATATCCCCAGTAGCCACTTGTAGCTCAAGAGAAAGCATCACTCAGGCAGGCCAATGAGCTGTAGCAGATTATGGTCAGTTTTTAGCTGCCATGAGATCAGGGCAACAAGGCCCTTAAAGGCTGCAGGTCTAACTGAGGAGTCATGAATGCTGGCATGTGATAACACCCTTTAAACATGTCCCTGATCTCTGACCCTGCTCCTCAATGACAGCAATGTTCAAGGACCCAGGAATGTTTCAGGATGGAGAAAGCACAGCCAGGCACAGAGTCACTTGTAGCTCATTTCTAAACACACAGGTTTGGAAGCTGTGCCTGGGTTGGGACTGGTCTAGGTTTAGGGTCCTGTCTCATTGCCACAAGTCTTTCTTCAGCAGGCAATCTTCAGGTTAGGGGTTGTAGGATGAGCATGAAGAAGAAGATTATTTCAGTGTTTAGGTGTTGCTTTAGCAAGATGCAAGAGCCAAAGTAAAGCCAATAACCTTACTAAGTTAATTTGTAAGACTGTTCTGGTTATTTGGGTCTCTGCTCCTGACAAGCAGGAGGGCCATATCAGGCCAGGCCTGAAACTCTTCCCTGATGGAAGAAGACTTTGATTGCTTTGTTACTACTAAAAATAGAGATAAAGCACCTTCTCTAGATCTAAAGGCGTGTGGCAGAACTCACACCTGCAAAGTTAACCCAAATTGCCCAGTGATCAGAGGTGACCATACTCAGACTGCTGCAAGGGAGTGGCTCTCCAGCCCCAAGGGCTTGATCATAAGTACTGGCTTGGCCCTTGCCCGTGGTTTGGGGCAGCAGAGGAACCTCACTAGGGTCCATTCTGATTGTATGGTGATGTACCTGATTGTGTCATCAAGACCTACCTGTCATTACATGCAGTTAATAATAGAGATATGTCATTGAAAAACGGCTTCTGCTCATGTGAGTGTAGAGATGGGACTCAAACCATGAGTATAAGCCAATAACAACTAACAATGCTGTTATTAGGAAAATGTGTTTGAGACCATCCCTGCACAGGCAAGCACTCTGCCTTGAGAAAATGTAATGTCTTTTAGTGATTGTGAGCTAATTTCATATTTTCTTAAAAGAAGGTTTTTCATTATCTGTAATGTATTACAGATGTAATGGTCAAAAATATTAATATGGCTCACACATGTCAGTAAAAGCAATCAGCTTTCAGAGTGTTTCACCCCAAGGTTGTATTTTGAAGCATGTACAAGGAAAGATAATAAATCAGGGAGAGTTGATTCTCTGTGAGATTACAGTTTTTCTCACAGGGTGACTGATTTTAATAAAGTTAACATTTCAAGAAAACACTCCAAAATGTGCTGCTTGTGTTTGCAGTCCATCAGCCTCCATTCATTTGGCCAGAACCAATTACAAAGAAGAAAATCAGTGCTGCTGTTGAATTCTATTTCATGCCTTATGTTAGAGATTTGTAAAACTGTCCCTTGCTGACTCGGAGATAAGTGGAATAGTGATGAATTCAGCTTCAGGCAAGCTGCTTTCCAAGCAAACCTGTCAGGAGACAGAAAGACAGTTCATAATAATTCATTCTTGTGCTGTGTCTGAAGCGATTAGTGAAGGTATAGGGCAGATCTGAAAAATAAATAACATTAACATACCTTAAAAAAATCCACAAAAGCCAAATGCCTGCAAAACCCTCCAAAAACCCCAAAACTAAATAATAAACCATATTTCTCATTTGTAAAGCAACATAAACTTTGGGGTAAGCGCAGGAACCAGAATTAAGGGAATAATTGTCAGGGAAAAGAAGGTCCTTATCTGTAAAGTGCTTTTATGAAAATCCACAATCCAAAGCACAGCAGAGAACTGGATTTAATTCACTGTATTTTTACAAAATGCCTGCTCAAGAAAACAATCTCTGGGGCATCAAGTGTAAATGAACTGTGAACACAGAGATCGCCAGTTGGAAAATAACGTCAATGTGAACAACCAGAAATATGCAGAATCAGCTTGCAGCAGTGTGCTACAGCTGAGCAATTCAGCCACCAAATCATTTATCCCCTGAGAGCAACAAGCTTTTAATCAGTATCCAAACTGAATTTAGATCTTCCAGTGGAGCAAGGATTTCCACTTAATTGAAGCAGAGGGACCAGTGCCATGGACAAAATCATAGATGTAGTTGTAATACCACAGCCTTTTTCTGCTTCAGAGAAATGCAATGGGATATCTTTCTATTTTTGGAAATGCTAAAGATTTATAGGAGCAAAGTGTGTAACAAAAAGTGAGAGGATAAAGTTGACTTTTTTCTAGATTTATGACAGTATTATGGATTTTGAGCTATTATTATGAGTGTCTGTGAAATGCTAATAAACAACAATACACAAAAAACACCAAATTACCTCAATGAATGCAGTTCACAAAGATATTTTTTCTCTAATAATTCCTGTGAGATGAATCACCTACAAAGCTAATGTACTTGGAGAAATTTTTGATTTGGGTCTTACTTAACAGTAGGGGGAAAAAAAAAGTATCCAAAGAATTTTGAGGGATAATTTGCTGCCTCTACTTGCTCTTAGTAGAAGAGCAAACAACAGGGTAGGAAAAAATGTTCCCTTCTGTCTGGTGAATCATTATGCCTCCTTGTCACAGTTACTAATACTAGCTTACCTTTTTTAAAATTGAATTGGTATTTAAAGCTTTTTCTGTTAGGAGCACATTAAAAACCCTCTGTTTGCAATCCAGTGCTGGCTACTGCTGAATGATCTGGGCATGGTGCAAGGAGCAGGAGCAAGGTGCTGCTGGCCAGAGGAAGAGCCCTTTGGTAAAGTATTAATGATGCACCATAGTGTATCCTGGCTGAGTCTCAAAGTAACTGTGCTCCCAGCTACTGTGATTCTTTTTCCTCTAGAATGTAGGGAGCAAATAACATAAGGAAGAAAACCCCTGACAAACAAGAAAAGAAAAAAAAAAATTGAAAATTCTAGCTATAGTCCAGAGAAGCTGAAGTGAACAGAAGGATGTGTGATACACATAAAACTGGCTACTAACAGAGGCAGTGCCTCTTTTGCTGAGCCTCTGATAGGAAGGTAGAACTGATGAGGAACTGGGATAAGGGACAGGGTGGGATTGGTCATGGAGTCAATTTTCCAGGAGGGCAACATGGATCTGATCTGGCCTGAGCTTTTCTCAGCTTTAACACTGGACTGTAACGGATGCAAGGAATTGATCTCTTAATGCTTCATTGAACCCATCTCCTCATGCCACTTTCTGTCCAACTGCAAACACTGGGAAGGAGAACATCTATGGAAAATGTCAGTCTTGTCTGCCAAGATAAAAAAAAAGAGATATGTTTGCTCTGCATTTTGAGCCCAATGCTCCCAACTCAGCAATCAGGTGCAGTAAGATGGGGCCTAAAGGCTCCAGGCACAGCTGTAAATGGTAAATGTCCTAGACAGGAAAAAGAAGAAAAGATTACAATAATGTTTAAAATATGTAAAGTTTGGAAGAAAATGGCTTAATGGAGCGCCAACATCCAAGAGAGAAAATAATTACAACCAGTGGGTTGGAAGAGTTATAAGAACTCAGATGTCAGCCTTCCTCATGTCATCAAATGTCTTCTTTTGGTGGTATATGTGGCTGCTTTCTAAATAAGGAAGTTCTCTCAAATTGCATTGAATTTCAGATGTATAAAGCATAAAATTAAAAAAAGCAAAGAGATATTTAGGGGGAAAATTATATTTTTGCAAACAAAAGAGATCCATAAGAAGTAATTTACTTCCAATTCATATTAACTTTACTTCTAATATGCAAGAGCAACATCAGACTCAATATTTTGCTGGAAAAGTACTTTTGTTCCCATTTCTGCTCATTTTATCCTAAAGAATTAAGACAGCTAGAGGAAAAACAGCAAAAAATGGCCACAGTAGCCATGAAGCAACCTGTGGCTGCCCTGTAGTGCAGACTGCAGTAAGGAGCAGGGGTTGGCTGACCAATCAATGGCAGGGGAGCAATAAAGAATATAGAATCCACAGGTTTCCTAAGAAATAAAAGATTAAAAATTATCTTATGAAGCTTAAAAATAAGTTCTGTTCTGGACTTTCCTAGTGTTTCACAAAAACAAAGCAGGTGGAGACTGGAGGTTAGCTCAGTATGAGAAAGAGGAATGGTATCACAATACCATGTGATAATGTACATGAGCCTTCCTGTTGAAAAATCCTTTCATGCTGAGAGCAATGCACTGAAGAAGATTATAATAATTTTAAAAGAGCTAAATATGTACAGGTATTTGTGTTACAAAAATTAGACACATTTGGGGAAGATGAGTTTTCTAATATGCATTTTTTTGAGATATTTGTTAGAATTCCCTGCCAGGAGATAAAACCATGCACATCTCCTCAAAGGGTCATAGCATTAGACAAATTTAACAATATCAAGACCTAATAAACTTTGAATGATCAATTCCTAAGAAAGAGCCTTTCTTAGGCCATTTTGAATGCTTGAAGTGGTATTTCATTTTCTTTTTGATAGTTTTACGCTGGATCTTTTTCTGTCTCCCTGCTTAATATGTTTTTGATTTCTTATGATTCCTAATATTTCTGTACTTGTTCTTTCAAGCAGTGGCTTCTAAAAACATTCAACAAATTTATTGCTGCTGGAAGCTGTGATAACTTATAGTAGTTATTTTTCTACAAAATACATGCAAATTTATTTTTTTAATAATTATTATCAATATAATTTAGGAAAAGCAAGGTAAGTATAAGAAAAATCTAAAATTAATGAGCAAAAAATTGAAATATTTGTTTGTTCATTTGACTTTGAAATATTTCAAAGTCACTTTATCAGGAACAAATGAAGGAATGGAAAATATAAAAGGAGGTATTCATTTACACATTTTTTCTGTCTGGAAAAAAGTAGTGATAAGAGAAAAGGGATAATAATTTTGACATAGATCTTTACAGCTCTCTAAATCATGATTATGAGTTACACTTTTTTTTTTTTTTTCTGAGTGCCAGACAAAGTATAGGAGAATCTGGAACTATGAATATTGAGGAATTTGGAGAACTAGGAAAACTGACTAAGCAATATGCTCTGGAGCTCTTCAGTGAATCTTTTTGCCCTCTTTTTATTCAGAACCTGAGAAAAGACTGCAGGGAGAGAAGTTGCAGGGTCTTGGCCTCACTGAGGAAATCACAGCAGCACAGAGTCTTTGGGGTGACAGGAAGTCCAGAAGGTGCTCAGAACTGGGTCAGCAAAAGTTCAGATGGGGTTGCTTAGGGATTGATACAGATGAGCCTTGAAAATCTCCACAGATGCAGATCACCAAGCCCAAAGATAATTTTCAATATAATTTCACTCTTAATATTCAAAGATAATATTAAGAGTGAATTTCATACTCTGCTTGCTGACAGAAAGAAGAGCTAGAGGGATATTTTTGATTGCTCATAGCAACATTCTTATATCCTTCTAAATTTGACTTAAAAAATAATTGAGAACTTGGTGAAAATGTTACAGCAGAATGCAGCACTGATCATAGTGGTAATTTATCAAAAACATTATAGAAACATACATAAAGGAGAGTAGGAGAGCAAAACAGTCAACTCTTGAACTTTAAAGCCACTTAAACACTCAAAGGAAGCCTATTCTAAGTGAAAACCAAGACAGTTTACTTAGGAAAAGTCAAAGCAGAAAAGAAGAAAATACAGTTATAATTAGATCTAATCTCAAGAGTTTCAATTAGTAGAGAACAACAAAAAATTGTTCTAGAATGGCTGTGTTCTGTGAGAGGAAGAGAGAGTTTTCTCAAGGAAGTAAAGATACCTAGACATGATATTCACAAGTCTAAAAAGGTTTTTCTCTTTCAGTATTCACAAAAAATATACTTCTATCTTTCAGAAACGGTGATAGAAAGTGTGTGTGTTATTTCTGATTTTTTATAGTAATTAGATACATTCTTTCAGTAGCTGAACTTTTCATTTTTTAAAAGCAGTTTTTATGGCGTAAAGTAAAGAGGAAGAAAATAAGTTTGGCAGGTTTTTCTCATGTGTTTTCTGGGGAATCCAGAGATCTTATGGAATAGCTATTTTTTTTTTTCTCACTCTGCTAACCAGATAAGCTTCTGAATGTCCTACAAGGTAGCAAAAAACCTGTCTATATCTAAAAGTGTTTCAGAGAGTGACATCCAGTTTATGAATTTTACAGTGTTCAGTGTCACTCCTCACTACTGTTAAAGGTCCAGTGAATGGGGCAGATGAGATCAGGGACTGTCTTCTTCCCAGAACTGTGAATGGACATTAAAATGGTCTTTTCTAAAGACATCAGAAGGAGTGGTGTATTGGATGTGATCTGATTTTTAGCAGATATAACTGTTGATTTCTTTCCATTATATGCTACCTATAAAAAGAGGAAGATTTTTTTTTGGTAGCAATCCCTTGTCTGAAGCTGACTCACACCAACACAGCAGTCAATTCATATGTTGGGCTCACACACCTGAGCAAATCACTTCCTTATCTCACAGGGTGCAATGTTCTAGTCTGTAGTCATTCTTACATTGCTGACTATATTGTTAACAGAAAAACAGATTGAGTTTTGTTCAAAAGAGTAATTCTGGAGTAAATGCAATGCACTCTATCACTACTTTTTGGGGATCCTGCAGTAATGAACTAACGCTTCAAGTGGTGTATTTCTAATTGTAATTAATATTATTTTTCTGAATATTTGATTTTACTAGTAATAAAAACCAGAGAATAAAATTTATTTTCATATGCAGATTATTAAATAAAAGGGAAAATTTCAATTATTTTATAAAATACATGTTTGCATGCACAAAATCATTGCTTTATTTGATTTCTCCTTTAAAAGATAAACCATTGTAAAACAAACCCCAAAAGCCAACAGCTTAATTTAATGTACAAAAGCATTACTTTCCTCTGCCAGGGAAAGAGAGCAGCAGCTAAATTTAATTCTGATGTATCCAATTCTTACCCTTTTGACCGTAAGTTCCAGATCCATTTCTCTGTGTGCGTTAGAAGGGAAAGGAAGGGGTAGGTGGAAGAGGGTGGGAGAGGAGACAAATGGAAAAGGGAATATAGCATGCTGTTTTTTCACTTAAAAGAAATTTCAGACTGAAAAATGGAAAAAAATTCTAAAATTATCTGATGACTAGAATTTAGGCCTCAAGAGAAAAACTTTATCTTAATGCTGCTAGACACAGCCCTGCTGTTTTTATTGTGGTTTTGGTTACAGGGGCAGATTCTCTGGCACGAGAGCTCAGTGAAGAAAGTTTTGCCAGAGCTGATGGGTCAGGCCAAGCTACAACTGGAGACATCTCAGGGAGACACAGAGATGGTTTCTGTGACTGTGTGTCCTTCCTTGTGGAGCACTGGGAGGACAAAGAGGAGAGGCTGGGACAGGGCGTGCCTTGCCCAACCCTGCTGCCTGAGGAATGTTGGAGCCAAACAAAATCTTTTAGGAGGAGCTCTCCTCCTTCCCATAAAAGTGATAAACAGTGTACACTGATCCAAAAACCTGATCTCCTTTTAGCTCAGAAAAACCTAACCAAAAAATCCCTAACCCCACACAGATGATTTTCCTAGTGGGTGTGGTCTGAGTGTACAACATATATATGGAATTGTAAATGCAAAAGTATGCTACTTTTTGAAATGGAAAATTATTTTTAAAAGTTTAAATAAGAAAAAAAAATTATTCTTAGATGTGTTCATTGTCCTACATATGTAAGGTGGTGATATTAGAAAATAAATTGTAAACCACCAAAGTTTATACCTAAAAGAAGGTTTATATGAAATAACCCCAAGGTAATGTTGTTCTAAAAAGAAGAGTAGATTATTTCCCAGCCTTTAAATGCTTTACATTCCACCTCTTGATTTTGCAATCACACCAGTTTTGTTAGCACTTTTTTTTGTATTACATATCTTGATGTTTTTAAGGGAGTTGGAGGCCTGAAAGGTGAAACAGCTGTAACAGATTTTATAAAAGACACAGGCCAGTTATTTTTGTGAATTACATGTGTCCTTTGTATATTGCAGTGGGAGATGATTCACAGTCCTGTTCTGTGACATCCAAGGGTAAATCCTGAGTATAACCAAACATATAACAGAGCTAAAACTTGGAGATTATTGTTAAATTAAAACAAAATGTTCTATAAATAAATAAAATAAGCACGGTTCATTTTCAGATTTTAACCAAAAATTGCATTTTAACAAAGACTGCAAGATTAGGCAAGTTCTTTGCTTCATTAAATCTCTGAGTCTAAGAAAAAGAATATTGTCTTCATTCCTGCATAGGGTTTGAAATTCTTGTAAGTTAAATAAGCACTAAACTGATTTTTCTTTTTTTCATAATACAAGGTTGTTTTGCATCTCAGTTGAGATTTATAGGCAAAAAAAAAACAAACCTGCAATCCCTAGATTTATAGTTTTCAATAAGTCCAAACATTTTATCACTAAAAACCACCATAAATATCTTGGAAGGTTTCAAGAAAATGAAATAATACCATATAGACACTACCACTGGATTTTTTTATTCAAAACTCATTAGGTAATCTATGAAAAACTGATATCAAAGAGAATAATGGAAGTAAAACCACAGGAATGGCCACTGGATCTGTGTGACCACTCAAAAATTTTAAAGTAAATGGTAAAAAAGGGAGGTGGCTGCAAACTTTCAATATTTTTGGGTGACCTTCCAATCCTGCACAACAGCAATTTCTTGCAATATTTGAAAATTCAGAGTGATCATGAGGCTTGAATTATAGATTTTTATTACCATAAGTTTTGCACACTCATATTATTGGCAAGTGATAAAGTAAATAAAAGCTATGTGCAGGTTTTTCTACATATGGGAGTACACTTTTTTGGCCTTTCTGCTTTGTTCCAGTAGCATTTGTAGGAAGCTATTTTAGGAATTTACTGGATTTAAATTACAGCAACTATGCTAATTTGCTTTGTGTCTTAATGCATTATAGAGACATTATCCATGCTGGTTGCAGATAGTGAATTAATGAAAGTAGGTAGCCAAGAAGGGTAATGAAATTTTATAAAGAAAAGGCTTTTGCCAATGGAATAATTATTCCATACTCAGAATCTTACTTGAAATTTATAGGATAATATACTTCACTTTTACTAATGCTAGCATATCTAATACTTATTTCATTGTAGTACTTTGATGAATTAATATATGAGTTTAGATTTAAAAAAAGCCTATAACAAGTGTAATACATGCATGTATTACACCTTTAATACATCTTTAAAATATGTGTGTTTCTCCCTTGGAATTTTTTTGTGCTCAACATCTTATTAACTGTCAGAACAACCTGTGATAGCATAAAAATTTTAGTTTTTCTGAACCAAGTGAAGTGGGAATTTCCATACTAAAACTAAGTGAATTCCTTTGAGAAGATCTAATTCATTGTGGTGTAAATAGATGTACTGAAACCACCAGAATCTAATGTGATACAGGCTGGAAGCTGAATACAAGACATTTCTTAACACCTGAAATTTTATGGTAGAGGTACCTGGGTTTTATGACTAGATCAGCTAAAGCTTTTAGAAAGTTTGTAGTATCATAAATAATCATGGCAATAATAAATCAGTGACTTCATCAGTGTTGATAATCAGCTGCTCAATATGTACTTGGCTGTACAGTTTATTAGGAGTCTTAAAAAATTCTTAGTCTTTATTATGTTTTGTAATTGTAGTGTAGTATTATTTACCTAAACTAATATGAAAGCCTAGAAGAATTTTGGAAATTCTTTGACATTTAGCAATATAAATATACTTTCAACTTCTGAAAAATTAAAAAAAATTTTTTACTCTAAAACCAAAAATCCAAATCAGTCCTTACACCATCACCCATACTTTCCTCATAAATCTGTTTCCTAGGTAACAAGTAGATCATAGAACTAAATTACAATGCAGAAGGGAACAACAACCTGCAGCATCTTCATGCTCAATTTTTTAACAAAGGTTTCTGCACCAAAGGTAGTGCATTGCAATATGCAGAGATCAGTGACATTTAAAACTACAGTCTTAAACCTTACTATTTCTTTTTGTTGTCTCTATTAATTTTGGTTTAGAGTATTTTTTCCCTGAAACAATTTTATTCCTAGTTGTGATGCAGTATGAAAAACACATATTGAAGTTGTTTCCTATTACACTGAGTGCCACAGAGTTCCAAATTTAGGGACTGTGCCTTACTTATTGATGGAAATTCTAGAGCCACAATAGAAAGGAAAAGTAGAGAAATGTTTTCATGAATGGAAAAGGGAGTCATCATGGGACTCACCTTACCCTATTAAAATCATATGACTGGGAATTACTTTCTCGTAAGATTAAAAAAAGCCAAACAAATAAATGGAAACTGGGGTGATCTCCCTGAGATGCTTTACTATAGAGGACTGAAAAGCATTAACCTACTACTGCATGCATACTCCCAGGTACACATCTCCTATGCAAGAAAAGAAGCCTTGGTACAAAAGGCTCCTAAAGAGCTACTAGTTCTGTAAACCAAGATATAAATTCATAATAACTCACTCTTGAAAGAAAGTGAACATTTCCAAAGATTTTGGAAAGCTGAAAAATAGTCAATTCTCACTGATTGCTGGACATCTTCATGCCTAAGCTCATCATCTTTAAGTTCAGGATTCTTATTTCAGTGAATTATCTGAAACTGATTAAAAAAATAAAAAACAAAACAACAACCCCTCACCATCACCACCACATGACAAAACAAACAAACCACCACCACCACTACCACCAAAACAACAACACCAGAAAAATCCAGCAAAAATCCCCCTGTACTGAAGGAGTTATTCATTTCAATACCATGAAATGAAAACTGTTGCTGCTGGTCAATAGTGTTCTGATTGCAGGGCTGGGAAATAGGGCCACCTGACTGTGCAATGTAAGTGATAGGTAAATCTGGTTCAATTTGAGACTAAGGCAATTTGGAGTAATTCTACTCTCAGTTCTTTGGGTTCAGCCTCTACTGATTCCATTACAGATGGCACCTTAAAGCTGGATGAATAGAGCAGTTGCAATCGAGTAGAAATGCATGTTTATAGTCACACATATTAAGAAGCAGCAGGAATAAGTGTTACTTGTTCTTCTGAGGATTTGTGAGTAATAGTTTCATCAAGATTTAGTGCTTATTGTCCGTCCTTAAACATACGGAGCACACAGACTGTGAACTGGAAGATCACTTAATCCAATTTTAAAGTTGAGCCAAAAATGAGAGCTGAATACAGGTCATCAGCTAAAATGCTCAGCATTGACAAGTTGGCCTAACTGCACTTGTCAAATCTGGGGCAGATGCATATGTTGCAGGACAAGGGATGTGGTAATAAACACTTGAGATACAATCCCAGTGAGAAAGGATTTGGCTTTTTTTGAAAACTTATGCACACTCAAAAGAGTAGTTTCTGCTTTCTAACTTTTCTAGGGAAAATGGACAAAATGGCATTTGTGTAATTGGATAATGTCTTTGCTCCCATGGCATGGCTTTATCTTTTACAAAGTTTTGATGGGAGCTCTGAGATGATATTTGCGTTCAGAGCAAAGTTGCCAGATTTTTTGGCTTTCCTCCAGTTCCACTCAGGGACAAGTAATTTTGGCAAGTAGCCAGACATATTTTTGTTTTCATTTTCAGCTATTGAAAGCAGTTCTTGCAATCTCTATTTTCTGTAAGGTCTTTTGTCCCATTAAAGGTGATTGCCATGAATTCAGGTTGACTCATGCAATGCACAAGAATTTTAGAAACAAAATGCGGATGGGAATGGAGATCCTAAGCCTTGTGAGTGGCAGCTACACTTGCATGTCTCCCCAGCTTTTCTATTCGAACAAAAATCTTTAAAAAAATTCCAAAAGTTGCTTTTCTGTATTTTATTTTGCCAGTGCTTGGCAGTATTACAACATTTACCAATTTACTTGCTTTGGATAAGCTTCCCTAAAAGCTCTGCCCAAGGTGCAGAGGATGAGATGTCTGATTCAGTGAGGTGAGCCTGCAGCTCATCCCATGGGATCAGCTTCTCACCATGCCCACACTCTCCATGAGTCCTTCAAGGCACAGCAAGGAGGTTTGGCAATACTCCATCCTGCATTTTCTGTGCCTGAATAGGGTGGGTAAAAGATGGGGAAAAAAAGTTTTTCGTGATTCTACCTTGTATTGACCACCAGGAAACTGATTTCAGTGACCAGTAAGTACCTTCAGCTGTGGGCTGATGGCTTCTCCTTTTCACTGTCCTCTGACAAAGAAAATCTTTTGAGAACTGTTTTCAGATACTTGGAGACCTAAAGTATCTACAGCTCCTACTTGGAGCTGTACATACAGCTTATTTTTGTTTGTTTTCCTCTTTTGTTTAATCAGCTGACTGCCTCCTCCATACTCTATAGGTGCAAGAGATGCCTAAAAGAACACACTTCAGCTGCAGGTGACACAGTGAAAAACCCCTAAACTTACAATCCCTGATGGGGCCAGTAGTGAAGAGCTAAACAGCTCTTAATAGCACACTATTAAAATTTTTTAAGGAGTTTCTATCTGCATTTTCAAGATGATTATAATGAATAGACCTTGCCTGAATAATTAAATGCAATCTATTTTCATAAATTATATCTGTCATATGATAGACCTAGTAATTAAATGATTGGAACTGGAAATCTAGAGCTTTATTGCATCTAAAAAAAAAAAAAAAGCAGAATTCAATAATAAAAGTAAAGTGAATTTCAAGAACTGTCGTTCAGACTCAAAGATTTCAACTTAACAAAGTGAGATGATTATGTAAAAATGTAATTCTGGACAGCTAAGATTTCTTGCACACTAGTCTGCAAGAAATGTTGCAATGTTTGATTCTCTGGCAGATGCTACTGTTTATGCTTTCACTATTGTTAAAATGACCAAAGCTCACAAAAAATTGCAGTCAGAATTAATAACAAAAGCCCCATATATTCTTTTTGTGTTTATTTCTGCTAATAGATACAGACAAGTATAAAGACAGTCTATGCATATTTAAAACTTTAGGTGAGAAGGTAATTATGTGGGACTCTAAAACATTTAGCCAGGAATAATATAAAAAAAAACATATACAAGCATCTGTGAGCTGAAGGTCAGACAAACAACTTGATGATAAAACTTCATGGAATCCTTTTTTCCCCTTAAGAAATTCATTATATTAACAAGAGGGAAGGATTATGTGTGGACACTAGAACTTGTCATAGAATGTGACATAGGTGGATGCACCTTAATGCCCTCCCCTTGCTAAGGTTTTAATAACTCTTTACTATAGAAGTAGGACATGATATCTTTCCTTTATTTTATGGTTTTTTCTCTTTACACCAAGACACACAAAGTACTAGAAACAGTTTTATGTTCAAACTATGTTAACACAATATCTGATTCTAATACTATTTCATCTCTAGTTTTTATTTTTATTCTACATATATACCACAGATCAAATATCATTTAAAAAAAATACTTGCATACAGAAGAACAAAATTTTAAAAAGAACACAAATGTTTGGTTTGAAATAACCCTTTCTCATATTTTTTATGTGTATATTGAACATCTCATCTAATTCCAGGGCTAACACAGAGTCATTGAACAAATTTCATCAGATTGAATTGCACTTTTATTGTCATGACTAAGTATTGCTAGAAAATTGTCCTGACCTGAACTAAGACTTCAAGAATGTTTTTGCCAATATTGCACTAGAAAAGAAACCAACTTATTTTAAAATAATGGAAAAAATACTCTTAGCTTTTGGAATCTGTCAGAAAATTGGAAACTTGAAAATAAATCTGTGCAAAATTTTTAATTAAGAATGTTTTTATTTGTTGAGTTTGTCCAAAGATAGTCCCTGCAAAAAACTAACTCTAATTAAATTCCAAACTTCTGTTCCTTTTGGAGCTGAACTGGACTTTCTGCATGTTGACAAAATGGTCCAGGCATTTTCCACAGCCTGAAGCTAAGTGCAGTGGCATTGGTCAATATGAATCAGAAAGGTGTGTAGGAGATTTTGCCACTTTTCAAGTCTTTTCTCTAGCTTTCTTTCCTATAACATAAGGGCATTCTAGCAGAAAATATAATTGGTAGATAATATTCCTTTTTGATTGCCAAGCTGAAAGTGTGCCCTAAGGAATTTTGCCATCACTTCATGCTTTCCTTCCCCCCATCAGGTGCAGTGGACTGCATGCTTGCAAGACAAAAAGAAATGGGTCAGTTTTTCCCTTATTAATTTTCAAATAATTTTCAACTTCATGTGTATTGAAAAGATAGAAAAAATGTGCTATATATCAAGTTAGTCAGTAGGTGACAAATGATGCCCCCTCACCCCCAGCCCATATGCTTCTTGCTGTGCAGATTGTGACTGAATAAAGAACAGAGTCCTATTCTAGACAGGCAAATCTGTGAGTTGAGAATTGCTGAATCATCACATCCTTTGTGCTCCTTCTGACTTTCCACAGGCACCTTCTCCCTTCCTCTCTGTTAAACACTGAATTTCCCAAAGGCCAACTCCTTGTGAGGTTGTGTGGCCAAGTTACTGTGGGCTGTTGCAACAGAAGAAGTTTGAGGGGAGGAGGACTTCTCTCACCCCCTTCATAGTTGAAATTTGTCACAGAATTAGCCAATTATTTCACATGTTCTCACTTTCCTCTTCTTTTGCAGATTTTCTTGATACCAAGTTTAGCAGTTTTGTCCTTAGCTGATATGTGTGCAGAACACATTTTCAGTTCAGGTATTAAAATTTTAAGAGCTCATTAGAGACCTTTTCTTTACACAGTGAATTTAAATCCTTCCATTCACTTTTGTGAAGCACATGTGGCCACTGATGATCCTGTGGTAGAATAATTATCCCATATTTAACCACTTATATAACCTTGCATTCAGTAATTCAAGGTAAGGCTATTTTTACACAATTCAGTATTTGCTAGAGTTAGCACATTATGCAAAGTTATTCTAGTTAAAGAAGTGATGGAGCACTGGAGGCCAGCTAAAATATACTAGAGAGAAAAGAGAGGTTAAATGGGATCAGTGAAATGGTCTATCCACTCTTGGATTCTATTACAGCAGATATTCAGGTCTAGTCTTAGAAAACCTGAAAAGAAACATCACCCTCTGCTCCTCTCCCAAGAAAGCTTAGCTGGCTGCATAAGTAATACATTATTTTCCATTGGCTTGTCATATGAGTAATTTTTAAGTAGTTTTCACCACCAAAATTGGCAGAAATTTCTCCTTGCAAACTGTCAACGTGATCTGATTCAATTACAGAGGTATACTTGAGATTTTAGCAGGACTTTCACATAACTGTATTGACAAAATGTCCACAACAAACTGAAATAATTGCATTTGAAATTGCAAAGAAAAAAAAATAGCAGCAATCCTGTTTAATATGTTTGAGAGTACAATTCATGGAAAATCTGAACATGGAAGACATGACTGATCACTGCCTGGAGAAAATCATTCTGTCATAAGAGAAAAAACTGCATTATTATGCAAAACCTTTTGGCATGTTCATAGAGAATCAAGGACAGGACTCTGGATCATCAGTATACTGTGAAACCTCCCACACAGAATGTTTCATATGCAGTCTTTTATTCCGCCCATTCCAACGGATGCATTTTCAAGGGCTAAAATGATCTCTCCATTTACTTAAATTTCATCTAGTTGATAGCAAAACCCAAGAGACAAACTTAGCTTTTCCCATGAGGATGTGACCTTAGAATCTTCTCTGTGTTTACCATACACATTCATCCTCAGTTATTCTGCCAAATTTAGAAGACAAATATATCTTTACAGAGGGAATTTTTTAATGTGATGACTTAAAAGAAGGAATATGACTTGCTAAATGCAGAAAATGCAAAAAAAAAGTAGAAATAGAAGCTTGGCACTGTAGAGAAGTAAGCCATTTTACTGTGAGTAAAATGGCATCATAAAAATATTTAAATTAATAGAAATCTTCAATGCTGGTTTCCAGTATACCTATGACAAGGAAGGTTCTTTGCAAGCATGCTCTTGTGAAATACAGAATGAAGATTTCAACAGCTCCTCAGTATCAGCAAGCCTGAAAATGGCAAGTAAAAAGCAGCATCAGGAAACATTTTGTTTCCCCACAGCTGCTCCAGGTTTTTCTGTATCCCAAGGACTGCATCTGCAGGCAGCAGGACAGCATCCTCCCATGCCCAGCTCCAAGGCTTTCTGCACCAATTCCTCACACCTGGCACTGAGTGCCTCCTTGAGCCTGGAGTCACAGAATTTCCTTTCTCCCTCAGATCAGGGCCATGGGGAGGCAGCCCACAGTGGTATAAACATTGTGATGAATTCATGGCACAATGAAGCACTGATGAAGCTTCCCCTTCCTCTAGGTGAAATATGCAAATGTTTAAAATCAAACATTAGAAAGGAAAAATGGGCAGGTGGAAAGATTTGGGATTTGAAGAATATAGCAATAATTGCAACCACTGCATGAAGGTTGGGCTATTTTTAAACTACTTAAGGTTTCAGCTCTTTTTCAGTTTTCTCTGTTTTAGTGTTTACTAATAGCTCAAACAAACACAACTCTGGTCTAATTTAAAAGAAAGATCATCTGCACTTCATTCCATTCTGTCTCTAAAATAAGGAGGTGAAATGGAAAGCATGAGAAGCATTTCATCTGAATGAAGATTCTATTCAGATGAAAACTAAAGTCCATTTACTTTATGAAGCTGAAAGAAACACTTGACTTCAGGTATTCTTTCCCTTACAGTCATGAGTGACCAAATTAAATTTTACTGATTTATCCCTTCAAGATATTGTCATACATAATCAATGCCTACATAAAGAAACTGCAATGAGAAAAGATCTTTAGCTGCTGTTCTCTACAGCTGCAAATGCACAAAATATGAAAGTGAAGAGTTTTTATTAGAGTTTCAACTTTGAAAGTCCAGTGATGCTGTGAACTTGGTGATATAAATTAAGTCCATTAATAAACAAAATATAAAGTCAGTGAAGTTGAAAAGTCAATTTTTCTTCTTGTATAAAGCAGCAGAGTTCTACAAAAAAATTATCCAAGCTCTGTCAAATGGCATCATTCATACAGCAAGGTAACTCAGCAGAACTGTGTGTGGCATAATTTTTCCCAATCTACTTGCAACTCATATTTTAACAAGAGATATGCAAGTGTCTATGCATGCAGCTATTTGCTGAATTTTTTGTGAGCTCATTTTATTGATATTTTCACCTGAAATTAAGTAAAGATTTTTGCTTGCTAAGATTATCCTAAAAATGATCAGGAATCACAAATATGCCTTGTGACTTTCCTGTTCCTTTCAGTAAAGGGCTATAGGGAAAAAAAAAATTATATATCCTGACTTTTGAGCAAATCAGTTCAGTTTTTTTTTTTTTTTTGATGCAGGCATTCTGAGAGGCTACATGGATCTTTGGGCCTCAGTTCCCTCACCTGCCAAGCACTTATCTACCCAAATGTGTGAGCTTCCTGTACTCAAAAGTGTTGTATTCAGATACTTCAATGATGGAAGGCATATGCATACCCTCTTTGTATTTTCTGATCCATGCTTTTCCTATTCTAAAGAATGCTATTATTTTATTTTTGATATGTTTTATTTCACTGATGTAGAAGGTAATCTCAGTGATCTCAGTGTATCTACTAAAGCAATCTGTCACACTTTGGAGATTACACTGCAGGGGCTGTTTTCAGAATTGCACTGGATCAATAGCACAAGATTGTTTAAGCACACTTGCCTTCTTCCCACCTGAAGCAAATGGTTTGATTATCTCTTCACAGAGATTATGACACAAGGTGCTGACTATGGTTTTAATTTTATTTGATTGATGGATTTAGATTTCAGCTGCACACTATCTAACTATGCTTATCCACCCACAGTTCAGTTGCCACATTGATATGCCCTTTTTTTTTGTGTCTGTATGTCTCATCTGAAGAGTGGAGATGATATAGTAGAATAATAACTCTCCAGTTTAATATTCTGTTGAGCATCCCCAACTGCAGTTCTGCAAATGCAAAGCTGAGAAGTTTGCTCATTACATTTCTGAAAGCTGTTATCTTATTGGCCTTGGAATATACTGAAAGAAAATAGAAGCCTCAGAAACCAAATGAAAGGCATTAAAAGTAAAAGCCCAGAAGCTCAGTTATTGAGCTGAAAGAAGTTACTTACATATGAAAGAAGCAAGAAAAATAAGCCATTTGCCCCAGGCCGCCTGATTTGTGAGGGACTCATTACATTACAACAGATGTAGTCTGGAGCTGTTGGTATTTTTTTTCTTTTATCATAAGTTTGCAAAAAAATCATTCTGAGATTGTACATATTATGTCTCATAGTCAGGCTCCCTACAAATGAAATCAACTTTCTTGTAGGAAAAAAAAATAAAAAGAAAGAAAAAAGGAGACAAAATAAACCTTGTACAATATCATAATATGTCACAATGTGGTAAGATATTTATTTACCCACTATGCTTCTATTGTACAATACAATCAACAGAGTTGCAAAGGCAGTCTTCACTCTGTTAAGATTCTTTTCCCACAAACGTGGATTGAGATGCAAACAATCCAGAAAGGCCTTGGAGATTTGTGATATCCACCAGTTTGGTTTCCATTATAAGTCACCTTGCTAGGCTTTGGATGGCAGGATGTAGGCAGCTGGATTGAAGGTGCCCAGTCTCATAACTTTGGCACTTCAATGATGTCTTGTCATCCAGCCTTTCATTAATTACCAGGTATAAGTAAGCAATAATTTATATTTGCAAACTTAGTGGTATCCAAAGAAGCTTAAATCCACAATAAATTTTTTTATTGGGTGGCTTTTTTATAGCCAAAAACTAGCAAAGAAGGGCCATCAGTTTGTTGAAATGTCAGTGTTCCCCATCCATCTGCCCGTTCCCATAATGCCCATATCTGGTGGTGTGGATGTGTTAAAGACTTGGTTTTGTCCTGTTTGCCATCATAAAGGAATACACAACTCCTATACCAAATATATTGAATTTCTGCATCTAAAACTTCATTTTTTCTTTAATTAATCATCATAAAAGGTCGAGAAGTGTCTTAATTCTCTATTTTATGGACATAAATTATTGCTATTTTCTCCCTGCTCAAGATCTAATAGCCTGTCTGTCCAAGCTGTGAAATGAAACCCTAGGTCTCCAATTAAGAGTCAATCACATAAATCTTGAGGTAGAGAAGCAGCACAAACACTTGTTCAGAGTTTCAGTGTTACATTATGCCTTTAATTGTGATGACCTTTCCCCATGCAGTGCTTTAATATTGAAATCATGGACAGGAATGAATGCTTTTTATCTTTAGATTAGGTTGGTGTAAGGCTGCCATTTGACTTGCTCTTTATGACAAATACCAAAAGCCAAATTCTGACCTCATGTACAGTGGTGTAAATGTAGGGTTTCTCTATAGATTTTCGTTTGGTATTAAACCACTAATTAGTTCTGTATGAATCACCAGGCTCCTCTTTAAAACATGTATGCAGTGTGAATAACAGAAAGGAGGCTTCAATAAAATAAAAGCTTTATATGGGCAATAGTCTTTTCATTCTTAATTACCTGATAACTAGGAAAAAAAAAGAAATAAAGGCTATTATTGAAAAAATACAATGTAATTTCAAAAATTATGAAAGATAGATACTTAAGCAGGATTATGTTCATGATGCAAACATGGACTACCTGGGCTAAATAAAAATTGATGAAGTAAGCATTGAAATAAACTATGGATGAAATAAGCATGACTATGTAATAAACATGAACCATTGACCCTGGAGAGGAAAGCAGACCAAGAAAGCTAATTTGTATTCAAAAGTCTTGTCCTCCAAGCTCAGGAGCTGAACATCCCAGGGAACAGGAAACTGAAGTATCAGGAGGCCAGTGTGAATGAACCTGGAGCTTCTGCCAAAACTGAAGCACAAAAATTATATAGAAAAACAGAGTTCTGAGCCTCCCAGGGCCAGAGGGATGTGGAGTTACTGGAGAGAGGCCAGCAAAGAGTCACTAAGATGACTGAGGGACTGCAGCCTGCCTTGTGTGAGGAAAGACTGAAGGGACCAGGCTGCTCAGAGTGAAAAGAAGGCTGAGAGGGAACCCCATCAATGTGTGTAAATATCTGAAGGGAGGCAGTAAAAAAGATGGAGACAAGTTCTGGACAAGCTCCCTCAAGGCCAAGAGCCTGAGCACAAATTTAAAACTAGGAAGTTACATCTGAACATAATGAAACACTTTCAGAATGTGAAGGTGACAGCAGGGGTACAAATTCCCAAAGAAGTTGTGAAGTCTTCATTCTTGGAAATATTCCATAGTGTCTGGACATCATCCTGGACAGCCTGCTCTAGGTGCCTCTGCTTGAGCAGGGGGATTAGCTCAGACGACCTCCAGAGTCAAACTCAACAATCCTGTGGTTCTATGATATCAATACAGAATCTAACCCATTAAATGTAAAATGTGTAGCAAAAATTCCATTATCAAATGTGAGTATCAAGATATTCATCTAGTATCATGACTGAAAATGGTTGAGCAAGTTGTTCAGTTAAGATCTTGCCCAGACTCACTCTAACTTCTAATATCACATTTCTCTTTGAAAACTTGTGCAACAGTTGAGGGGTTCAGGATTTTATTGGTTTGTTTTCTTGCTTTTTTCAGTCAGAACATCTGAACTGAAGAACTCTCACTAGGCAAAGCTTAATTTACCTAGCCAAGGCTACAGGATTAAGAGGCAAAGCCCATGTACACCTTGTGCAGAGCTTAACTCATAACATATTAATCTCTGTTATCATTGCAGCAAATGGAATGTGGAATTCTGCTTCTAGTCTTAAGGATTTTATGTTGTGTTTTTGTAAGATTTGCTTGGGTTAAAATGTGAGGTATTGCAAACATTTTAGAGCTAGTGTAAAAAGAATTCTTGGTATTTCAAAACAGAACAGCTTTTCTCCACGCTACCATACAGACTGTCATGTGACATGAAAAACCACAGTAATGGGCTGTAGTGATCATGCAAATGAAAAGTTTTTCAGGGGAACAAAAAAATGTGATTCTTAGAGCATGAGATGCAAAGTATAAAGCAGAAAGAATAAACCTTGTGATATCGAGTAACAAATCTGTGCCCAAAAGTATACAGCACAAAGAATAAAAAAACAAAAATAAAGAAAACATAATAATTCTAAGAAATAATTTAATTGAACAACTTAAGGAGGATAGATCTTCAGAAGTCATTAGTCTAAATGTGTCTTGTAAGGAAAAGGATATTTGATAGTTTAGGTATTATTTTCAGTAACTTTCTTGGCACAAAAAAGGCAGTAGGAACTGCTTATAATACTGAGTTGACAGAAAAAAAGATGTGGCCAAGGAAATTAAAAAGATGTGGTCAAGGAAATGAATTGATCTGAGAGTTTTTGAATGAAGTGATGTAAAGCTCAAAAAATACAAAGTTGATGTGAATTCTACTCATTCAAAAATGAAAAAAAAAAGAAAAAAACTTAAAAGATAGAGATCAGAAATAGCTTTTTTATTTGACATTTATGAATTCTTCTGTCTAATATCATTAGGTCAGATCAGAGGTCCCTGCCAGTGTATCAAACACTTGCCATGGAACATTTTCATGGAGTGACATTTCCTTTGAAATATCTTCTCTCTTCAAGATATGTGTTTAGGGGATTCTGGAATGAAAGCTCAATTTCAACCATTGTTTTTTCTCATACTTATATAATTGTCTAATTTGTCCTTGAACACAATATTTACTTCTTTTCTTTGCAATATTTGGTTTCTATGGAGGCGTTCGAACTGCTAAACAACAAAAAGGTTAGAAAATTTCACTTGAAGCCAAATATGGTTTTTCTACATCCTCTTAGCTTCATTAGGAGCTTGGTCACATCCTTACTACAGAACAAAAATTTTACCTTATGGACAAGTGGTGCCCCACAACACTAAGATAACTATTTTAGTGTTAATTTGGTTCAAAATGTGTAAGGTAATGCCTGGACAGTGGAATGCTAAAGAAGCTCAGTACTGTGGTGTCCTAAAACAAGAAACAAGTATTCATTGCCTTCCCCCAAGTGTGGTACTACAAGAATAGGCAAAATGTTTCACAGTAGCCCCAGCCCGCTGGGATTGGGTGCAGGGTGGGATACAGCCCCTGTAAAAACAGTGGCTCCCTGAACAGCGTGCAAGAATCATACAGCATCATCGTACAGCTTCATGTCTGTAACTGAGTTCATGATCTTGTTCTAGTTTAACAGGCTGTGGAACCTGGGACAAGCTAAAGCTGGAGAAGACCATCAAATGCATTGTGCAAACAGCTTCATGTCTGTAACTGAGTTCATGATCTTGTCCTAGTTTAACAGGCTGAGTCTGTGCATTCAGTCAGTGGTGGCTGTATTTTTGTTTTAAAAAGAAATATAAAGCATTCATCTTCTCTGCAACCTTCAAAAAACCTTCAAAACTGTACTTCCCACTCAGTATTTTCTAAGCCAAAAAGCTTTAACTATTTAATATTTTGTCTGGTGATCTTATGCTTTTTTCCCACCTTTACAGGATTTTTTTTCCCTAGGGCTTTTTTTTTTTTTTGAGATAGGGTGACCTTGTGGAAATCGAATTTAAAAAGTTTTTCTTGTATGAGACGACACTGCTTGCTGCAAGCTTTGATTTTGAAAAGACCAAAAATTAATGGCCTAGAGCCAATAAAGCATTTAAATATCTCTTGGAGCATCACATTATTCTTTTCAGATAATCTAAGCAAAGTTCTAATGAAGATAATCATATATCTAAGGGTAAAAAAATTCTTCAACTTTTTCTTGGCTCATCAAGCCCACAATAGCAACAGTACTGCAAGGAATAAAGAAAAAAGATTACCTCTTCTATGGTTTTGGTGGTTTTTTAGTGTCAGTTTTATGATCCCCATTTGTATACTTTTTGTTTTTTGACATTTCATTGCCATATTCATTGTTTTCTCTTCTGTTGGGTCAATGATCTAATAATAGTTAAAACTGGAGAAATACCACCTGATACAAAGAAAGGTGATATGGCTTTTAATTCTCCAAGTGTCTGAAGGATATTAAATATAAGAATATTGAATATTCTTTAAGTTAATGAAGGACTTTTTAACATTGTTTTCCCAAAAAAGTGTATGATTAGAATCAAACCGAATTCTGATTCAGAATTTTCACATCACAGACAGGATTAGGTATCTCACACAAGTAATTTGCTGTATAAGCATAATTTGTCACCCCCAAACAAGACCATCCTGTGCACCTGAGCTACCACTTGCTAGCAGATGCACAGATCTGTTTATCTGCAGTCACCTCTGCAATTCCACTGCACTACTACACCCATCTTCCAGCTGTGCTAATAGAGCTGTTCCAGCTACAGTTCCACCTCCTAAGGTCAAAGCAGAGAGTGTGCCCAAGGGAGACACTGAAGAAGAGGAAAACTGCTTGCAGTCACATTAAACACATGGATTTTTCTATTGTATTTTGTAGCTATAGGTTCTCTGGAAAGTAGTCTGAGGCAATCTTGAACCTTTGTTAAAGGATCATAGAGGAGTTTAGCAGTCAGCTTAGTTTGTTTGGTCTGAGAATAGTAACACTAATAGGACAGAAGGAAGAATTAAAAGGGAGCCTAGACCTGGAGCTATTAACAACTGAATAGGGACATGAAGAAGGCCTAGGGAGACAGAGGGACTTTAGTTAGGCTATATGAAGAAAACTGGAAACAGTAGATATACTCTGTGGTGGTACTTGAGTATTCAATGTATTTTTAATACAGGAAGAAATAGATATTATGCTTAGGAAGAAATAGATACTATGCTTATCTTAAAATTCTTTTAAAGAGATCATATTGTCTTTGTCTTTAACTGTCATAAGGAGATACATAAGAAAATAGGATGGATAATCTCAGAAAAATATAACACCTGGATTCAAGTGTTATAAGTCTCACTTAAAATACAATGGGAAAAAATACAAAGCAATACAAGCTATTATTTGTTGTAGAATACAAGATATCTCTTGCTGTGTCCCTACAAAGTTATCAAACATGCAAGCAACTGTCAAACTACCTTCATCTGGATAGAACAGATATCATTTCATTTATCTGTGTAAATGAAACTCTGCCAAAAATAAAATGCAACACTTCCAACCAAGGCCTTCCCAAACTGGAAGAGATGATCAAAAGGGACAAGCCTTTATGTTTTTATCCAGCCCTAAAATGTAATTTTTAAAAAGTGCTATATTAAGAGCACCAGAGCTGGATGTCCAATGATGACATAAGCAGCTTTCACATGGAGAGAAATATGTCACATTGCCCATTGCTTGATCAGCATAGGGATTGGGAAGGGGAATATTAACTTCCATAGATGTTTGCCCTAAAGTTTATTTTCTCAGATGCTTGGGAAACAAGCTGTATTAATAGCAAGGCATGTAATGCTATTGACTATCTTAGGCTGGGAGAGCATTAATAAGGAGTGAGAAGGAAATAAGGCAAGTTAATGAAAAGGAAAGTTTTCATCAGTGCTCCCAGAAACTTATGGAATTTTAATCTTCCTGAGCAAAGCCCACCAAGCAGATTACAAGCTAGTCCAGTCCTAAATAGGAGTAAAAAAGAATGTTTGATAGCTGATGAAAAAGACATTTTTAGTTTCCAGTCCAAACTGCACAAGAAAGCACAAGCTCATAGAAAAGTTCCTGTGGAAGGCTTTACTTTGTATTTAAAAAAATCCCATTCAGTTAAATAGAAGGATATCATACCTTTTAACAGAAAGATTAAAAAGGTTCTGTTACATTTACATTCCTTTAGAGAACTCCCAGCATTTCTGCATGATCAGCCCTTTTTCCCCATCCTGTTCCATGTCTGTAGCATTAATCTTCTTGGAGTAACTGCTCACTTGCTAAATATATCCATCACTGAAAGATAATTGTAATATATACAAATACACCTTGAGAAGAATTCATTATAGACACCAATTTGACATCACAGGACAGTGATGTGTTAGCAGTATCTCTTCTCCACAAACAGGTTGTGAAATAAGACTTTAAGATAATTGTATGTCTTATCTAAAATTCTCCCACCTAAACTGATACTTTATGGATGACTACTGAACTGTTCCCTGAAGCCACAAATCTAAATTAACCTCAAGTACAAGAGAGGTTTGGATAAGTTAATATAAACAGAGAAGTTTAAAATTTCTTTAGCTCTGAATTTTTTATCTAAATTATTTTTCCTTATCAAAGTAAGCATAAAATTAGGAAACAATACACCACAGAATAAGAAGGTATATCATTTAGGAAACAATACACCACAGAATAAGAAGGTATATCATCCTCCAATCCTCCACCTCTGTTTCCCTCGTTGTCATTTTGCATGAGAGAAATCAGGAGTGTATTTTTCCAGGTCCCACAGTTCACAGGGTTATTATAAACCCCTCATTAAAACATTTTCTGTCATAGCTATCATGGGGAAACTGAAATCCACTTATGCTGAATTTCAGTGATAGAAAATTCTCATTTTTCTGGAGCTAACTGTGCTAACCTCAAACTAGGGCAATTTTATGTGAATACCGAGTCCCACTAACTAAAGGAATGATTAGATAATAGGTAAAAAATTTTGTTCTTATGCTTCTCTCTTTTTTTTTTTGTTAAAATTTAAGATCACGTTCCTGTCTCAGTTAGACCTTCAAATGGAGATGTTTTTAGTTAAGATAGAAAATAATTCATATATAGAAAACTATATAACCATTGAAGTAATTTTTTTAATGGGAGTTCCACACTGCAGGAATAGACATTTCTTCATATAAATCCTGTCATTATTTTTTTAATTATCATTTGACTATAGCAAGGAGATTTCTTAATCTTAAATATTTCTTTACAATCCATCTTAATGTGCATCTGTTGTAAGCATCAGTTGTGTTAGAATGCAATGGATTATTTTTTGGGCTGAAAAATGCATGGGGTCTAATATTAATACAGTAGCAGGTTATCACAAGGAGCTTCTGTTGTCTCTCCCTGAAGGTTTTTTGCTTCTGTCACCGTCTCTTTACAGGACTCAGAAGTGTGTTGTTAAAATCACATAAAAATGTATCTTATTTCAAAGCTCTAAAACTTTTTATCACATCATGTACTGACATTTTGAGCAGTGACAAATTTTGGCTGTGCAGATGTTACCATTGCCAACATACAAGGTGCTTGTAATCAATGCTGCTTTCAGCCCAAATGCTGAAAGGTAAAACTCAATTGACACTTTCGTATGAGGTTAAGCCTTTGTTTTAGCCCTCCACAAGTCAGTTTAGTTTATGGTTCTGAAAGAAAACCTAAACCACAGAGCCCCACACCACAGACACGCACAAAGCACTGCTGCTGTGACCCAGTCTGATACACTGACCCCCAAAGTGTCTCCTTACCACATTTCCTCCCTCTGTGAAATTAAATCACTGCTGATGGCAAAAGTAGTGCAGAGAACTTGGAAATATTGCCTTCACTGCTCCTGAAAGGCCTTTAAGGCACCTTCAGATTTCTCCGCGAGCATTTCTATACTGATACTCCATGTTTGTGGAGAACAGATAAAAGAACTTCTTATTCCTACTCCTTCTGGTGGGAGGTGACTGAGGAGGAATCAACACCCCTAGTTGTGCTGAATATCAGTTTAAGAGAAGGAATTTGTCACCTATGGGCCTTGAACCTCAGTGTTATTTTAATCCCTACTCTGGTTTTCAGGTAAAGTCACTGTCTGTTCTTTTGCCTCGAGCATAGAAACTAACAATGTTGAGGGAGGACTTTAGCACTGCCTTCCAAAAGGAACCCTGTCCAAGAGCTGTTCAACAGATGTTATTTTCCTTGCAGTCCTTTCTCCAAAGCCTTGTTAACACAAGAGATTGAATTTGTACCTCAGGGACTCAAACTTTATTATGGAGCTGCAGGTAAACTTTTTACTTTGATCAAAAAAAAAAAAAAAAAAGACAAAACTGTGCCCTAACTTATAGCTGCAAAGAGTAACATCAGAGAGGAAAGCAGGCTGAAATTTTGGTTCATCTTGATCAAGTTATACCCATATGTGTTTGAGAGGGAGATCCTACTCTCAGTTTACTGCAGATGTATTGCTGTTAACAGATGCATATCACATGGCTCAAGAAAAAGTAAAAGACAAAAGAAGAAACAACAGTAGACATAACATGAGCTTTTCTCAGGATATCACAACTGTAAGAGCTCACCATCTCTACCCCCAAGCCTCAAAAGAAGATGAGTTCCATTGATTGAAGTGTAAGATTCAAGCACATTTAACTGTAGGCAAGGCAGATTTAACAAGGAAACTTAATCCCAAGCCTAGGATCTTTGGTTTACAACTGCAGGAAAGAGTTTATTTACTCAGTGCTGTTCTTTATTACCTGTGACTTATACTATTCTCAATAGAAGCCCAGCTGATCCAGGCAATATACTGATAAGGGAGCCAAAAATGCATCTATACTTTTTAAAGCAAATAAAGTTCGTATCTGAATTTGGGGTGCTTCCATTAGTAGTTTTCACACTGCATGAGCTTTACTTTGAACACCTGCTTTACTTTGAACCCAAGCATGGACTGAACAATAATTTTGGTCTCAGGGCTAAACAAAACATAGAAAGTGGAAATCAGATGGTACCATTTAGTTCAGAGACCATACAGTACTCTCAGGATCTGACAAGAAGAGTATCTATTCTGTCTTGAAAGAATCCTAGGGAAGAATCTAAAATTTCTTAAAAAGGCAGAAACCAGATTTAAAACACTATCATTGTTATGACTCGAGGAAAGAGAAAAACACCTAATCCACTATATGGAGAACAACATGCAAATGGCAATATTTGTCTACTATGCAAAAAGATCTCTTGTTTTCCGTATACAGTAAATCATTACAAATGTGGCCACCAGAGACAGATAAAGACTTTTTGCAGATACTCACCACATGCACATTTCTGAGATTACAGAATGTGCCCTCCACATCTGTTTTCCCCACCATCATCAATAAAATATTCTGGGAAATATTTCTTCTAAGAGGGATCAAAAGCAGCGGACAACACATGCAACAATCAAGAAAGCTCACTCAGCAAGATATTAGCCCTTGGTAAAATGAAAAATGTCAAAATTTTTCATCCAAAAAGCAGTATCTGATCTGCTCTGTCAAAACTGGACACTGTGTTTTCAAACTACATTCCAGCCAGGAAATGGAAATCCACAATGGCAACTGTCTTCTCAGTAGGACTATATATGTTATGTGAAGATTTAGGACACATCTCATTATGTTAAAAGATATGGATATGCCACACAGGTGCTTCCTAAATCACCTGAGTTCAACCCCATCAATCATAATGAAGTTGAAATTGCACACTAAAATGTACCCAAGTTTTCAACCTTGGTAAAAGCAATATCTGTCTGATTAATATTCCTATAGCTTCTCTTGTTAACAACTTTGTGATTTGCATAGAATACATAATGAAAAAATATTTTTCCATTTGAAATAACTCAGACTATGTTAAACATAACATGTTCCCTAGAATTTCTGCAGGATCTCTTTGTGAATAGCCTTAAACGCCTGACTAGACCAGAACGTTAATCAAACTCCAGAAAATTTGCTACCAGTTCCATCCTTGGTGGCCACTCAATTGTTTTAATTTGGTCCCCATTGTCACTCGCTTGTTTTTGCGATAGTACACATCTTATGAGTCTTGAAAAATAATTTCTCCAGATCCTGGCTGCACCTGAGCCAACTTGAATTCCTAAAGAGTAATTTACACTAGAGGACAAAAGGGACATTTCCTTTATAAGGCAGAATCAAAGTGTCATTTCCCAGCTGAAAAGCAAATCTTATTTTACTGGTTCACTCTTGAATGTAGCCAGGAAACAGCTGAATAAGTTCCCCCTGCAGACACACACATTCAGCCCATCACATATGCACACTGGTGGTGTTCCCTGTCAGAACAAGCACATTCTTATCACTTAGCATCTGTTTCCTTTTTTCTCAGACTTGTTTACCAGCATTTTCATTGAGAAGCTTCCTTACAGAGGATAATTTTTTTTTTTTTTTACTTTGTCATTCATTCATGATGGAGTTACACCTCCCAGCTGCAGCTATTTTAATAATGCTAAGAGTTAGGTATAGAATTTTTCTGTGTGACTCAAATCCTATCAGAGAGATAAAATGCAGTACAAAACTTAATCAAAACTGTTCATAGTGACAGTCAATTTAAACAATATTTTTTAAATTATGTTTCTTCACACTCTTTGGCAGTAAAAGGACAATGATAGAATAATTTTTTATTTGAGCAAAAAAAATAGAGAATATGCTAATAAACAATAATCCACATCAATATTATTTGTTCTAACTAGTTAGAATTTAAGAGTTTATTTAAGAAAAAAGAAAAAAAGTTGAAATGAAAAAGCTCACTGTGGGTTTGTAAAGGTTGGAATGAAATTGCTATTTCTAGGAGTTTCCATGGAAACTACAGTACTAAGCAAACCTATGTACAAAAAGAAGAGATTTTTTTTTGTTGCAGTTGCTAAGTGTTCTTGAGAAAATCCACACAAGCATCATTATAATATGTAGTCAAACCAACAGGCTTGCTAGTTGAATAATGTATAGCATACAACTCTAGTGTTTACTTCTGAATACTTTAGAAATGAAAGTTCAGGCATCTGTGTGACCTTAAGACTTTGACCTGTACAATTTTTAGATTTAGCATTACATTGTTTAAAGTGAATCAACATGGTTAACAAACAAAATTACTCAGAGCAAACCCAACATGTTGCCAATTTTTTACATTCAATGCATGCTTGATAATCTTAGTAAAGTTCCTTAATTGGTTTTGATATGATCAGTTTGCTCTCAGTGTTATTGAAAATAACCTTCTATCTTCTAAGGGTTTGCTTATATCTGAATATAGGAATTAACACCTTCTATGGATGGTTTTATTACCTGAGAAGAGACAAAAGTCTTTTCATAGCAAAGGTGAAAAGTAGGGCAGGTTTTGAAATGAAATCAGAAAGTTTTTGAAGAAAGAAATAGATGCTGAGATTGCAAATTCTTTACAGTCACAAACCAGTTTTGAACCTCTTTCTATTTTGCATCACCAAATGAGCCTACCTGGTTTCTGAAAATTTGGATTATTCCACAATCAAACCCTAAATGTGAGTGCTCAACAGTGGCAAGGGGTAGGTGAGCCTATAAGAGGATTTGTGTGAACAAGATCCAAAACAAAACAAAAGAAGAGAGAAAACAGAACATCATAATATTGTGCTAATTTAAGAATTCAATAGCTAGATTTTTAGGATAAAAACATTACAAAGTTTACATTTAATTCTCTTATGAACTAAGAAACTGAAATTTTTGTCCATCTATTGTCCATCATGTTCAATGTTAAGTACTATTTAGAAATTACTTCATTTTATTGGAATAATGACAGAAATGTCTGTGAGTATGAAATGGCACCACAATGTGTTGTGATTATTGACATGATATTTGAAACATATTGATTACAAGATTTTTTTCCCTAAAGAAATTATATATGGTAGTTGAAGCTTTAAATATTTAATTAAAAGTCATGTATTAATAAAAAATGATTCAATAAGTCACCAAGTGCAAAATTCTGCAATGATGTCTCTATAAATTATTTAGCAACTCCAAGAGTGTTGGATTTAATAAATTAAATTCAAGGACATCTGGTCAACATACTTACAAAAACTAAAAATGCAATTTTCTTTGTCAGTGCAGTAGCCTGGGCTCTTATATTTTATCGTGAGCAACTTCGATTTTGCTTGATATCTTCTTACTCGGACGTTGATTCCTTCAAGGAGATAAAATCAGTTGTATGAAGAGGAAAATATGAAAAACAACAAACCATTTAAATATATAGGCTAATGTCTATTTTTTAAAATGTTAAAAACCTCCTTACTTAGCCAAAAGCAATAACCACCAACATTATTTCTGTCTTTTTGAAGTTATCTAGACATCCTTTTTTTTGTTTCTGTCAACAGTCATACCCATAAAGTGCTTAACTCTACAAGAGCTTGGGATTTCCACTTCTGAATCTTGCCTAGAGATTCCATTTTCCTGATAGCATATGTTGGACTTTTGATATACAAATTCCTTTTAAATTAATTTCTATTATTTGTCTGCTTTCAAAATGTCCATAAACATGCTCAGCACAGTAGCCTAAGTGTCTGCATGCATTAGTTCTATTTTACTAGAGACTAGTGTGGAAACCCAGGGCACTGGGAATATTTCTCTGTCTGCTCTGGGGTGCCCCAACCCCCAGGGGAGCACTGACTTTGACCCTCATTCATGGAGAAAGTTTCCCAGACTTCAAGATAGACTGGAATCCACAGAAGTGTGAAATAGATTATAGAGAGCAGTGTGGGTGTGTTACTTGGTGAGAAATTGAGGTTTTGGGATTTTTAGTATGTTGTGGATGGAAGCAAGATGGAGGGCACAGGGTGTCATCCTGGATTTCTTCTTTGTGCTTCTTCTTCCTTCTTCCCCATGGGTTTGGGTGGCATTTTGTAATTGGGCAGAAAAGTCCACATTGTGGGCTCTGTGGGATCAGTTATTGGGTTAAAAGGGAAAATAATCCAGGTGTCAGTTCTTAATTGGATAGTTTAGCTCTAAAAGACCTTGGAACAAGAGATTGTTGGCCATTTTGTGCCTTCTAATGAAAAGCTGCAGAACTCATGGTTGTGTGACTGTTTTACTGATAAAAAATTATAAACACTTGAGTCCAAACATGAACTACTGTCTCAAGTGCCTTCAATCCAGACCCAGAGAAACTGATAACTAGTTAAGCCCAAGAATATATGTTTGCACATATTTCATGAAAGGAGAATTGGTTTGTTTTAAAATTCCAGAGACTGAGTAGCCGTAGTGAGTTTTTAAATGGACATTTTGAATCTTCCTCTTCAGTCAATGAGTTAATTGTCTCCATCTGTCAGAATGGAGAGCTCTGGTTATCGATGCACTTTAAAAACCTATTTTATCAAGTATTGTTCATAAGCAGTAAGTAGGGAGAATAGCTATTTAAGGTTATTCACATAAAGACAAAGATATTTTTCAGTAACAATATTACATCTGAAAGTAAAAATTCTTCCTGTTGTGTTTGGTATTCAAAAGCTCCTTCACAGTTTAACCACTGCCCTTCAATCAGTACTTCAAAGGTACAGATTCAATAGCTTTTTTATTCCAATTTTTTTCTACGTACCTAGATTTTTGCCTTTTTAAAATATAATTGTTATTGTTATTACTACTATAATTATGTTGACGAGGAAGCTTCAAAATTGATTTTTTGTTTCTGCATCATTTGAAAGAAGTGATGAAATATCCTAAAGATTTAACTAAATCTATCAGTGTGTATAGACTGATAGACACAGAGATGCTGGTTACCTCAGAAAATATTAAATACAAAAAGAGTTTCAAAACGATTTAGGAACTGATAGATATTCAGCTGCCAAGGAAGTATCTCCTTATTTTATTGTTATTTTTTAATGCTCAAGAATTTATGCAAGCATAAATCGGAATTGTACACCTGGAAGTGCAGCAATCACCTGCTGAGCAACAAGTGATTTTATCAGAAAGGCTCATTTTCCAAACAGTATATGGAACAAAAATGAGCAGGTCACAGAGTTCACTCAAAATGGAAACCCTTTAAGGTTGACAGAGATTTTACCCACAGGAATCTGTGAAATGCAGGACTACCACCACCAGAACAGGTTAAACAAAATGTAAAATGCTGTTGATTGCATAACCTCAGAACCTTTCCGTCACATCTTTGTCTCATGTTGTTCATCTGCCTCTCACACTGAATGTGTCACAGTTGTAAATGAATAAGGGACAAAAGGGCCCAGGGAAGCAGGGTCAGGTGTGTGGCTGCAATAACAGCAACAGCTATTTACTTCATAACTCCTAAAATAAAGCAAATTGGAAATTAAAATTTTGAATTTTTCAGAGGTGTGGAACTTTAAAATATCTCATCAGTAAGAGCCCATGGCTAAGAATTTACCATGTCAGGATGGTGTCAGGATGCCATCTCATCACTACATGATGAAATACACTTGTTCAATGAAGTAGAGGACAAAAACATTTTTCACTCAAAACCAGTGGTAAAACTGCTTCACCAGGAGGAGAATGTTCTATACATTCTCTGTCTGTGAAAATCAAAGAGGACTTATGGTCTTAAGTCCTTCAGGTTTAAAAGCACCCATCAGCAATTTCCACTGCTTATCCAAAAAGTTATGAGAGGATAAAAAAAGTCTGGGATTTATTTCACAACTTATTCCATATTCTTGTGATTTTAATTGATTTCAGTGTAGATTCTTGAGTTAATAATTTTCCTATAAAGTCAGGCATCTGCAGACTAAGACTCAGGGTCCATCTATTTAAATCCTAGTGCATCTAAGAGCAGTCACTGGTGCTTGTACAGAGCAGGAAGGAATTTGGCTATTTTATCCTCAGGTAACCCACACTTTAGAACTGAGGGAATGGATAAAGACATGTGTAACACAGTCTGTGGCCACTTTCATTTTCACACTGGAACAATGCAAGAACAGCCGTAGCCCTCCTTTAGCTCAGGAAGATCTTTAAACCTCAATAGATTTAAGAACCTTAAATCTTCAATATCAGTGCAAAATCTGAGAAATGGATTTTAGCAAGCCACTGTAAACAGTTTGTCTATTTACTTCCTGCCTTTTCATTTTAGGAAGAAGAAAAAGGAATACAGGGTCAAATTAGTGCTATAAGTTTAGTTTCTACTTCTAAAAGCAGTTTTTCTAATAGGATTAGGTCATGGCTTAATAATTCTGATTGATTTACCCATTAACTTCATTATAAACCTTAGCTTTGTTTTGCTAACAATAAAAAAAGAAAAACACACTTTATTTAAATCATTGATCAATAAAGTTAGGTTTTCTTTTTGACCAGCTAGGTTTCCATAATTTTCATTACATTTGACTGAAAACAACATTAATTTTAAAGGAGAATGTAATACCATTTTTAAGTACAACTTTTATATTAATTTACAGGCAAATTTCAAAACACAATTGATTGTTACTTAGCTGTAGTCTGGAATGCATAAATAGTTTTGCATTTCTCTTTGGATCCATAAGCAGTTTCATAAAATACTGGCAAAGGTAGTTTTATTCATACAATATTCTTAATCACTAGAGAAAAAGGGATTATGTGTTTCTCACTCCTGTTAGGAACTGGCAATATTGCAAGCCATAGTGATGATAGGGACAATCAAAGATAAAGTAGTTGGCTCATTTAAAGAAAAATTCATGCTGTCTCCAAAATGAGTAAGCTGGTGAGTCTGACCTCCACTTTTTAATCTTGGCTCCCCAAGAAACATTCTGTTCTAGGTGAAAAGTAGATTGGTCAATCTCTCCTGGCAAGAAAATTGGAAATGACTGAGCTGTAGAAAGAAATATCCTGGTCCCATTGAGATCTACTCAGTTAACATTTAAATCAGCTGGAATGAAATTACCATCCTGTGTAGCCTTTATGGAGTACATGAGTTCTGTTCAGCACTTTATAGCACCATACATTCACCCAATCAACATCAATGAGACTCAAACTTGCTCCAGTGGCATGTTTTGCAGACCAGGTAATTTTGACAGATCCAAAAGGAAAAAATCATGCTCTGTGTCTGACCTATTGCCTAAATTCTATTGTTCTAGGCATGAGCCTCCAATTCAATAAACAACTCTGTGTATTTAGAAGAGTTTCAACAGATGCACAGAGTCCAACACTTTGGGGACAGAGTCTCTTTGTGTGAACAATAGGATTTGTCTGCAGACACAACAGTCATTCATCCAGAGAATCACTACATCACGAGACAGAGCAGTAGTGCAGCAGTTTTGTGAAAGGTGGTGGCTTCCTACCAAAAGCAGAAGGGCAGGGGATCTGGATTTGTAGCTGTGGTTTTCAAAATAATTAAGTTGGCTCTTCCTGATGGAGAGAGTTTGCCTGTGGAAAACAAGTCATTAATGGAACAGTCCATTGTGTAATCTGGCTTTTTTCTCAGATACATTATGGTAATTTCCTGCAGTGCACTTAGGATGCTGAATGGCAAAACTGAGCTGTAATATCCATGCACAGGGCTTAACAAGGAATGTACTGCAGGCTGACAAGGAAGATTATGACAACCACTACAAGACAATGGCATTCAAGTCAAGAGCAAGTTTGCCAACACTACTTCAGATTTATGTTCGATAAATTATTCGATAACATTATTACTATTCAAGGCTGTTCTGTAGCAAACATTTTCCATTTGCAAACTCAAAGTGGGCAAGATCTCTTTAAGTCAGGGTATGGATAAAAAGGAAGCAACTGTTACATTAATCTTAGGGTTCCAATTTAGGGACACCAGAAAATGAAAACAGAAATGAAGGTCTAAATCTCTTTTGTGTTACCCACTATGACAGAGATTAACACTCTAAAACATGTTAGATGGGAATCTGAGAAGTGCAAATCTGTTAAAAGCCTTGATTTACAGCTACTAATTTTCAGCAGTTACAATGGTTCATAACATTACACATTATTATACTATATACATATATTATAAACATTTTTTAAAAGCTTAGCATATTATCTGGGAGCAAAAATATTTAAGCTTTAAAAAGCAACAGTAAAACTAAAATGTTCCATAACTAAAAACAAAGAACATACATTAGTAAAAATATGATAAGGAAACAGTGGCCCATTGCACTTTGTAGGGAAATATATCTAATTCTGAGGTCTAAGGATCAAAGAGAGAATTATGAAGTGAGAACCTAATTCAGGAGGAAGTTGGGATTTGCAGAAACATTTGTATATTCAAAGAACTATTAAAGCTTCTTTGTAGAAGTAACAGCTAATTATTCAAATACATCACAAGGCTGATTTAACACAGTTTAACCAGAAAATGGTAAGTGAAAAAAGTCAGGGAGCACTCTGAACCTTGTGATTAGTGTAGTGCCTTCCTCTGAACTTATGATCACTGAGAAATATCAGAAGTGACAAACGATTTGCAGTTTGATTGGAGATTATTTGTTAATAAATTTGGGGAAAATCTAAAATGTTTCAGACAGCTCACTTGAACGGAGCAAAGTAAGGTAGCTGATTTATTCTACGTGAATTTCATACATAATGTAAATCACAGATGAGTCATAATTCAAAAGATGAAAAAATATCTGATAGAATTTTTTAATAAAATAGCAATAACCAGGAAGGTTTGCTCTCTTCAGCATGATTCCTTGAACATAAATTTTAATTTTTCTTTAACTCTGGAATAAAAGCTTTTCTCAGTGAGAAACTACAGCCATGAGTTTGTTTTTGCTATCACATTAAAAGAAGATAAAACTTTTGCCATATTTATATTTTGGAGACCTCCTTTGAACACTTTTCCTCTGGTTTTATTCTCATCTACCTCTAGTCATGAACGTTCACTTAAAAACTTAACTCATGGCAATCAACTAGGAAGATTTAACTTGCCCTGGAAGACACTGATGTTAAGTTTATTTGAGAGAAAGAAGTGGAAGACAAAGATCCTTTAGAGTACATGGAGATTATATCTCTATTTAGAAGGCACTTACTATGTGTTTTAACACTGATTAGATCATTTAATATCCTAGTTCTCAAGTTAAATAGTAAACTATCTCAGGATATATTTTTAGAAATATAATTGGTATATTCTGGCAAAAGAAATGTAACAGATGATCATTTGCAAAAAAAAAAACCCAGCAAAACAGAATGAAATGTTCTCTGCTAGTTAGGAAAAGCTCTTTCTTTCTAATTTTATCCTAAATTTCTATTTATTTGATTTTAAAAAAATTAAAAAAAAACAAAACAAAACAGCCTGTAACTACTCTTTTAGACCTGTATGGCTTTTTTTTTCTCACAATGTTCAGGTAAATTAAAATCTACTTCCACCTTTCCTAGATGTACAGAAGGTTCCTTCCTTGTTCCTGAAGTATCTGTCTTTGCACTTTCAGGAGAACTAAACTAACTTTCAAAATCAAATTTAAAGCACATACCATAACATATTCAGAACAGAATGTGACAGCTTGAACCAAACATATTAGTGTCTTATGCAAAACAGTGGGTATTTAACTTAAGAGTCTGCAAAGGTTTTATGCTGTATTTTGTTACTCTACAGAGCAAGCATTGCTGAAATCCTAAGTTTGAGTCACAAACAATGAGAAAGAATTTCCAAAACGTACTGGAAAAATCTTTACAGAAAGTCATCAGGTCTGAATATATTCTTAATACTGGATAAAATTTTAGAATAAGTCAGAAGATTAAAAAAATAGTCTCTTCCATACATCAATTACAATAATTTAGTTATAACAATTAGCTACAAATAGCTACTGTAAATTAGCAACTCCAGAGACAGATCTGAAGCCCATCAAATTTCTAATTTTTTTCCTTATACCTTGGACAGTTTTGTAAGATGTCACCATTATTAAGCAGTTCAGAAACAAAATAATGAATAGTTATGTGAGAAGGTAATGGGAAGGTGGTGAGGCTTCTAATCATTAATGAAACAAAAGGAGCCAGGAAATCCAATATTGCCAGAAATTCCATAGTCTGTGCTTCTTAAGCAACACATGGTTGTGCTGTAAACTCTTGTTTTTAGTATTTTATTTATAGTCAGTCATCAGCTGGTTTTGGAGGCAAAAGCAGACAGTTCATCTGGCTGCAGTGCAAACCATGTAGAAAAAGGCAATTTCACTAGGTTAAGGAGCAGAGCATGAAATGTGTAGGGGTGAGGAAAGAAGGCTCTTGCCCTAATCTCTACCCAGACTTGTCACAAGTTTGATCCCAGACATATCTCCAAGGATTCCCAAAGCTTTTGATGGGTATCTTTCTTTCTTTCTTTCCAAAAGAATTGATGTAAAGACATTTCATCTATACTATATACCATTAAGGGTTTGCATTTCAAGGGTATTTTGACCTGAATTTGATTCAGGGCCCCCCTCAAAAAAAAGAAAAAAAAACCCCAAAATACAACGAAACCAAACCAAAACAAAAACAAAGCCCCCCAAACAACATGATGGTGTTGGTTTATGGCAAAAATATTAGTCCTTAGATTTACAAAGTGGTTCTGCCCTGTCACAGTCAGACTGGATTATTGTTTTTCTGCATGGTGTATTTGGAGTGTAATTCCAGCATTACTGGAAAATAACAAAGGAGTTCTTATTTAGGAGCAATGCTGTTGTTGATTGGATTAATATTATTTATATTATTACCATATCCTTGCAGACATTACCTTGTCCTTATTGCTTTGTCTTTCCTATAATTTTCCTGCAGATTTGATAGCAATGATAAGGGTGGGGAGGGGGAAAGGGATGTTAAGACAGAATGAATTAGTCAAGTTCTTTTGTGTAGCCTGTGTTGCGACTGAGCTTTCACAAAAATATGACTGTTGAGATTGATGAGGGCTGCCTGGAGTCTCAGAGATTTCAGGCACTTTAGTTCCATCTACCACTGGAGTTTGCATCCTGAGTTCATGATGCTTTTTTCAATTTTATCTTAAATATTCACCCAAAAAGTCCATTAACCAAATGAAAGAGTGAAGCAGATAAGAAAATGGGTGATATGTGAATATATGTAATCTATGGTCATAATTTTAAGCCATTACCATTTCACTTATACCCAAAGGACAAGAATCATAGTACAGGACAGAATCATAGTAATACTTGTAATTTACTTTTATTGCTTCTCAGCTCAGGGAGTTAGATTCCCTCTATTTTATGAAGCTTCTGCAAATATTCTCCTTCACTTGACGAAAATAGACTGAGAAAACCTTGATCTGTCTCCTGGCTTATCTTTAAGTTTTCAGCCTCCTTTTCCAGGTGATTTTCTAGATCTCAACAGGGAACATCCAAAATGTTAACTGACAAATTTGTAATTAAATGTTTTCTGATAGTACATTTTTTTTTTCTTAGACATCTAATTTAAGAGTGAGGGCACTTCTTTTTCTTGCTCTTTAGATTATCCCTTGGGACTTTTACTCCAAATTAGAGATTAAAACCCCAACTCTTAAGGAAAAGTTTGCCTTTCAAAGAAAGACAAATGCAGAATTAATTTTCTTAGCTTTATTATTTTCTCAGCCTTCAGAAGATTATTTTTTTAATCCAAGCTAGTCACCAAAGCTGTGGTTACAGAAAATGGAAGTATAAATAGAAGTTTCAAAGAGCAGATTGCCTCAAGTGTATAAAAATGGGATGAATGCTTTACTAAAGGTGCTGTTTTCTACTAACTACTGACAAAGAAACTGTGTGTTAAAACCTAATCCTTATGTGTGAAATGTTCTGTCTCAATTTATATTTCATTTGGATAAAAAACAGCAGCAAGAAGAATGGTTAAACTTTCTACTGTTATATTTTTGTAATTTTTAAAGCAAAAGTTTTATGCTCTTCAGATTTTGTCCTAAAGGGAAAAAAAGGAAAATAAAACCACCACAAAAAAAAAAAAGCCCACACACAAAAAAGCCACCCCTAGATTTATAAAAGGTGTTGTTTCTATTAAGAGAAGGAAGTATTTTTTGAAGTCTCAGAACTCCTCAAAGGAAGGGCAAAGAATCTTTGTGTGGCGAAGTTTCTTTGTCTGGCAAGAGCCAGAACTGCCAGTGAGGGGATGGATGGGCTGGGGAGGGAGGGGTGGAATGTTGTCTGCATGAAGAAGCCTTCAGCAGGTGTCAGGCAGGCCCTGCAAGGCCAGGAGGATCAGCTGTTTGCCCATCAAGCAGCTCTGATTTGTGTTCTGACCTCCCCACAGGTGGCTCCCCATGGAGGGTGACCTGGCTCCGTGAAATTCTCCCCCCCTGCCTGCAGGAACAGTGCAGTTGGCACCCAAGGACTCCAGGATGGGGACACAGGATTTTTGCTGCTCATCCTCTCCCTCATCCTCCATATCCCTCTCCCCCAGAACACATCACTGCAGCATGGGGCATCCTTCATTTACAGAAAGAATTTTAGTGAAGTAAATAGAAAGTGGCAAGTAAATTTTGAGATTTCTCTGTTACCTGCTAACCATTTTACTAGAGTTCTTTTGCCTTTTTATAAAGATAGATAAAACCTTTAGAGTGTATCTAATGGAAAGCTGTACCAATGTTCCCAGGGGATTGTTAACCTTAAGACAGCACAAAGCACCACCACTGCTTAATTGGAACAGTATTAGCAAACAGTGAATTTAATTGGGAAGCATTGGCCTGAAGCAAAGAGGTTATCTAGTGTTTGCCCAGGTGTTTGAATCAGGGCTCTGGGATTATGTTGCAGAAATAAAAGATTCAAAGAGAAATTTAATATTTTTTTTTAATTTTATTATTGATTCAAACTACTGTATTATTTTTTTTATTTTTTATATTTTGCTTCTTTGGGTATGGGAGGGCTGAAATGTAACTTTGGATGTTGTTGACTGGATGCATATGTATGCTTAATGCTGTCATTCAGAATAGTCATTAAAAGCAATTAGGGACCACCTTTTGAATTTTACTCTTGTGTATTCCTTCTTGCTCCATGGGAGAATTGAAATATCAGGCATCAATGAAATAAAGCCAATTAGTAGATAAGGTAAGTATTATCTACCAGCTGTGGCTATAGTACTACATTGCTGGTTGGTTTTTTAATGGTAAAACTGTGAATTGCAATGGCAGAATGGAGAATTCCTCCACTTTTTAAATCTTACTCATAAAAAACTCAGTGCTAATCAGAATTAAATGGGAATTCACAGTATAAAAGCTCAATACATTGGTCCTGTACTATCAGTCAGAGATGGGAGAATTTCCTCCTGGAAGTCATGCACAGTCTTCAACAAGCTACTAAAAATGGGGGTGTGTGTTACACATTGAAGTGCTTTATTCCTTTTGTTAAAATATCTAAATATCTAAGCTAGCTTAGTCCCTAGAGCCACCTTAGTTCCTAGTCTGCCCCTCTCTGCAAGAAGCTTATTTGGAGTTCAAAAACTTCTCCTGGGACAAGTCCCACGATGTCGTGGTGTCTCTAGCTGAGAAAGTCCAGTGCTTTTGTGTCACAGATAAATATAATCAATACTGTTGAAGGAAGAAAGGGGAACAATGATGCATTAGAGGTTGCCATGAAGCATCTCTCTCATTTTGTCCTATTCATAGAACTAATTTTCTATCAATATTTTAGCAGGTGGAATAAAGGATTCAGATGCATGGTCCCCACAGGTTATTTGCAAGTAGCTGATCTGTGCTGTTGCAACTGAGTTCAGGAGCTGAGTTTTGGAGCTTGCTTTTCGTTTCTCTCCCAACAATGTTCATGGAGCTTCATAAAATTGTTTCTGATTTGCATTACTATAACATAAATGAGAATTTCAAGTGCTCTGAGCTCTCTTTGCTGTGTTTGCTGAGAACATAATTTCTCCTTTACCAAAAAAACCCCAGAAGAAACAATGGAATAGATTTTCAATTCATAATGTTTTTTGCTGACTTTTCTCTCCTTACTTCTCTCTATTTTGTATCCTCTGTCTGTCTCAGGGTGCTTACATAACTCACAGGACATATTGGAGAGACTTACAGTTTACTTACAGATTATCATTTAAGCTGTTGCTTTCAAGTTTTATTAATAATGTATTATGTTTTCCATTTATGATCTACATTTCTTTTGTGGACCTTGCTGAAAGTACATTTGGAGGGGAGGAAAAAAAGCATGTTAAAATGAAATGGAAAAAAATTTTTTGCAAGTGATGGTGTATAACTTTATTACCAAAAAAAGAAGTTATCAATCTGCAAGTTCTCATCTTATGTAAATCTTATTATCTCTACTAGAGGAAGGTTTAGGCTAAACATATCAATGACTTTAAAGTAAACATAGCTTGTCCAAAGTTAAAATACAGGAATTTTTCTTGCTGTTGCCAGCAATTCCAATGCTGCTCTGAACCATGAAGCAGAGGTAAGAAAATAAACACATATTCCTCATATAATGTTAATCAGACTTTTGGGTGAAAGACAAAGAATTTACAGCATTTCTACTTCAGTTCTAATAAATAACCAACATACTTAATCTTCTCAGTCCTCTCTGGTATGTTCACTCTTTGTGAGCACACAGTAAATGACTTCATTTTTATTTGTCCTTGGTGCTAAATCACAGAGAGGATTGCAAAGGTGCAGTGGGGGTGGGGGGCCAGAATCATCTTGTTAATGGAAACAGCAAAGAGCTGGAGGCCAATAAAGCCTCCACTCTGTGTGACTGGGGTCAAGTCACCTGCTGCCTTTTTCATCATCCTTTGACGCAGCTCAGAAGAAGTAGACTGACAGCTGAACCTCACTGAAAATGCAAACCTATTTTTGGATAAGGCTTTAATAATAAGCCAATAAAATTAACCAATCTTTTAGGAAATTTCATTCCTGCTGTGATGCATTTACACAAAGCAGGAGAATCCCAGAGGATAAGATCTGCCAAAATTAGAAAAAAAATAAAATGTGAACTTGATGTGCTTCTTCAGTTCAGCTGGCCTTTTAAAAGAAGTCCAAATTTGGTGTACCTGAATTTCTAGTGGGCAATTTGGCTTAGTAAAAACAACAATTAAGTGTCTTTCAGCTCCTATTTAGGGTAGAGCATGTGTTGTGCTTTTCTGACATTGCCAAAGTACCATAATTAAGACTGTGAAATTATTTTGACACTTTTAAAATATGAGACATCTAGTAGGAAGTGAATGTATTAGCTGTGCTTTATGAATTGTACTAAAAGGAAAAATACAGCTGATATTATAGATTGGTCAGGGGGGAAGAGTTAGGTGACATGGAGATGATGCAGCTACTCCTGGTCAACAGAGGAGAGGGTTAAATGCCAAGCATAAGTGTTTGTTTACATATTTTTCTTTGGCTGATTTGTTGATTGATTCTCTGGATGCAGTTGGCACCCGAGGGCTGTGGGAATTGTTAGTTGTGTCAAACAGGGCTGCTGGGACTTCCAGCCTGGACAAAGCTGCCTGCCTGTGGCAGAGCCCTGCTGTGTGAGTAAGTGCAGTTCAGTTTTCCTACAGCCAGGGCATCCTGCTGTGCTGCATTGCTGAAGGGGAAGATTTCTGTGCTCAAAGTGACAGGCACTCCCACTTCTTCTACATGATGCTCCCCTGCCTCTTCCTCTCTTGTAAAATCCTTACAGATCTTGCAAGAAGTATCAAGGATTCGTTTTATGCTCTTCATTCTAATCCTGCCACTGTGTTAATCAAGCCTGTGTGTTTGATAGAATTTTTATTATTTAATTACTATTTTTTGTTCTGCTCATTGTTATTGCTATTGCTCCCCTTCTACAAATATTTTAATTGGCATCAGTTAATTTCAGGTTTGCTTTTCACACAACATAGAAGAAAAGATGTCCTAAACTACTTATGGTCTTTTTCTTTCTAGAGAAAGAAAAAATGACAAGTTGGTTGGTTGGTTGGTTGGTCCTTTGGGTTTTTTATGTGAGTGGGTAGCAGGGACCAGAAGAGAAAAGATATGCAGAGAGAACCAGTTTGTATTGAGGAACATTAAAAAGAGAGTTGAAATTTCAGGGTTGTTAAATTTGGATTAATTCTCATCTGGCATTCTGGACTGAATAATCTTCTTGTGTCTAGAGTCCATTAGGTACACACTGGAGCACAGCTCCCAGCTCCTTTCAACTTCCTGGTCATGCACTCTAAAACTCTTTCACAATGTGAATCAAAGCAGCAATGAAAAAAATGGGGGAGAGCATAGCAGGGAGGTTAAAATCAAAATTATAATGATTTGTACATTAAGAACATAGAATATACATTTAAATTCTTTGTCTCAGTTCCTCTAGAACTCTTTGGCCAGGATTAATTTTGAGTGTAAAATGATTTAATACTAGTAAAAACATTCACACAAAAAAGCATACTTATTAGCAGTGCAGCAAATACACTGAAAGATACCCCAGCATATGAATTTAAGGCAGGGAAAAAGTGTTTTGCATAATTCCCAGAGAAGAATAAATGCACAATCAATCCTGGTTTCCACTCCTGCTAAACAGGACTGTCAAATGATACCAGTTTGTAGGCTTTGTGCTTTATTAAAGGAGTTTAATTCTTATGAAAAGTCATTATTTGTTACATAATTTTGTTTTCTTCTTTGCTGATGCTCACACATATATGAATACATACAATATTTCTGTTTCACTGTTATGGTCTGAAAAGCTGGACAGCTAGACAGCTGCTTTCAACCTTTTCTTTGGCTATGTGAAGTTTTAGTATTTTGCTCTGGACCAGCACTGCCCCACAAAATTTTTGCTCAGTGTATGCCTTTAATTTTAGTGAAACTTTTCTCCCCATAATGGCTTCTAAAGCTTTAATCTGCATAAACACACTCAAAATTTCAAGCAACTAAGATTAAGGAAACTCTTGGGAATCTGGTGAAAGAGAAGAACAAGAACTGAGAAAAATGCAAATTTCCCTGACACTGTGGAGTGTCTCCTAATTCTGCCAAGCCTAGCAATAGCACATCTAAAACATTTTAAGAAACTTTTTCCAAAGCAGAAAAAAATCCCTCCTAATTCCAGTGGTCTTGAATCTTTAAGTTTTTTAAAATGTGAGGTAACAAAAGAATATCATTGTCAGGCACATAGATTTATTTCACCAATGTAATGAACTATGGGTATATTATGGCTGTACCACAGGATTTTGGTTAACTTTCAGTGAAGAAATATAGCACTGTGAATTTTTGTCATCAGGCAGAATCCACTGCTCGGCAGAGGATTGTAGGACTAAAAAGATTTAAATGAAGCAAGGACTTAAAATCAGTAGCAGGAGCATACTTTAACTGATGGGACCTGCTAGAAAACTGATTTCTCAAATAATTTGAGTTTGATGGTTCTGAAATATATGTCAATATATACATTTACATAAGTATTAATTGAAAATTAAAGGAACACTAAAATATCTGGCAGTTTAAAAAATAACCCACTGTTAAAAAAAAGAAAAGGGGAGTGGAGGTGCTGCTTCCTTTCAACTTTGAGTTATTGCAAGAGGTGGATTTAGTTTTTCTAATCTAAACTAATATTGTGATGCCTTTATTCTACTTCAATCAAACTTCTTGTAAAACCCATGACTACAGAAAGTCTGAGGTAAGTGACAAAAGCAGTACAATATGTAGTAAATCCTCTCCTTCTTAGCAATACTCTAAGCTCTGTCTATTGTAAAAATGAAAGTGTGAAAGAGAAAACACACACTATTTACAATACATCAAAAGTAAAGAAATGAACCCTTATCTACATTGCTGAGCAGGACTATCAGATAATAATCCTTGCTTCAAAAAGGAAAAGAAAACAAGAATCTGGTCCTTAAATCTTAGGCAAACTGAAGGGGATTGCAGTGTAACAAAACCTACAAAGAAAGTGTCTAGCAGCAAATCCTATAACCAGGGCCATTCCCTTCCTGAACTCTGAGGATGGCACAGTGACCTCCCACAGCAAATCTGTTTCTGAATTTAGACAGATAAAACCTGGGCCCAGCCTTTGTAAAAGATTGCAATATTTGTTCTGTGCTGTCCTCAAAAGGCTCTTGGTTACTGCAGTTGTGAACATTTATTCTATATTTAACTATATACATTATATATATATATATATATATATATATATATATAATATTTAGTACAAAATTATCTCAGATGTAGCTCCACTCAAGTTAATGAAAGGCATTTCATTAACTTGAGAGAAAGAGAAAGAGCTATCCTTAGTGAGGAATATGGAGTGAATTTTCAGGCAAAATCTATGCCAAGAAAGAGCAAGGGCTGGGAGTATGCATAAACAGTCTCCAGTAAAATGCATACTGAAAATTCAGATCCCAAGATAAACTTCAGATGAAATTCAAATACATCAGGCATGAAAATATGTAATTTGTTGCTTTTCCCTGCCTACATATCATATATTTGTAAGTTCAGAGGGGGTTCCCTTTTTAGGGTAAAAAAGAAAATCAAACATTTTAGTTAGTAGGTTAGAAATGAGTTATCAAATAAGCAAAATGAATGGAGTTTGAAAACTCTCAACTGATTTGACTCTTGGAGTGTAATTTCAGGGTTTGGTTTCCCCTCCTTCCAAAACATGTATATTCATTGTTTCCAATGGTGTTAGCCTTGATTTACAGCAGTGTAACTGGGAGGAGATCTATCTCCTGATGGAGCACTATCTCACATTTCTTCTACACACATGCATCATCAGCCTGGGACAGCTAATGACTACTGGGGATGGTGATCAGTAAATTAAAAATTCTCTAATGAGGCTTTGATATGGTGCAGTGTAATGGCTCCAAAGGAGACAATACGGTCTGCTGGGTCATTGATTTGTTAGCTACAAATTCTCTTTGTGTGCCATAACATTAATCAGCTTTAATGGCTCCAATGGAGTCATATTAATTAATTGCAGCTCCATTAATAACTCCCTGATTATGTATTTACCTGACCTAGACTGTAGTGTGAATTTTAGAAACTCTTTAATTATGCTTTACACAATAGTGGCCCCAAGGGAGACTATAAATAGTGTGTTGCAGGTACTCTTATTTCCAAATATTATTCCAAAGGCTATTTGAAAAACGTTTGGCTAATTTTAATTCGGATGCACTGTGATATTTTTAAAGTTTATTTCATTAGTATAAATCAAATCCATATGGAAAGACAAACAAGAACTAAGGGTAAAATACCTGGATTATTCAGCTCCTGGAAGTCCCATTTGTTTGCACAAATCAAGCTACATACTTGGTATATAGATGGCTCACATAAGGCACCGTGTGAGGCCTTCAGCTGATCAAAGGGAAGCATCCTCCCTCTGTCTTCATCAGCAGTGAGGGCTCTGTTAACTCTAACAACCTTCCAGAAAATACTGCACTGTGTTGCCCAGCTCCTCAGAGGGGAAGGAGGAATGGTATTGAACATTACATCAATCTATTTATTATATTTACTATCATCATTTCAGTTGCATACATTTGTGCTTGCAAAATTCCATGAAGATTCAAAATTTATTCCCTCAAGTTTAGGTCTAAGTTCTTCCATTTTGTTTTTGCAAATTTCACTTCCCATGATTTGTCATGAAATTTTTATCACTGGAAGAATTGCCTGCCTTTTTTCTTCATTTCTATCCAATTCTCACATACAAATCAATAAATAAAATAATGGTATTTGACCAGTAAAGAAAAAATGGAGATTGGATTTTTTCAATACATTTCAGTATTGATTTTAGTCTTGGAACCCCAAAAGTTTAATTTTTATTCCTGAACTCTCTCTCTTTCTCAAAGTATTTTTAGGAGACTAAGGGAGCATTCCCTTTTTTTAGTTTCTTTAACAGCCATTGTCTACTCAATGCCACAGACTATAAATTTCATCATAATGCAAGAGAATATGAATAAAACCAAACCTCTTTATCCAAGACAACCTTCAAAGACTAATGTTTTCATTCTCATCATTTAGATAACTGAGTTTATATACAAAATCATATATATAAACATTCACATTTCATCCACCTGGACTGCAATATAACATTCTGTGGGATGGCATATGGGAAATAAAACAGAGAAAGATGATGATGGTATGCATGAATATTGTGGAGTGACTGTAACTTAGGAAAGGGAACGGGCAAGACTGATGGGAAATGTACTTGAAAGATCCAATGGAGATTTCTTGTGAAATTCCAGAATATCACTCAAAACTCACCTTATTTAATATCTTCATTGGTGGGGGGGGGGGGAAGAGGAGCTGTAGGTGGCTAAGTTTAAAAAAACATAAAACTGAGACATCAATGCAGAAATAGCAGAAGAATAGTGAAAGAATAGCATTCAAAACAAAATGGATGAGCTGGCAACTGGAATGACAACAAGAGTTTAAAATATAAGGAGGAAAAAATAAAAGTACTTTGAAGCTAATAAAATGTAAGCACCATTATAAAATATAAAGTAACACATACCTGCGTAAGAAATACATAAGAGAAAAACCCCACTGTGTGAGCAAACTGACCTAAAAATATCCACAAATACATTTTAAAATTCAAAGGAGGAGTTTCTAACTTTCACTGCAACTAAATCCAAACAAAATCTTTCACTTTGAGGCATGTAAATCCCATTGGATTTATCACAACCCTTTTGAGAGGGAAGAGAAAATGCAGTGCACACATTGTGGCTTTCCTTGACAGCACAGAAGGGCCACGCTTCTGCTGTCTCTCACTTAATGATTTTTTATGTGAAACAGCTACTTGAAAGCTCAATTCCCACATCCATCAGGCTTTAGAATCACTGACTGTTTTACCTGTTCTTCAGGAGAGGGAGAAAAAGCTTGGTGTCTTCAGCATCTTGCATTCCATATGGCACTAATATCTCCCTTTGTAGCATCATAACTAATTGGACAGTTAGAGAAGAAGTAAGTCAACATCATCATCAAGTCTTCAGGATCTTGTCTTTTCTGTTAAACAAACATGAAAAATGATTGTAGATATAAGGAGATATAAACATTTGTTGGTGTACATCTTTCAGGAACTGTGGCTTTTTGTGACTCTGCAACAGAGGATTTCTGAGAAATAATAGCTGCATTTGACAAACAGTGCCATGCACTTCAGTAATCAACACAAAACATGACTCTTGGCAGGAGTGTCAAGAATTTTATTAGAAGCATTGCATTTGCCTTGTAGTTCTAGAAAAGCTTATGTTGTGTTCAGGCAACAGGTTATATCCTTTTCTTGTGGTTTTGTTCGGGTTTTTTTTTGGTTTTTTTTTTTGTTTTGGTCTTGTTTTTGTTTTCTAAGATCTCTTTTAAGGTTATTTCTTTTATTAAAAAGGGAAGGAAAAGGATGAACCAATACTGAATTAATCGGTTTACACTAGATTTTTATCAATATTATTAAGATCAGTGTATGAACCTTGTTAGAACAATCTCTTTCAGTACAGATTGCTTAAATATAAATCTAAACCAGGAATTTTACTATTCCAACCTGGTAACTGAGGATGTTCTATAGAAAAAGTCACCAAATACATCAAATTAATGAGTTGAAGGTGAAGAGCGATCTATAGATAGGAAAATATAAGCTTGTTCTTGATCTTGTAAGAATATTTATTTATGATAATTTATGTGAACAGAAGTTCTTTGCTATATTTTTAATTTCAACCAAAATGAACCATGTATTTCTCTATATATATCAGAGTGCTGCAATAACAGCCATATCTGATATTTAGTTTTCTGAAAATGGGCTTTTTGAGCAGTGCAGTGCAGTCACTCATTTTCTTTAGCCTGCATTTTATAAAAGGGCAACATATAAAGCAAGTTTAAGATAACTGTTTATCATACCAAAGATGATTACATATTACATGCTTCTGCATCTACCTCTGAACACTTAGTTACAGAAAATGAAAAGGAGGTCATAAAAATTTGTTCAAAAATTAGATCAAAAACAGCAGACTGGATTATATGAAAGCATTTAAAAAACTCAAGTTTCATTAGTGAAGTAAGACCCCAGCAAATCAGAATTATACCGTAATCCAAGAAGAAAATAAAGGTTTGAAAAAAGAGTACTTCTGATGAAATAGCTAAATCTTGGTCAATACAAGAAGTCAGGAATGAGTTAAAGTGAAGAAAATGTCATTTACAAGACAAAGGAATTAATTGTTTAGCAGTCCTTTTTATGGCTATAACCTGAAAACTGTATTTACTTGGAGTGCACTCAGTCCAGCTGGTTCTGTTTATGGAGTCCATCAGTAGCATGCCAGAGACTCAGGTAACCTGAATGATGAAGAAATGTCAATCTTCTGCTGTGGCCCAGAAGTTCAAAACACAAGGCTTGTATCAACACCAAATAATTTTCTCTGAACCTGGTTGTTTCATGTCAGTCTTTAAAGGATTATCACAGTCCCATAGCCACAAAAGACAGGATCATGGTCACTCTTAGTGATGTCAAGTGAATGAGAAACTGCAGGGTCTTTAAGTGAGTTGACTCCTTTCCTTTGGATCTTCTGATGCCAAGTCCTGTTATCTGTACACTCAGCAGCCAACATTAGGAGTAAAGCTGAGCATGTCCTGCCTCACAGAGAAGAGTCACCAGCTCCAGGACAGGAGAAGTAAAAAGTAATCAACCTTCATCTTGATAGTAATCAACAGGTTTCATTATTGCAGGAAAATCCCACTGCAATACCCTCACCTGACATGGAATTCAAGTTAAAAAGCAGGAAAAAGGTGTACAAGAGAGGCAAAGAGGAGAGGTCTGTGGAAATGCTGAATGGCCAGGATTTTGAGGCACAAAGACACTGCCTGCTAGCAAAGAGCTGGTCTGGGCCACGAAGAGTGGCAGACTGGAATCACTCCTAAAAGCTGCTCAAGGTTGGACAGTGAGTTACACAATCTCCCGTGTAACAATGACATGTCCCTCTCATGGTCTCTGCTTCACCTTTGACATCAGAAGGGATGTTACACCCTCCTTTTGGTGGGCAAGGATAAGTGAAGGGATGAGAATGAAAATAAAGTTGTTGGGGTGCAAGGGGCTGAAAGCCCAGAGATTGCACTGAGACACAAATCACCTTGGACAAGGTGCCAGTGGCTCCTGAGGAAGGGCATCAGGATTGTTCCTGATGCTCTGGGCTGCTTGTGGCTGGACTCTCAGTCCTGGTTCCTCCACACAGCTGGAAGATGTCTTTGGCCACCCTCTTTCTTCCTTTGGCTAGATGTGTATGCCTTTGCCTCAAATGTGCTCTGTTTTATTTCAGTTATGTATAGTCCTAATCTAACAAATCTTTCCTTTAGGGATCATACAGAAGACAATCCCAAATGTCTGTGAAGTTGGTTTGGGAGAAAGATGTCTGTGCTCCAGGGGCTCTTAACACAGCTGTCACCTGAAGGGTGACTTTTTCCATTGTTTTTTACCAGACACATACTGGAAGGCAGCATTGTCAACTTTTACTCTGTCATAGTTTTTTTTTTTTTTTCCCACTAGTCTCCTACACTTTCTTTATTTCTAGCTGCATAGTGACCAACACCTTAATTGAAGTGAGCAGAAGAAATGTTGCTTGTATGAAATTGTCTTGTGAAAAACTTAAAAATAGTAGCAGCAATAAAGAGTACAATGATTTTCCTCTCTGACTTGATCCTGTTTTCGGCACTTTACCAATTTTAATCTCTTTTCCTATATGCTTGTGTTGTAGCTTCATCTGGTTGTTTTTAGCCCATTTACCCTTAGGAAATATTTCCTAATTAGTGCAGTAGCGAAAAAAATGACCTAGCAAGTGCTAAAGTATACCTTAGGATGGTTTTATAATTGATACAGAACTGTCATCACATATCATGCCTATATTGTTTTCTTCTGCTGTAAGGATTTACACTTCAGATATTTTCTGTTTTCATAAAAAGCCTCATAAACCCTTCAGGAACAAATTCAGTGCTTAGCTTATGCCAATACAAATTATGATGCCTTTCACTCACTCTCAAACTTCAAAAAAAAAACACACAGACAGAAAAGCAGATAGATAATTTTACCTATGCCCCATAAAAAATGAAATAAAAGCCCCTGTTTAGAAATCCTAGAGATTACTAATATTCCTGTAAGCTCTATGTAATTTAGTGGGAGCAAAATACCAAAACACTCAATAAAGAGGTAAAACATCAAACAGTGGGATCCTATGAATTTTCTTACTACACCTACGCTGCACACAGACTAACATAGTGTGTTTATTCCTGCAGAAAAGAGACAGTCCCAGACACCCCATTTTTAATTTTCTCTCTTTTTTCCTTCAAAAACTGGAGCTGCCTGTCTCAGATGTGCTGCACCAACATCTATGTGCTTTCAGGGTAGTTTGAGTGAGTTGTCCTCTTCAGCTGTTGCAGATCCACATTTTTCAGGGATGCTAAGAAGTTTAAATACATAAGTCATAATTTCTAGATGATCTTAAGTTCCATAGCAGGAAAAAATTTAGAAACAATTCTAAACACAGTATGATAGATATATTGAGGCAACTTTGCTTAAAGAAAAAGAGGAGAAAGTTTCTAGAAATCAGAGACTCATTAAAAATAAAAATAAAAAACCACTCTTTCTTCAAACTATTTTCTCTCCAGCTCAGCTGGTGCAGTCCATTCCTTGCTGCTGCAATGATATTTTTTAATCACTCGAAGCATTTTATCCCTTTTCAGGTATGCTGTTGATATTCTTGTGAACTCATTGGTATGACAAACAAGAGAGATTTCAGGAATGTTTGCACTGCTCATTCCAGCCTTACAAGCAGATGCTATCAGAAGCAGGTGACAGGATTTGCCAAGTTATGTAAGGGGTTAGTAATCTGGAAGTGTTCACTGTGACAGAAACTCAAATTCCAAACACAGGGCTCTCAAATCAGGATCTTTCACTGTCTCCTACAGCCTGTCAGCACTGCTCTTAGTCTTAAATTCATACTGCTGATGTAACGATTATAAATTAGAAAAAAATTTAAAAATCTACAAACAAACAAACAAAAAATAAATAAATTGAGCCCTCAGCAGAGCACACAGGATGATTACAGGCAAAGCAAAGCTCTAGCTTTGACACACAAACCTATAGCTTTGATGAAGTTTTCTTTCTTTATTTCCATTGACTGTGCTGGAATATGGTTTTGCAGTTGCCCTGAATAGTTCTCTAGAAAAAAAAAATAAATATTTTTAATTGGAGCTGTTTGTCACAAGATTAGCAGGACAGCCAAAAAACAGAAGGAGAGGTCACCACAAGACTGTGGCAGTTGTTTGCTGTTGCAGAGCATCCCTAAATTTCCTCTCAGTGGCAGGGCAGAGCTGTGGTCACTCTTCCTGCTGTAGGGAGGATCTCCAGGTTGGCTTTAAACAGCCCAACTCTGGGCTGGCTCAGGGTGCCCAAAAGATGTGCAGCTGTCCACCAGGTGTCCTGTGTGGCACAAAATGTAGGGGTGGCACATAATGGGACACGACACAGGCAGATCAAAACCCAGGGTGGCTCAATAGGGTTGTCTGTCTGCTGCAAAAAGGACAAAAGAAAAAAAATAGAATTCTACTCACTGCCTGTGATGTTGCTCAGAAAACGTTTTACTCCAGGTTGGAACATGCTGCACAGAGGTTGCTGTCTTTCCCCATGGCAGAGCTGTGGTCTTCCTCCCTTTGAAAAAAGTGCTCTTTCTTCTAGAAGGCTGCATTTTTATTTTTGTAGATGTTAAAAATAGAAATAGGAAGGGCTTACACAGAGGAGAAAACAGTAGTTTCATGAGAATAATATTGGTTTCAGG